>NW_011888783.1:2119668-2134796 GCF_000151845.1 Pteropus vampyrus | reverse complement strand
CGACACCTCTGGCCGTCACCAAATTGTCCTCTATATATGAGTCTGTTTTTGATTTTAGTTTGTTGTTTTTATTCCTTAGATTCCACATATAAGTGAAATCATATAGTATTTATCTTTCTCTTTGTAAATGTTTTAAAAATAATTTTGTAAAATGTACATAACATAATTTACTGTTTTAACCATTTTTTAAGTGTACAATTAGTGGCATTAAGTATATTCATATTATGTGTAATCATCATCATCATCCAGTTCCAGAACTTTTTATGTTATGAAACTGATACTTTTAACCATTAAACAACATTCTACCCACCACCAAAAACAAAAACAACAACAAAAAACCCTACTGGCAACCACCAGTTTACTTTCTGTCTCTATAAATTTGATTACTCTAAGAACCTCATGAGTAGAATCATACAGTATTTGTCCTTCATTAATTGCCTAATTTCACCTAGAATAATGTCTTCAGGGTTCATCAATGTCGTAGCATGTGGCAGAATTTCCTCTCTTTTTAAGGCTAAATAATATTATTCTATTATATGTCTATTCTACATTTCTTTATCCATTAATCAGTGATCACAGGTTACTTTCACCTTTTGGCAGTTGTTAATTAAAAATGCTGCTGTAAACATGAGGATGCAAATATCTGTTTATACCCAAAAGAATTGCTGGGTATTACAGTGATTTTAAGTTTTTCAAGTAACTGCCATACTGTTTTCCTTAGTGCCTGCATCATTTTAGATTGCTACCAACAGTGCACAGGAGTGTTAGTTTCTTTGTATCTGTTCTGAAAATGTCTCATGTACACTTGAGACGAATGTGTATTATGTCGTTGGGCGTTGTAATGTGTATTTCTATTAGATATAGTTGGTTTATTGAGTTCTTCAGATCCTCTATTTCTTTATGTCTGGTTGTTCTATCCATTAGTGAGTATCCTATCCAATAATTGAATTCTCCCTTTAATTCTGTTAATTTTTGCTTCACATATTTCGATGATTTATTTTAATTACTACTTGCACATCTTTTTCAGTTCTTTCATTTTTAACTTATTTGTGTCTTCGGATCTGAAACAAGTCTCTTGTAGACAGAAGGTAGTGGATCATTTGTTTCTTATCCATTCATCTAATCTCTGTCTTTTGATTGGAGATTTCAAACCATTTACATTTAAAATAATTACTGATAGAGACTTTTTTCTATTTGCTACTTATTTCTATGTGCCTTATAGATTTTTTTGTCCATAACTTTCTGCATTACTGTCTTTTATGTTTAGTTGAGTTTTAGTAGCAAAATGATTTAATTCTCTTTTCATTTCTTTTCGTGTATACTATGTAACTATTTCTTTGTGGTTACCATAGGGATTACTTTTAGCATCCTAAAGTTATAGCATGTTATTTGAATTTATACCAGCTTAACTTCATTAACATACAAAATTTCTGGTTCTGTACAGTTCCATTTCCACCTACTTTCACTTATTGATGTCACAAAATTGTATCTTTATGTATTAAAAACATAGCGTGGTAACTGTTTTATGCAAAATTTGTTAAATTATGGAGAAAACAAAAAGTGGAGTAACAAACCAAAGCTAAAATAATACTAGTTTTTATAATTGTTCATAGACTTAGCTTTACTAAAAAGATCTTTATCCACAGAGCTTTAAGTTACTACTTAGTATTTTTTCATTTTGACCTGAAGACCCCTTTTAGTATTTCTCTCATGGCAGGTCTAATGGTAATGAACTCTCTCAGCTTTCGATTATCTGAGAATATCTTAATTTCTCCCTTATTTTTGAAGAACGGTTTTAGTTTTGCCAGATACAGGATTTTGAGTTGACAGTTTATTTTTCCCCTTTAGTCCTTTGAATATACTAACCCATTGCCTTCCAACTTCTAAAGTCTCTGATGAGAATTCTGAATCTTATAGGGGATTTCTTCTATGTGTTGAGACACTTTTCTCTTGCTGCTTTTAAGATTATGTCTTTGTTGTTGGTTTTCCACAGTTGGATTATAATGTGCCTCATTGTGGGTTTCTTTGAGTTTATTCTGCTTGGGATTCATTGAATTTCTTGGATGATTATATTCATGTCTTTCCTCAAAATTGGGAAGTTTGGGCCTATCATTTTTTCATATGATCTCTCTGCTTCTTTCTCTCACTTTTATGCTCCTGAATTCCCACAATGGTTATGTGTGATTGTCTACATTATGGTGTCCCAGAGGTCCCATAGGCTCTGTTTACTTTCTTTTAGTAATTTTTCTTCTGATTATCATATTTGATAATTTTAATTTCCTATCTTCAATTTCACTAATTCTCCTGCATGCTCAAATTTTATTTTGAATCCTTCTTGAGAATTTTTAATTTCATTATTGTAGTTTCAGCTTCAAATTTTTTGTTTGTTTCTTTTTATGTGTTTTAGCTCTTTATGATGTTTTTATTTTATTCACAAATTGTTTCCTGACTCTCTTCATATCTTCTTTTAGACCTTTGAGAATCTTTAATACGGTTCATTTAAATATGTGTCTACTAAGTCACATATTGTTTGGTCTCATTCAGGGACACTTTCTCTTATTATTTTCCCCTTGTATGGGCACTACTTTTTTATTTCTTTGTATGCCTTGTGATTTTTTGTTGTTGTTGTTGAAAGTGAACATTGAATTTCATAATGTGATAACTCCATAGATCAGATTCTACCTCTTTCCGAGATTTTCCGCTTTTTTTTGTTTTCTTAATTGTTGTATGTGTCTCTGTGTCAGGGATAAGCCTGAGATGTACACTTAAAATCTTCTGAGGTTTTCTGAGCTTGCATTCTCATGACAACTTTTTAAATTTCCCCATCCATGTGGTTGCTTTTGGATGTCCTAGTCTTAAATATCTGGCTCTCAAAAGGGAGAAAGATAAAAATGAAGAGGGATAAAGAAGGTTGACCCTTTAAATTAAGTGGAAGTTGCCTCACTCAGACGGGTAAGGGCTTTCAAAAATAGCTGCCCACTTATATGCCTGTAGCTTCATGATTGGAAAAGGTAATCAGTGATCAGTACAAAGGCCCCTGATATTGGAACACAAGGTCATTTTGGCCATCCTGATTTCTTCAGGCTACATGCAAGCTACTCCAAGAATGGCATAATAATCAGGAATCAAAACACCCTGTAACTAAGAAAAGTCCCAAATCAGATGTCTTCATGGGTGAATTCTACCAAAAATTCAAATTGATACAATCCCTTCATAAACTTTTCCATAATATATAAGAAGAGGGAACATTCCCAAACTCATTTTGTGATGCCAGCATCATCCTGATTCCAAAGCCAGTCAATGACAACATTTAAAAAAGATAATTACAGGCCAATATTTCTGATGAAAAGAGATGCAAAAATCTTCTATAGGCACCCTAGCAAACCAAATTCAAAAACAAGGTAAAAGGATAATTCTCCAAGATCAAGTGGTATTATCTCTGGGTTGCAAGGATGATTCAATATATAAAAGTCAATCAGTGTGATAGACCACATGGTCAAATCAATAAATAAAAAAAATTGACAAAATTCAACATCCTTTTATGATAAAAACAAAGTAGATATGGTATGAGAAGAACTTAACTCAGTACAATAAAGGCTATTTATGAAAATCACACAGCTTAAATCATAATAGGGAATCATGAAAACCTTTTTTTTTAAGACATGGAACAAGACAAGGATGCTCACTTTCACCACTGCTATTCAGCATAGTATTTGAAGTCCTAGACAGAGCAGTCAGGCAAAAAAAAAAAAAAAGAAAGAAAGAAAAAGCATTCAAATCTGAAAGGAAGAAGTAAAATTCTCTCTGTTTGCAGATGGTGTGATCATATATGAAGGAAACTTTAAAGACACCACAAAACAATAGAACTAATAAAGGAATTCAGCAAGTTGCAGGATACAAAGTCAACGTACAAAAATCAGTGGCATTTTATATTAACAATGAAATATTCAGAATGAAAATTAAGAAAATAATCCCCTGTATATTATCTACAAAAATAATAAAATACCTAGTAATTAACTTATCTAAAGAGGTGAAAATTATAAAACATTAGTGAAGGAAATTTAAAAAGTACAAGTCAACTGAAAGACATCTCATGTTTATGAATTAGATAAATTAATATTGTTAAAATGTCCACACTGCCACAATCAATCTATAGATTTAATAAAATCTCTGTTAAAAACCCACTGACATTGTTTTTACAGAAAGAAAAAAAAAACAATCCTTAAATTTATATGGATCCACAGAAGAGCCCAAATAGCTGAAGAAATCTCAAGCAAGATGAACAAAACTGGAGACATCACACTTCTTAATTTCAAATTATACTACAAAGCTATAGTAATTAAAATAGAATGGTAGTATCTAAAAAAAAAGAAAAAAGAAAAAAAGACTTATAGACCAATGATACAGAATAGAGAATCCAGAAATGTACACATTTATATTTAACTGATCTTCAAAAAGAACATAGTGTGTAAAAATAGTCTCTTCATTAAATGGTGTTGGGAGAACTGGATAGCCACATGCAGCAGAGTGAAAGGACTCCTATCTCATGCCATACTCAAAAATCAACTCAAAATGGATTAAACATTTAAATGTAGGAACTGAAACTATAAGACTCCTAGAAGAAAATATAGGGAAAGGCCTTCATTCTGGGCTTGGCAATGTATATATTTCTTTTGGATATGACACTCAAAGTGCAGGAATCAAATGCAAAAATAGATAAGTGGTACTAAATAAAACTAAAAAGTTTCTGCACAATAAAGGAAACAATTACTAGTATGAAAAGTTAACCTGTGTAATGTGAAGAAATATTTGCAAAACATATCTGATAAGGGGTAACCCCAAAATTTATAACTCATATAAATTAAAAAAATACAAATGACTTGATTAAAAATGGAGCCAATATACAGCATGGTGATGATAATTAACAATATCATGTTATATACTTATAATTTTCTTAGAAAATATATTTTGAATTAAATCATCTCAATGAAAATATTTGAGATAAAATAAAAACACCCATTACCTTTGTAAGCTAATAATCTGCTAATTATTTGGTGAGCATTGTTCCAGGTATCTTTCTTTGCAAACACACTTATACATATATACACCCATATAAACCTCCACGCAATTTTGTTTATAGTGAGATTTGACATCCTTTTTCCTGCCTATCAATATGATTTAAAAATTGTTCCCTGTTAATAAATTTAGATTAAAAACATCATTTTAGTGATCACTTTATATATACTTTTTAATGTTTATATATAACGATCTATTTAAGCAGTCTTCAGTTGTTGGAATTCTAGGTTTTTACTATATTTTCGTTATTTAAACTGCATAAAACAAACATTCTGTTAAAATATTGCCTTCTTTTTTGATACTGTGTTAAGTTACATTATAAGTATAAAATAGGGTATATCACATTATAATTCTGATTCGTTACTATAGCATTGTATTTTAATTTATAATTTTCGATTAGAAGTACTCATTTATTACAGAAGTAATTTGGTAGACAGTATTCTAATTTTTATATTAGAATACATGTGAACTTTTGTTGTTCAATTCTGTTTTCATTCTGAATTCATAAGAATTTTTATAGCCAAAAAGCAGATCGGCTTTTGCAAATTTTTAATGGATACAAAAAGTATGCATGTACTTTATTTGCAGTATACACAAGTCTTTAATTTACATTTCTATTTAAATGAGCTTGTTAGTTATTCAAATCCTCTACTTCATTGCTCAATTAGTACAGTGTTGCTAAATCAAAAAATACACTAAAATAATTACACCAACACAATGAAATACTTTGACATTATTTTTCGTAGAGAAAAACTAAAACCCTAAAAGTTGTTGTACATGCATACTATGCAATATTTAAAAAGGCATGTTGTAAAAGTGTTTGTATTGTATAACCTTATTTTTGTATGCATACCCAAAGGTGAATCAGATAGCTGAATGGAGACAACCAGGAATATATGCAGAACATCATCCCTTCTCTGCTTCTGAGGGTTTAACAGTTTAGCAGAGTATTGATGACTGCCTGTATGTAAGCAAACTTTCTGGATCTGGGAGGAGAACTATCTGATCATTAGAGGGAACAGTATTAAGTGGTCACACAGAACTTGGTGGTATAGTGCTTGTTGCCATGAGCCAGACTCAAATCTAATAATTCAGAGCATAGACTAATCACTGCATAGACTATTCAGATGGGTCTTGACTTAACTGTATGGAATAATGAGCCCTAGACTGAGAACTGCTTTGGTTTCATTTAACACATTTTAAAAGCAAGACCTAAAATTATTACATTTTATAAGTAACTGTGCCCAGAATAAAGTTCAAGAATAAAAACAACAACAACAAAACAATAAAAAGGTGTAATTCTGACAATGTTTGACATCCAGTCAAAAATCAGTAGGTATGCAAAGAAGGAAGAAATATGACCCTTAAAAAAGAAAAATAAATTAATCAAAAACAGCCTAGAGCTGATATGGATGTTAGAATTAGACAAGGACTAGAAATACATTATAATAGCTGTATGTCTTCTTTTCAATAAGATAAGTAGACACATGTAAGATAATTTTTTTGTCAAAGACCAAAATCAAACTAGTAGAGTTTAAAACTACAATACAGTTGAAAATAACCTGGATGTGATTAATAGCAGATTATACTCAACAAATTAGTGTGCTTGATAAGTAAACTAATAATTTCACTCAGATTTAAACCTCCCCCCAAATGTACATATGTCCACCAAGAGACATGTATATATATGCTGGTTCTAGTATTTATAATAACCCTTAAATGGACAAAACCCAAATGCCCATTAATATTAAAATGAGTCCATGGATTATGGCACATTTATGAAATGTAAATAACATATAGAAATGAAAGTGAACAAAAATATTCATCTCTAACAACATGAATTAATCTCACAATGTCATCAAAAGTATCCAGATCCAAAACAATACATATAGTACGATCCTATTTATATAAAGTTTGAAACTGGCAAACTCTTTTATCATAGCAGAAATCAGAGTAGTGAACACATTTGGGAGGGTAGCTGTTTTGAGAGGGCATAAATGAGAATCTGATATGCTGGAAATATCCCATTTCTTGATATCATTGGTGGTTGCATGAGTGTGATTGCTGTGATGAACCTGGACTCTAGGGTATTTCCACAGATGGGAGAGAGGTAGGAAAAAGCTCATGTATCAGATAAAATGATGTATCAAATAAAATGAGAAGTGAGGGAATATGCTGGCACCAGGAACTGAAAAGCCTCTTTTATTTCTCATAGATTTTTTGTTTGGATCATGCAGAAAACACTCAGTAGATAGATACCTGTTGAATTTTTATCAATATTAAAAATTTCGTCAGCCTGCAGAAATATAAAATTTACTCCTGGGATAAGCATATTGAGAGATCTATGGAAATAAAGTTAGTGACATTTCTCCAAAGTTTTTATTTCACCAATAATATTTTTATGTCATCCTTTCATATTATGCATTATTCATATCTTGGATACCTTCATATTTTACATAAACTATCAAATGCCATACTTCATATCGTCTTACTGAAGAGTCAGTTTCATTCAAAATTGTTCAGTGTCATATTTAGTTTGCTAGATTAAAAAAGATGATTGTTAGCTTCTGACGGGCCAGAATTTTGGGGGAGAAAGTGTCACACTTTAAACAGCTAATTAAATTAACATCTATATCATTCTACTTACCCGCCTATCAGCAGTTCTATTTGTACTGCATTTGCCAATTTATTATATTTACCAGTGTAACATGAATTGCAGTTTTGGACTGACAACTATTCCTCTTTCTAAGACTGTTGTGACAATGCTCACAGTACTTGACCCTAAAGATAGCACTGTGTTTTGTATCTATATGTACAGACTCTCTAGAAGAGTGTTGTATTAATCTTTCCTCTCTGAAAAAGGACTTTTGTATCATTTTGTAAAATTTCCCTGTACAATTATGAGAAAATATAGTTCCCCCCAAAATAAATGTAATGTTAACCATGTCAATGACAATGAATTGATCAATCTAATGAATTTCTCTAAAAGTTGATTGCCATTATTTTTAAATATTCCATTATCAAGAAATTCCAACCACAGCTTGTTATTAGTGAATTTGTATACAACATATAATTTTACATTTATTCCCTCCACTGCATTGACATACATAGGCACATGCATGTATACACACATACACACACTTTATGAGAGTCCAGTTTAAATATGTATGAAAATATTCTAGATTTTTCCATCAGCATAAAATATCTTATTTAATAGAATGTTTCTGGAGAATATAATTTGTGCCTTCTGATTCTATTACATAAAATTCTGAATCTCCTAAGGAATATTTTACTCTTTTATATACATAATAAATAAAACTTAAAAGGAATTGAATTTTCATGTATAACTCATGATCAGCATTTACAAAATGTCTTTTGTGTTATACACTGTTACTTAAAATAGTGCTTCTGGGATTTTTTGATATCAACCGCACTCTCAAAGATGACAAAGTTGTTACTGGGACAGTACAGCATCCTGTGGAATTATCTGAGTTGGTATTGTTATCAAGGCTGCATTTTTTTTTTCTCTATTGACATCACTCCCCTAAACAAAATATAAAAGCCATATCCCATGAACATTCTTTTCAGTGACCGACCAGACATCCACTTGACCTGAAAAGTGTGAGACCAATTCCATTTTCTTCTCCTTCTCCTGCTTTTTTTCTCTATTAAATATACTAGATATTTGAGCTAATATTCCTGAGCACCTCATCTTCAAAACTTCTCTCTAAAATGGGGATAGTATTTTCCTTGCTGGTTTTGTAAATTTGTGTTTTACTTCTTATTTCTTATGTAAGGGAAGATAATTAATATGAAAGTGTCTGAATCTAAGTATTAATGAAGTATCTAGTGTCTGCATTCCAAAATCAAATAATCAAGACTTCTTTGATTATTCCTCACATAACATATTATTTTGGAAATGGGACAAGAGCATTGGTAGGTTTAAGTTTCTCTTTTGTATAGCATATCTTGAGGATTGGACTTTTGTATAGCATATCTTGAAGTACTGTACTTCAAAAAGAAAAACAATATCAGAAGCCCATCAGAAATAGTCACAGAGTCTGTAGGATAGTGATAATATTTCTATATTCTTTCTATTGAGTATCTTTTAACACCTACCTGCTCAGATGGGTATTTGAAATAAATTGTAACTTTTTTTTTTTTTTTTTTAAATCTCCCACACCGTTTCATTGCTCTCCTTCCTCAAAGTCCTTGTTTGATAGAGGGCAAGCCTTTAGGGACAGTCTTATCTGGTTTTCTCTAAAGTAGGTTGGAGACTTCTCCTTTCAGTTCTTTAAAGACTAGATTTAAAACTAAAATGCTTTAGAATGAAGTATCTGCAAGAAAAGACAAACCCTTGCTCCTACTTACATACTGACTGTGTCATCAAGATAAAATCTGTGTTACTAAACAAGGATAAAAAGGAATGAAAGGAGGTAAAAAGAAAGTGTGTAACATGCTTGTTAGTCGAATGTCTGATTTATTTAAGGTTCTGGTAACCTCTAAATCTCAACCAGCATGCACTAGGAATGTTGTTTATTAGGAAACAGTTTCTGCACTCTTTTTTTTCTTATTTGTCAGATACTCATCAGCCACTTGCTCTGAATTATTAGTTCCATACACCAAAAGCTAACATTTAAGATAGAATTGTCTGTCTTTTAACTATTATAAGAAGAGCAAACAGTCTGATAACAAAATGGCTTTGACAACTTTAAGTGGTAATAATTTTGTTTTGGGGCTTATACTTCCAGTCTCTGAAACAGAGAGTTCTGTGCATATTTGTCCCCAAATTTCCACTTTGCCATTAAACAATCACTTAAGGGGGCATGACATAAGATTCTGAGGGAGATGAATCCAAAGTAAATACTATATCCTAGAGAGGTATAACTCGCATGAGATGTTTAAACTACATGTTGAATTTGCTGCCATTTACACCCAAGTTATCCTCATGAACTATGTTAGTATTTGCATGTAAAAATTTACTTTCATGGATGTCAGCTAGTTTTTGATGATGATTGGCAACACACACACAGACTCACATGCACACACAAACTGCTTTTGTCTTACAACATATTTTTCTGGAGAACCTTCTTGCCCTGTAGCTTTTTATAAAATCCTGGCAACAAGGAGTAGGGTGGAATGGCAAAATAGTGGTTAGAAAAGCTTAAATATCAAGTTCAACACTCATAAGTGCAGCATAAAGTTGTGCTTTAGACACAGAACTTTGTTTGATTCCTCCAATTATTAGCCGTAGGAGTTTGGGAAAGTTATTTATGTTTTCTTTGTCTTTGCATCCCCATCTATAAAATGCCAGATACAGTTTATGTAAATATATCTATAAAATGTTCAGAAACATTTCATGTAATTATGAAAATTATATAATTCATAAGATGTTTAGAAAACCATAGGTAAAGGTTATATATATGCTTATCTAATAAATCTTTTATTTATTTATTATTATTTATGCCTACAGCACCTGGTCTTCCTAGGTGGTCTCCCATCCAAGTACTAACCAGGCCTGACCCTACTTAGCTTCTGAGATCAGATATGAGGCTTGTTCAGGGTGGCATGGCCATAGACCATGGACTGTGGCTCCACTGGGGCATGAACCCAGGGCCTTCTTTGTAAAGCAGATGTACTAACTGCTACACAATAGAACCACATCCTTGTTTAATAAATCTTTTATTGTACAAGTAATTTTTATTCTAAGTCAACTAGTCTTGGATGATTGTCTCAAATGAGGGAATATGGTGCTCAAAAGGCATCATTTAAATTTGAGTTTATTAATTCATCTTAGGTTATATTATGACCCAGATTCATATTTTAACTTAAAACAGTTGTTTAAAATTAAATATGATAAAGGTATAGTAAATATTTCAACATGAAAATACTTTTAAAAGCAATGACCCATAGTGAATGACTTCCAGTCAAGATAGTGGAATAGGTTAACCCTGTACTCACCTCCTCTCACTTCCACATTAATACTGCGACTAAATTGTAGAAAACCACTATAGAGAACTATCTTAAGACTAGCCGAACAGAACTCCTATAACTGAGGACATAAAGAAGCCATGTCAAGACTAACAGGAAGGGTAGAACACACAAAACGGCAGGAAGTGCACAGTCCCAAATAAGATGAGCACAGTTTTTCAATTGTAGTGCAGATTGTCAGTGATGAAAATGTGCATCCTCATGACGCTATATGCTCAAAAGTATTTAGCATGTGTCTTGTATTCATAATACATGGTTAATATTTTATTTGCAACATAAATATTCTCTGATACATCTTATTTGAACTAAGTTTTCACTAATTCTAACACCCCTCCACATACACACACACACACACACACACACACACAGAATTTTCCAGATAAAGAGAAGTTAGTAGTACACTGTCATGCCTACAGTAAATTTAAATTTATGCTTATTTAATTATTGATAGTATGGAAAGAGATTATAAAACTAAATTCATGCTGTTTCAGGGTTTGACCTTCATATTCTTACCATCTGCCATTATACTTTAAGGGAGATATTTTATTCTATGGGGAAAAGTGATTAAGAGCATGGATTCAGGACAAGGCTGTCAAAATCTGAGCTCTGCTAAGTTCTTAACTATGTTGTATTTCCCTTATCTATAAGTGAAGATAATAACTTATCTCACTGTGTTGTTAAAAGGATCAAAAGAGTTGATATTTGTGAAGCATTTACAACTGAGATAACAACTTAGTAAGCGTGCTTTATAAAAGTAAATAAGAGCATAGATTTGAAGTTCAGATATAAAGATATTTAAATATATTTTTCCACTTAGTATATTATCTAATAACGATCAATTAATCTTTCTGATCCTCATATTTCTCATCTGTGAAAAGGAGATCATATCTCTAAGTCCTAAGATTACTAAAAATATATATGAGAATATATATATATATATATATATTTTATAATTTTGAACTAGATAGTTTAGGCCTTACCTTGAATTGTGGGACATAAGAAAATCTGGGTGACATATAAAATATGTAAGGGCATCAGAGAATAGTGAAGAAAGTGAATAAGTAGCAGGCCATGAGTTAGAGGAGATGTTAGATAGACTTAGTAAAATGAACTTAGAATTTACAGTCATGTTTTTCCTTGGAGGAATTTGAAGATTTCAAACCAAATATGTTGGAGTCTGGGTTAAGGATCATAACTTTTGTCTGTCTAACCAGGTACGACAACAATAATTGGTTATTGCCTCCCCCCTCCCGCCCATGAATATGAGTATCTGGAAACAGAAAAACAGTTGCAGAAACTGTAAACCAACTTCATGTTCTTCTGGTCCCTGAAATTATATTTCTCCTCTCTGGAGGGAAATAACATCATTCTTGCTCTAAAATAATTTCTACACATATTACAAATACGATGTCTGGCATACAATAAAAATATCCAGGCTCATAAAAAAAAGTAAGAAAAAGTGAAACAAAGCCATGAAAGAGCAGACAATTGCAATAGACCCATTGAGGAACCATATATTAAAGTTATCAAACAGAGGATTAAAATAAATACGCTTAATATGTATAAGATGATAAAAACTTTAAGAATTTGAAAGGAGAATTGGAGACTATTAAAATGAATCAAGTGAAAATTCTAGAATTGGTTATGTGATAAACAATTTTGAAATCAAGATAGATTTTAAAAGTATCTATATATTATATGTAATATACACACAATTAAAGAGGTAATTAGAGAAGAATAAGATAGATTACAAGGTTATCCAGATTTATCAGTAGAAGACGTGGAGATAAAAATAATGAACCATAAGAAACATAGAGGATATAATGAGGTCTAATGAATGTGTAAATGAAGTCCCAGAAGGAAAAATGTGAGAAAGTGCATCAGAAAAATAAAATTACCTTTTGAACAGATAGTAGCTGAGAATATTTTTAAACTGGTGAAGACATATAATCAGAGTTTTCCAGAGAAGCAAAATGAACAGGAGATAGATGGTGATAGATAAATAGATGATAGAGATACAGATCTAATTATTAGGAACTGACTCAAGGGATTATGGAGACTGAGAAGTCTAAGATCTGCAGTTAGCAAGCTGGAGGAAACTCAGGAGAGCAGAAATGTAGTTTCAGTACCACCAAGTTCTGAGAACCAGGAGAGCTAGCTGATTATGTAAGTTTCAGTCTGAAAGCCCACAGGCTGAAGATATAAGGGCTGATGTTTCAATCCAAATCCAAAGCCTGGAAAAAATGGAAGCCCAAAGATAAGCAAACAAAAAAACAAACAAACAAACTCCCTTTTCAAATAGAGCATAAAAGGAAAAATAAGGGCAAAGAAAAGAGAAGATCTAGCTTTAAAAAGTAGAGAACTGCTCATTGCAAAAAAACCCAGAGAGAGTATAAACCGCAATGAGAAATACTGGAAATACTTAGCTATTGGGTGAATGGAGGAACTGGAGATATTAAAAAAGACACAAAAGACAATGAGAGTGGATTCTTTATTTCTGAAAATATGGGTTTATATACATATTGAATATAAATATATGCACATATAATTTCTGAAAATATGTATTACACATTTAGAATTGAATAGATGATATATCTATTCATTCTATTGAGAATATTTCCCTATATATATCTTTTCAAACACGTATACACATATATCCATATACATACACATATGCACACATACTTTCAGAAATAAGTGAACTGGAAGGAACACAAGAGCTTATAATATCCAGCTGTAAAAAATTTAAAGGTATAAAAAAATTTTTTTAAAGTAAAAAAAAGCAATTAAGAGATTAAAAGTTTTAAGAGATTCCTTCTGATATACATATGCATGCATATAATAGGAGTCCATGAAATATAAAACTAAAACAGTGGAATAAGATGAATGTTAAAAGCTAGCATTTAAAGAAAAATCTTCTGTCATTAATATAAAAAGGAAAAGAAAAGAAAAAAGTAGAGACAGAGGGTGGAACCACAAATTGAAAGGAATTCCAAAACCCTGAGAACATCAATGTACAGTGGCCAACACTTTGGACTTTAAAGAAAAATTAAAATTTTTTAAATTTTTGGATAATTGAAAAAATTTTAAAAAAATTAAATTATGGGAGGGAGGAGTAGCTCAAGTTACAAGTTTTTATTTTGTTATAATAAGAAAAAATGAGATTATTAGTGGGCTGTAACAGCAATACTTTATACCAAAAGTCAAAGGAGTAAAATAATTAAGATACATAAAGAGAAAAAAATGTGGGCCAAGGATTTTATATCCATTAAGGTGACCTTCAAGTATAAATGTCTCAGTCAAACTTTTAGGAACATGCAAGGCCTTTTGAAATATTGATTTATTGTCCTCAAGAAATCTAAAAAACACACTTCATTTAATCAAGATGGCTAGACTGGCAACAACATAAGAATTAATGGTGAACATTAAATATACATGTTCTCTATGTAAATGAGAACTAAAGATAGATAATAGTAACGTGTAAAAAGATATAGTATATAGTGGCTATATGCCCAGTTAGATGCATTTCAACTGTCAAAAATATGAAGGTACTTGTACTTTTGAATTTGTGACAAAATAAGTTTCAAAAAACGAGGAAATAATTTGGAGAATATATGAAAAGTACAGTCATCTTGTTCTCAACCCTATGTATTAATTGAAAGTAAACAGTAAATTAGATACTAGCAAAGAGGAGGAAAAAAATTGGTCATTGGCTAACCTATTATTGTACCTAGAACAAAATCTGAAAATAAAGAGGATATAAAGATAATATATAGGTAACAACATAGATAGAAACATAAGAACAAAAATATAAACCCTCCTAAATACTAAAAGTTATAGCTACAAAGAGAGAAAATGAATACATTTTACTACGTAGTAACGTATGGACAAAAACATAAGGTTAATAAAACAAATTGATAGCTCTTGGAGAAGAAAAGAAAATGGAGGACTCAGAAATAGCATTTAGATTTCTATGGATAGCTGATGTCTGCTGGATTTGACTTCCAAACTAGAAAATATTTTTTATAATTATAAAACAAAATTGAATTAAAATATAATCT
>NW_011888783.1:2111559-2118013 GCF_000151845.1 Pteropus vampyrus | reverse complement strand
CGCAATGAGAAATACTGGAAATACTTAGCTATTGGGTGAATGGAGGAACTGGAGATATTAAAAAAGACACAAAAGACAATGAGAGTGGATTCTTTATTTCTGAAAATATGGGTTTATATACATATTGAATATAAATATATGCACATATAATTTCTGAAAATATGTATTACACATTTAGAATTGAATAGATGATATATCTATTCATTCTATTGAGAATATTTCCCTATATATATCTTTTCAAACACGTATACACATATATCCATATACATACACATATGCACACATACTTTCAGAAATAAGTGAACTGGAAGGAACACAAGAGCTTATAATATCCAGCTGTAAAAAATTTAAAGGTATAAAAAAATTTTTTTAAAGTAAAAAAAAGCAATTAAGAGATTAAAAGTTTTAAGAGATTCCTTCTGATATACATATGCATGCATATAATAGGAGTCCATGAAATATAAAACTAAAACAGTGGAATAAGATGAATGTTAAAAGCTAGCATTTAAAGAAAAATCTTCTGTCATTAATATAAAAAGGAAAAGAAAAGAAAAAAGTAGAGACAGAGGGTGGAACCACAAATTGAAAGGAATTCCAAAACCCTGAGAACATCAATGTACAGTGGCCAACACTTTGGACTTTAAAGAAAAATTAAAATTTTTTAAATTTTTGGATAATTGAAAAAATTTTAAAAAAATTAAATTATGGGAGGGAGGAGTAGCTCAAGTTACAAGTTTTTATTTTGTTATAATAAGAAAAAATGAGATTATTAGTGGGCTGTAACAGCAATACTTTATACCAAAAGTCAAAGGAGTAAAATAATTAAGATACATAAAGAGAAAAAAATGTGGGCCAAGGATTTTATATCCATTAAGGTGACCTTCAAGTATAAATGTCTCAGTCAAACTTTTAGGAACATGCAAGGCCTTTTGAAATATTGATTTATTGTCCTCAAGAAATCTAAAAAACACACTTCATTTAATCAAGATGGCTAGACTGGCAACAACATAAGAATTAATGGTGAACATTAAATATACATGTTCTCTATGTAAATGAGAACTAAAGATAGATAATAGTAACGTGTAAAAAGATATAGTATATAGTGGCTATATGCCCAGTTAGATGCATTTCAACTGTCAAAAATATGAAGGTACTTGTACTTTTGAATTTGTGACAAAATAAGTTTCAAAAAACGAGGAAATAATTTGGAGAATATATGAAAAGTACAGTCATCTTGTTCTCAACCCTATGTATTAATTGAAAGTAAACAGTAAATTAGATACTAGCAAAGAGGAGGAAAAAAATTGGTCATTGGCTAACCTATTATTGTACCTAGAACAAAATCTGAAAATAAAGAGGATATAAAGATAATATATAGGTAACAACATAGATAGAAACATAAGAACAAAAATATAAACCCTCCTAAATACTAAAAGTTATAACTACAAAGAGAGAAAATGAATACATTTTACTACGTAGTAACGTATGGACAAAAACATAAGGTTAATAAAACAAATTGATAGCTCTTGGAGAAGAAAAGAAAATGGAGGACTCAGAAATAGCATTTAGATTTCTATGGATAGCTGATGTCTGCTGGATTTGACTTCCAAACTAGAAAATATTTTTTATAATTATAAAACAAAATTGAATTAAAATATAATCTCCAAAACTCAGAAGTAAAATAAGACAAAGTAGACTGGGTGTCCAACTAATGGCATGAGCACAGTGTGAGGAACTATTTAAGGTGGCTTTATGGGGTCTAGTGGGTAATGGCCAAAGATGTTGCTGAGCATACTAAAAATCCACACACAATTCCCCCTGCATATGAAGAATTTTGTAGTTCGAAAATAGCAGTAGAGCTGCTTTTGAGTAATGTGGAGTAGAGTATTTAGATGGAAGCGAGGAATGTTAGAAAAAAATTATCTTTTCAATAAATAGTATTGAGATGATTGGAAATCCAAATAGATGAAAACTTAACCCTGATTCATACCTTACACCACAATTAAATCAAAGTGGCTTGTAAAACAAAATGTGAAATAATAATAGAAATTTTAGAATATAAATTATGAGGAAATCTATATAAACTTGAGACAGGAAAGACCATATACAGGATATAAAAATCCTAATTACAGATGAAAGGATTGTAAATGTGGATACGCAGAAAGTAAATTCTCTTCATCAAACAACATGGCTTGTTGAAAAGTAAATTGACAGAAGCATTTTAGGGTAAGAAGAGGAGAAATGCTGGGGGCAGAGTGACATCAAGTGCCAGTGTTCTGGTATGGGAGCATGCTTGACGGATTTGAAGAAAAATAAAAAAGACTGATTGAAGTAGATTTACGAGGAGAGTAATAGGAGTAGTAGAAAATGAGATTAGAAAATTTATAGTGAGCCAGATCTAGGAAACCACTATTTGCCTATTTTGTAAGGATTTTGTTCTGAAAGAAGATTGAGATTTCACCATCAGATTTAGCACTCTGTAGGTCAGGGAAACATTAAAGGTGTTTCAGTAGGGCGATGTAGGGAAGAGAGACTAGGGCTGTTGTGAAAATCTACTTGGAGATTCAAAAAGACTTAAGAAATTAAGACAGTGACTATTAGTAACTATTTCTAAGAGTTTATCATGTAAAAAAAGTAGATAAATAGGATCCTAGCTTAAAGAAGGGACATTTTTTCTTTTTTTTAAATGGAAGAAATAACAGGAAGGACAGTCCACATGGTTTTTTTTTGGTGGGGGGAGGGTGTTTTTTTTTTGTTGTTTTTGTTTTTGTTTTTGTTTTGTTTTCTCTGTCCCTGTTCAGCTGCAAGAGTAAATAAACTGGAAAAGTAAAATTAAAATTAATAATGATATTTATTTAGCCAAGTACTTAAAAGGAACTGAGAAAGATATATGACATACTAGGGTATATGTAAAAGAAGTGAGCATAAGTCTTTAAGAGACATTGAAAAAATGGTCAATGGAGTATGGGTCCTGGTGATGTCAAAATAGTCTTGATTTGGAGGTTCTGAATTATATCAGGAAAAAAGAAAAAAATGGTGGTTTGAGTTGCTTAAAATTGTGATTTTTAGTCATGTCACAGTTATCAGTGATAACAAAATATTTTTATGACATTAGAGAAATGGACATTTGAAATATGTATGAGACAAGGTCATTGCAAGAAAGGAAGTTACCCTCTATCATTTTCATGTTCAGGTGATTTATGAGTATACTGAAATGACTAAAACTGATGACAGGAGTAGTGTTGAGTCAGTGACAATGAATTAGGAACTAAAGTCTTTAAATGACTCAAAATTGGTCACAGACTTACAATAAAACACAAAACTGTAAAACTCCTAGAAGATAATATCAGAGAAAAATTAGATGACCTTGGGTATGGCGATGATTTTTAGATACAGCACCAAAGGCATGATAAATGAAAGAAATAATTGATGAGCTGGACTTCTTTAAAATTAAAACTTATATGCAAAGTTAATGTAAAGAAAATGAAAAGGGAAGCACAGATTGGGAGAAATTATTAGCAAAAGACACATCTGATGAAAGACTGTATTCCAATATTTAAAATCCAGTAAACTAGGAATATAGGAGAATCTTTCAACTTGATAAGGACTATGTCATATACACTCTTGCTCACAATATTCAACCCTATCCAATTCTTTTCAGAGGTGCAACTTCACTGGTAAAATTAAAAAAAACAGAATGGCTATTTACTATCTCTGTCTTATCTAAGTTAAACCATAAAGGATTTGGAATACAAATGGCAGATCTACATAGAATAAGTGTGGAAGCTAAAGAAAGCATGAATAAGAGATATGGAATTTACTTAGGTGGTTAAGGTGATTAAGGTTAGCATCCTCTGTATGTATTACACACTCTGTCTGGTAACCTGTGTTTGAGTACACAGCCATGTAATGAATCAGCCAGATACTACATTTCAGCTCAGCTGGTGGAAGGATAATAATAAAATTTGTGGAACAGAATTGTTATATTGATCTCTCCTAAATCTAATCTCCCTTGTAGTATCAACAGATCACTAGGGTTCTACCCTTGCAGGACTCTTGCCCTAAAGCAATGACAGCTGGGGTTGCTATTATGTCAGGAATGTTCTCATTATGCCTTGTCATCCATTGTCTGAATGCAGTCATCAAAAACATGGCAGCAAGCCCTTCTCATAAGTTTGAACCATTTTGTAAGAGTAACTTAATGAATACACATACAAATGTGCACACACAAACATGCACATAGTTCCTACTTTGGGCTTATTAACAGGAAAAGAGATTGGGGACCGAATCAGATAAGAAAAAAAATAATAAATTCAGTTCTCCCTCTATCAATCAAATTAGAATAGCAGGAGTTAGATTTTGGAAATGCAAGTGCTTCTTACTTTCTAGTAAAGAAGAAGAGCTGCATTCAAGACATTTGATTATCATTTTAATAGGAAGTAGATGCTCATTTCAGTGATACTATGACCTTCAGTAATGTCCAAACTCCTACTGCCCTTAAAACAGCTTTTATATTTCAAGGAGATCTTTTCTTTCTTCAGCTAAGATTTAAAAATGCAGAGATATAGTCAGGTGTCTTATAGAAAGATTTAGGGAAGACAGATCCAAAGAGGAATGATAATTTGTTATGTAGTTTTGATGAGTAAAAGCTAAGCAAATTCTTTGCATGTTAAATAAGTTTAGAAATATAAATTTCTTCATTCTTTTTAATAAAAGAAACTAATAATTTGAATTAGTGCAAAGTAAAGTTGTTTTTTAATTATATCTATACATGGCATTTATAATAAATATGGATAAATTGATAATGTGGTATATTCCCTGTTGAAGATTGCCTACCATTTTAATGAGGCTTTGAAAAAATTCACTATTTTTTTATGAAATGTAATATGAAGAATCTTAGTTAAAGATAATAGTAGTGTTCCTATTCCTGAAATCTTTGAAAATTTAAAAACATTTAAAAACATTTCCTTACCTCTTTTGTGTCTAGCTATAAAAGGTGCAATAAATAGGTTGAAAAGGGGCTAATGACATCCAGGCACTTAACATCATCATTTTAAAGACTTTTATGAACTACAATTAGATAATTACTGTTAATTAGTATGTTAGGATAGCAGAATTATTAGAGTGTATAAGAAAGTTAGCAATATGTTGAATGTATGGCATTCATCCAGGGATCAATGGGGCTGACATTTTCTATGCTCTTTTTTTTTTTGTTAACATTGAATAAAGAACTGCTCTTGGTCTTTATTAACTCCAAATGTGATTTCGCTTACAATTTTCACTAGTTTACATTTTACCGTATTCATGTTTGTATCTTTGATACATTGTTCTTTTCTGTATAGCACAAGAGAGTTTAACATATTATTCATGGAAAACTGAAACCTAAAACCAAAACTGCAAAATGAACTATGAGGAACTTTTGCATTTTGAAAGTTCTTCTTTATTCTTAAACAGGGGATTTATTTTTTAATAACTTCTCATGAGAAAATAATGCTTAAAATCAGAAATCCTTTCTGAGTATATGACTATAATATTGATGCTGTCATTTTCTCACATGTGAAGGCAGCTTGGTTTATGTGTGAAAAGTAGAATGAAGATAAATAGATTTACCCAGATATAGCAATGGATAAAATATTAAAGATATAGACAGATCTATACCAGTAACATTAAACTATTAAAAAAGGATATTAAAATCTCAAGCAGTCTGATAGTCTTTTTAACATACAATATTAGTTAAATCATTTAAATAATACAAATAAATAATACAAATGGATAAATTTTTATGATCTCTAACTCACAGTTACATGGCTAGGATATTGTTTCAAGAACAGGAAAATAAATAACAACATGCCCATTTTAAGATATTCAAAGATGTTCACTTTCTCACAGGTGAGCTATATGAAGCAAACTAGTCCCTAAAGGCAGCATTAAGAAAGTAGATATTACCTGCTATCTGAACTATAATATTAAACATTAGAATTTCTCTGGAAAACATTTCATTTAATTCTGGTTCCTTCCACATATATGACGCATGTACACACATACACTTTTCAGAACTAATAGACTAAGTTTCTGATACACAATTTTTGCATGTTAAATACCTGAGCAAGTCTATATTTCAATGTTAAAAGACTTATTTTAGGCCAACATTAACATGACTACTTTGTGCTCTAAAATGTCAAGCCTGTTTTGCTTTAGAGTTATTCTAATCTTTCTTCCTTGCTGTTTATCAGTAGCTACTAACACAATTAGAAATGTGGTGTCTAAAAGCGTGGCAGTAAGCCTTAAGAAATCGCTTTTACTGTCTTTCTTTCATTCACTAATTAATTCATTAATTCACTCTCTGATTCATTCACTCATTCAGTGAGCAATGCACATCTTTATGATTCATTTTACCATAGGTTATTAACATACTATAGTTAAAAAAAAAAGTTATTTCACCCTGCAAATCCAA
>NW_011888783.1:2097663-2110659 GCF_000151845.1 Pteropus vampyrus | reverse complement strand
TTCAGTGAGCAATGCACATCTTTATGATTCATTTTACCATAGGTTATTAACATACTATAGTTAAAAAAAAAAGTTATTTCACCCTGCAAATCCAAATCAGTCACATAGCTATTACGTTCAGATTATTCCTTGTTTCTGGATCTGTGTCCATTTGCCTAGATGAGCAGTGGTTTTCTCTCTCATTTCCTAGCTATATTTATAGAGCTTTTTTTTTTTTTTTTAAGACCTATGGTAGGAACCCATTTCACTAACTGAAGAGCTCCCTGGACTGAGGCATAGATTTCCATGTGTTTTAAAAATTCCACAGGTGTTTTGCTTTTTATTTAATTCAAAAGGCCATTCTTGCTGAAATTTTAGTTTATTTTTATTACAATAGTAGGAAACAAGAAAAAAAAGAAGAATTTATAAAGGTCCCACCAGAATTTCCTCCAGTCTTCAGCTCCATAGATTACAAATTTCCAGAGGTTGTCATTCATTTTTCTGGACTGATTCTGTACATTCACAGAGTAAAATATGCACCTATATATCTAAACATACACATGCATAAATATATACACATAAAAATATAAATGCACAATTACATATATGTATACACACACACATATATATGCACATATATATACACACATATACACAGACTTTTAAAAACAAATATAAGGTTATATTAGTCATATATATATTGTTTCTCTTTTTCTCCAGTATCTTCATATCTTTATCTCTTCCTTTTTCGTTTCCCTCAGAAATACATATGTTTAAATCCTATACACCACAGCGAGTAAATTAATAACAACCTCCCCATCTCCTTCTGGATACCATTCTGAATCCTTGACTTTTCAATTGAGCTCCTTAAGAGAGTAGTGTAAACTCCTGGTCTTACTTTGTCCAGTACCAATTACTTCTCTTCTTATTGCTGTATGCCTTGATAATATCACTCATAGAAACTGCTCTTGACAAAAACACTGATGGTGTCCTTATGGACAAATCTAATGAACACTTTAAAAAAAAATTATTATTATTTATGCCTATAGCACCTGGTCTTCCTAGGTGGTCTTCCATTCAAGTACTAACCAGGCCTGACCCTGCTTAGCTTCTGAGATTAGACATCGGACTCGTTCAGGGTGGCATGGCTGTAGACCATGGACTATGGTTCCACTGGGGGGTAAATCCAGGATCTTCTGCATGTAAAGCAGATGTGCTAACCGTTACACTATGGAACCACGTCCTAATGAGCACTTTTTATCTTGTTATAAATCAAAGCTATATTGTCTAATGAATGGCTTATTGTGTCTTAGGTTTTTTTTTCCTTCCTTATCTTCCTTGACCTTTTTTCCTCACTAGTATTCTCAGTCTCTTTCTTGAGTTTCTTGTTTTGCTGTGATAATATTTAGTGTCTTTCATAAATCTTTAACTTTTTCCTCTCTGTATATACTCCCCTATAGGTGATCTCATCTCCTCTCATAAACTATCATTATGCTAGTTGACCCAACCCAAACTTTCTAAGCCTGGCTTATTCTGAAGCTAAAGATGATGAATCCAACTATTTTTTTTTAAAACTCCGGTGTCCCATGGATTCTTCAAAATCTGCCTTACCTCATACAGAACTCATGATCTCTCTCTGTGCCTCTATCCCACCCTCTTCAACCATGTGTTTTTTTTTTTTTTTTTGTATTCCATGTTAAACGTTAATAGCTAAACAAACAATACAAAAGAGTATAAAGAAAAGATTGAAATCAAGTGAGTTAGAAACTGGAAGTTATCTCAAACTCTTACCTTTTCCAATCAACTGCTTGTTTCTTACAATTTTACTTCCAATTTTTTTTTTCAAATATTTTATTCTTTTTTATTACCATCAAAACAATTTTGAGTTTTTAGGAAAAAATGAGAAGACGTGTCTGTGTACAAGTTATCTATAATATTTGAATCTGATCATGAAATGAGTCATCGTGGAAGAAATAAATTTAAAGATGGTCTCGAAAGGTTGAGGGGTCCAGTCTCATAGAGGAATGAATAGATGTAGAGAAGGGAGAAATACAAGGTATCACTGATAGGACAGTTTGAGGCCAAACAGAGGGTTCTCAATATCAAGCTGTGGAATTTAAATTTTATTTTTGGATATGGCCATGATTGAAGGATTATTAATAGAAGAGTGACAGTATTAGGGCTATGTTTTAGGGTTAATAATCTGGCCACGTGCATTGTTTCGATTGGAAGGCAAAAAAAATCTGAAGGTGAGAGACTTTTGAATGGGAGTCAAATGGGAGACTTTTGAATAAAAATATAAGAAATAATAAAAGTGTGAATTTAATGCCAAAGAGAATTTCAAAAAAGTAATATATCAAAAGACTTTATTATGCTTCTAATTTAAACTGAAGAAGACTTTACCAAGAAAAAAGTGCCAATTTCTTTGGTAAATTATTTAGATATTTTTCTCATTATGTAGAATTGTTTTAAAGTATAGAGAGATTAAGGAAAACAGTACAATTTATGTCTTCTAAAAACATCGATTCAATTATTCTGCCTAATCCCTTTTTTATTTGACCAAGGTATGTGAAGGGAAATATAGAAATTTTAGATGTGTTAGGAAAACAAATAGAAGTGTCAGTTCTCTGCATGCACCATTACATGCTCACCTAGAGTGGACAATGAATAAAATTAACATCGATCACCTTTGTTTGCCTTGTAAGATATCTTCAAAGTACCCAAATACTTTGGTATTGTCACCATAAATGCTGTTTAATAAAATTCTTACTTTACTTGCCACGCCTGCTATGTTTTGACAGTAAATAGTGCCATCATCTACTTAGTAAAATATCAGTGGCGTTAGAAGACAGCAGCTGTTTTAGGGCACTAACGTAAACCTCATCATGAGTGAATCCAGGAGTGAACTTTAACACGAATTTGCCATTTTGCTCATTTAATATTTTTTTCTTGATTTTTGTTGTAATTAAAGGGCCAGTGTGCAATGATTTGAATATGGAGAGGCTTTTAAAATATGACACTTAAGTAGGGGAATTTTGTAGACTGTCTGCTTTACAATCACCCTTTCTTGTACTTCAGCTTTAGAAAATTCGGAATTTAAAAAGCCTCAGGAAAGAGCTATTGGGCTGATATATTTTGAAACCAATTATTTCTATAAAAGTTTGGAGTGTCCAGAGCAATAATTAAACCTGTCACTTTGCATTTCTGTGACTGTTGATAGATCCTTCCATTATCCTTTAGGAAAAAAACAACTAGGAATTGTTATTTCTCTGAGACAAAAAAAAAAAGTGTGACAGTTTACTATTATTATATCCTTAGTCATAATTCTGTGATTATTAGAGCCTAGAATGGATTATTTCACTTCTGTCCAAAAATGGAACGAATAAAAGCACACTAATGCTTTTAATTATTACATGACATATCTAGCAATAAGAGCATAGGATTCCAAATTAGATAATCATAATTGAATTCAGGTTCTGCCATTTACTGGTAATATTATCTCATCACATGGTCTAATATCTGAATCTTATTTTCCTCACATGTAAAAAAATTCATAGAATTTTATGAGAATTAAGTAAGTAGTACATAGTGCATAGCCTGGCTTACTTTTAAAACATGAGATTCAAAAATTGAGTGTTTAGCAAATAATTGGTCACATTTATTTAGTAATTTTTTAGATCACTAATAATTTTGAGGAATTTAGATAAAATTATATACTTTATTATTTTAACAAATATCTGTTGAATTTCTACTCTGTGTCATGCACTTTTCTAGGCACTATGGATAAAACAGTGAATTTATTCCAAGCTCTTGTAGAGCTTTTGTTCTGGTTAATATAAACCTCCAGTAAGGTAATAAACTAATAAATATATGATATTTCAAGTAGTAGTATGTTTTATGAAGAAAAGTTATGTAGGTTAAGGAGAGAGTGGGAGACATAAACTGGAGGTAGGTACTATTTTAGCTAGAGTTGTTAAGGAAAGAAATTTAGGTTAGGGAAAATTTAAACAAAGACTTGAGTAGAGCAAGCACTGGGATTATTGAAGATCATTTCCCAACAAAGGAATTGAGCATAAAAATGGCCATGAGGTGCGAAAAGCATTAGGATGTTCATCTCCACTGGAATTCTATTAAATACTACATTATTTCCTCCAACAGTCTTAAAGGTGTTAAGAAAAAAAAATCAGATATATATGACGTTGAGTTCAGAAAAACGTTAAGGACATAATCATGTAGAATTTTTCTATATAAAGGTCTGAGATACAGGATGAAAAGTCTATAAGATCTCACATCCAGCATATTTAAGTTTAATGATACGTAAAGTTTGTTAGAGAACACTTACAGATTTAAATGATAGAGCACTAAGGAATTGTAGAAGTGATGTTGAAGGAATCGTTAACCTTGAAACTGTAATTCAGTTATGGAATATGTATTTAAAATTCACTGGTTTTGAAAATCTTCAGTTTTTTTGTATGTCATCTTCCTCACTGATATATGGTATATTTACCTTTTCTGTTCTGTGTGTGTGTATGTATATGCGTGTGTGTTGCATTTGGTTTTTGTTTTTTTTTGTTTGTTTATTTTTGTTTTAAGTACAGGAGATATAATGACCTACAAGATGAAATTTGAAAAAAATATATATGTATATATAATTTGTGAGACCTAAAGTAACACCTGGGCTCCCAAATTTTAAAAGTTTCTATTTCAATCTTTTTTGTGTGTGAATAATTCTTTTTTATAGTAGATACTACTTCTGATCACATGTTATCTTAATTCGTGCATTTTTATGTGATATACATAAAAATCTAGAATAGACTCTACTCAGTTAATACACAGCTGTGTGCCTAATGTCTTTTTTTCTCTATCTTTTTCTTTGAAAAATAAGATCTCTAGGTTTGAAAACAAATTAATCATATTCTTTCACTCTATAGGACATAGGCTGATAGAAACAGTACTTGCATTTTTGTGTTTCTAAAGCCTATATAATATTCTGTGTACCTTTCAAATTTGACATCATAATCTATCTAGTGAGATCCAGTAAGATTTTGTGGAAAGAAGGCTGGTCTTAAAATCAGGAACTTGATTTATATTTTTATATTTGCTACTAACTAACTTGGTTATCTTGGGCGCATAATACCTTTCTGGGCTTCAGTTTTCTCACGTTGGAATATGAAGTGATGGAATTGGTTTCTAGAGTTTTTCTATATCCTAAGCATTTCAATTGTGTAATGTTTTAAAATACTCATAGTTATTAAATGTTTTATGGAATTCTGCTGTTTTGCCATTACTGGTTTCAAATACTTTCAGAAACCCAAACATAATGTTGAACACTATTTATACCTTGATGTTCTCAGTTTCATATCATGAAAGAACTATCAAAAAGTAAATATTTAAACTTCTACTCACAAGCACATAGATTTCCTGCCCCCATGTTTTATCATTTATTTTATTAGTTTGAACACCTTTATCTATAGTTGTTATATTTTTTCTATACATTTATTATGACTTCCTTACTAGATTGTAAACTTTATGAAGATAAGGAATATGTCTTTTTGTTATATCCTGTGATTTTTAGCACAATGTATAAAGCAATCAAGTATAAATAAATACATTGACAGATGCTTCCTTAATTAAGGGTGATGGATAACAGGGATGATTATTAAACTGTTCTTACTAATGCATTGATTTATTATTGTCATCAAATAAAAGAACCATATACAGAAATCCAACCACAAAAACTAGTGATAGATTTCCTTAAGCATCTTTCATTTAAATTTAATTTGTGTCTTATTAAATTAAGGGAAATAAGTCAAATAATGCCATGTCATGTTAATGCCTGATCTCACAGTTATTTCCATAGCAACTTCATTTGATATAAATATCGTCATGCAATAAAACTGGATTAAATCAAATAAAAATGAGATTGTATAGGAAAAAAGAATTTTATGTAAAACTGATATTCTGTCGGTCTCTTTCATGTTTTCTTCAGAGTCAAAGTACCATTTCAAAGAAGATATGACACTTGTCTTTTGTTAAAGTTTAATTTGCTCATTTAATTGTTTGTTTTTTGCCATATTCCATCTAGACTCTACAGTAAGAGTAAACAAAGTTGTTTTTTTTAACATACATTTTTGTTTCAGAAATTCTGTAGTAGAAACAGAAGCTGAAGTCATACTAATCTTGACATGTTTACATTTAAAAATCTTTAATGAACAAATTTGTAAGAGTTATTAAAAGTAAGAAAGAAGTAATTCTGTTTTGTTTTGTTTTGTTTTGTTTTTACCCATAATGGTTTAGCAGTGGAAACTAATTTTAAATTTTGTTTAGTTTTGGATTGCCAATGCGGTTAAAAGTTTAAGAGACTTTATAATAAACTTTGACCACTTTCTCTTTATGAAAAACAGAAACAACTGCTTGAATAAATTCACACTACCAGAGATAACTCTCAACTGTTAACAATAACAGAACAAAAGGTTTCAATTTAATCATTCTTTTTATACAAATGGAATGGAAAATTTCTTGTAGATTATTGTTAAGTAAACTATGAGCCAGATATCTTCATGTGGCTTGAACGGGTGCCAGGAACTGGATTCAAATTTTTTTCTGGTACTTAGAATGATTCTTTTTTTGTGGCCTAGAGTTTAAGCATATGTGAATATCTCACTTTTTGAACTGGTTAGGTGCCTCTTATAATGTTTGTTGATCATTTTAGGACATGACTTTTATTTAAAAAGTTATTCAGAATCAATAACTATTAATAATACTAACACATTAAAAAAATGGATAACCAAAAAATGTTGATTTAGCACACACTAATTACAGTTTTATATTTGGGATATTATCTTGATTAATTATAAATTTAGTCGATAATTCTATAAATTAAGCAAACCTATCAATAGGTCATAATTTATGTACTGCAAATAACATGATAAAGAGAAGCACTTCAAAAAAGTGATTACAAATAAAATTAAGACTAGAATAAAACATGCTGTTGGGAAATAGTAATATGACAGCCTATATTTTTATTTAATAGACATTTTGCCAATCATGTTTCAGATAACAGACAAGTTTGAAAGTTAATCAATTAGCAAACCTTTCTAAATCAATAGACTATATTTTCATGTATATTTATCTTTTCTTCTTTCCCAGTCACTCCAGTCTCACACTTTTCTCTACCGTAGTTTATTAATGGCAAAGAGTCTGAGACAATAAAGTAAAGATGGAGTGAAAAAAATCGAGAGATATAGAATATGTTATTCCCTGAAAAATAGTTGGATTCTTTTAGGGGGGCATTAACTCATTCCATTATTTTTTTTCTGAGTCATCCTCAACATATGTGTCTTGTATTCTTTTTCATCAGAGTATTGTCTCTGTGTCTTGTATTCTTCTTCATCAGAGTGGTGATATGAATTCTTTCTGATAGGGTAATTGTAAGGATGTGATAATTCATGACTGGCTGTAAAACTGCTTCTTTATTAATCTTTTTCATTTATTAATGCATCTAATTAACCCTTTTTCGTGCTCCTGCTCTCAGCCCCTGTATTTTGCTCATTAAGATGTTGCCTTTCAATATATGAGTCTTAATGTAAATAATCCCAAATGATAACTATTTCTAAAGCAGCAACCATATTGAATTCTTGTGATTTAGAAACGCTTCCTATGAGTTGCTGACATTAATTGCAAGAATTAACTATGTATTACTTTGAAAAGGAAACGTCAAAAAAACAAAGTTCTGATATGAGGTGAAACTGAAAATCTAGTAAAACATGTAAATAAAACTGAGTGAAAAGAGTTATAGACCATTTTAAAAATCAATTTATTTCAATAACCTGACTTTTGGGGATAATAATCATACTGTATTTAAAAAAATTGTGTTTAGAGATTATTTGTATGATAACGTCTTTGTATGTTTGTCTTTTTTTCATGTATTTTTAAATAACCAGTAATCTATACTTTAATCTAATTTTTCTTTGGTATAAGAAATAATAAATATTAAGTACTCTTAGATATTAGATACATTATTTTTATTATCTTTACTATTATTATTACTGTGGTTGTTTTTATATGGTGAATTAGAGTATTTACATGAGATTATGATTTCAGAGATTTTGGAATAATAATTCGGAAATCTTCTGGTTGGAAAGAAAAGAGATGACTGACCATCAAGTGGTATGATTTCTTGTGGTCAATAGCATATACATACTGGTATTACCTGGGGCTTTCCTCTCCCAAACATATATACCCTTTAGCCTTTTATGTTTTCTAAAATAATTTCTCATTCAAGGGTTTCCTTGACGTGCATATTATTTTTTCATTATGTGGACTGAAGAAATACATACTTTGTACCTCCCCTTTGCTTGTATCTCTAGGCATGACCTTAGTTTACCTATACCTCAGTAGAACAATTTCTGTAAGCTTGTTTCTGTTCACTTATGTGACATCTCTGTACTGATTTCTTGTCTATTCTGACACTCTTTAAATTGAAGTGTGCTTCTTCTTTTGAGTATATTTTCATTATCATTGTTAGCAACTGAACACCCCGTCATTTCCTAATGAGTTTACTATAATGCTTGCCTAGATAAATCCCCTTCAGTTCTTCCTGAAAAAAGCTGTCACTGCTTTTTATTCATACATATTTCCTCGATTTAATAGTGATAATGACAATGATATGATGATTCTAATATCAAACAAAGATTCTATATTTTAAATTTTAGGTGCCTGGACCCAACTATACTAAAATATTTAAATAAATAAATCTGGTTCTTTGTCTATATGTAGAGTTAACTTGAGTAAGTCAGGTGTATTGTATTGCAGACTTGTATAGACATACAGGTGTGTTCCATTGGTGACATGATTTTCCAAAATGATGAACAACTCCTAGTAAAATTTTAAAAGAAATAAATTATAGTTCTTCTAGTGATTTACATAATAATTGCATTGAGGGAAAATTCAAAATATACTCCACAAAACAGACCTTTTTATTTACGTCAAAAGTTTAGTTAGGTTCTAAGCTTGGATATTTACATACATACTTTTCACTTCATGAATGCCTGGTCAAATATTCAAAATTTATGGGAGATATAACTCTTCTTAGTGCAGAGTGACCCTTAGATTTTAGGAAAGCTAGCACCCTTGACTCTGTTCTCTAAAATGTCAGCTGCAATTTCCCCCAATTACACCCAGAAATTTCCAGTATACCGCGTCCAGAACATGATACCACACCCACTGAGAACATCTGAATTAGGTTATTTCTGACAATACATCAATTTGATACTGTTTATAATTTCATAAGACAAATTTTATATTTTTCTTTCTGAATTATGAAAAAAAAACATTGATAAAGCAAGCACAGTTAGGTCAAAAGTGAATTCCTGTTATATATTCATGGGTTATTAGAAAGTAAATTCCTTTATAAAAAAAAATATTAAAAGCGGAACACTTGCCAAAGGGAGAAAGAATGGACACGAATTTATTGTGCATTTATTTGAAGCTGGTTTTCAAATGTCAAATTTGAGCACTATTGATTTGAAATGCTTTTAGATCTTTTTACTCTCTCTTCACCTTTGCTTATAAAATAAAAGGTAAGAAAGAAGAACTGTAACTAGTTTGCTCTGAGTCTGGAAGCAATATGATAGTAATTGTAATAGTAATGGTAATAATAATTTAACAGCACCAGAATTCCTTTTATGGGAGAAAATTTTTCTTAGTTTAGGAAAATAGCTTGTGCTATTTTCTGCAAGAAGAGAAGGATTCAGTAAGAGACAATAAATTAAAGGGAGAGAAAATATAAGTTACAATTACCCCGGAATTCAGTGGATGTGTGCCAGCGAAAAGACTAAGGTGAGAGTGATGGGGAGAGAGCGGCAGAGAGTATGTTGGAGCTGAGAGCAAGGAGTACAGTGGGTAATTTCTAGTGGCCAGGAGTCTGAAGAAAAGTTAAAATCAAGGTAGAGGCTGGACTGTAAAACCCCACACTTGAGCACCTATCTCAGTGCACAAACAAGTACTGTGTGTAGGAAACAAAAACAAAATCCAAACAATGAAACAAAAAACCTGACTTAGTAGAATGGAAAAAAAGAAAGACAATAAGTTAGAAACAAGAAAGGAAAAATTTAAAATGTGTGAGAAATTGGCAACCCTGGAAATAGGAAAAAAAAAATATATATGTATATAAATCTTGAAGAAAGATTTCCCTCCCCCACAGAAATTGAGAAAGGAGATCAACCTGATTATTACTAAATTTTAGTGAGGTAGGTGACTTCAGTGATATATATTAATATTTCAGGATGAAATTTATAACTTTATATTTGTCTTATAATTTAGTAATAATGGGCCTTGAAGCCAATGAGACGTACACTCTACGTTTTACTTGATTTTATGCTGTCCTTAGGCCTTATCAAACATAATTGAGATTTTTATTTATTTTCAGCATTTATGCATATATTTAGATTTTTATATATTTGTAAATATATATTTTATAGTAGTATAGAAATCATGCTTCTATATTTTTGGGCTTACAGTTTATAAAATAATATCAATGATAGTACGTAAATAATAATTCGATTGGTTTATAGGTCTCTAAATTCATACTTTATAATGGGAAGACTAACAGGGCTTTAACATGTTGATGTGAAGAATGCCACTGTAATAGCCACTAACAGTGTGTCACAGTTTGAGCATATGGTTCCTATTTTGTTTAGATCAGTAAAAGAGGAAAGCATCCTGTTGTCCCCTACTGAATTTAACTAAATATACACCACAGCTCTTTAGCAGCAGTCTATGATAAACAATATATCCTTAGTCTGCAGTGACTTATAGTACTATTCCACTATATTAACACTTCCTTAGTGGTGTGAATTAAGATTTTTAGTATCCACTCATTGTTCTTTTTTAAAATAAAATAGTAGGAGATGCCTTTTCAACAACAAAATAGTTTTATAAAGTTTTATAAACTAACTTTATACTAATTATACCATTATATTTAACTAAATCTAAATATTTTAATATTTTCATTTGAGAATTAGTCGTTTAAATTAAGTTCTTTAAAATAATTTCCTTCATACTTTTTAGACATTTATATAAAATATTTATGGACAGTGATGTTGGACCTGGGTAGTAGGTATAAGGTATTGATTCTCTGTGTTGTGGCAACTGCAGTATAATTCTTGGTTTTGAAGCTATCCTCTCATCCCCACCAATGCATGCCTTCTGATGCTGAAATGAGAGTCACCCATTTTAAATAATTAATTATATTATTGATCAACACTTAAATTGTTCAAAATATTGCTGTCAGATATGTAGTAAAAGTGTTCTGGTGTTTTTATCCTAGTATTTTTACATCAAACAATTTATTATGCTGTAGTGTTTTCTTTAAGAATTGTAACAATTTAATATCAGTCAGTTATTTCATCCTTTTTCTAATTTTAAATATACTCAGTGAAACCATTCCTCTCATACTATGGCTTCTCCATTGACTTTTCTTCAATTTATTAGTAAACATTTTAGAAACCCAGTAAGTTAAAAGACTAGTATGACAAGTAACCTTCTGTATATTCTGCAGCTTTTATTATTTAATCATATTTGCTTTATCTCTCTGTATAAATTTGATTTTGCTGTACCATTTGAAAGCGAGTTACAGATATTATGACAATTCACCCTTAAACATCTCAGCATGTATCTCTTCATAATAGATACTCCCCCTACATAACTACAGTATCAGTAGCACACCTAAGAAGATTAACTATTACACAATATCATCTAAATTCTAGTCTGTAGTCAAATTGCCTCAGTTGTTCCAATAATATATTTTATGCTCTGTAACTTTTTTGAAGTAGGATTGAATTTTTTCCAACATTAAATTTTATTTTTTTATGTCATTTAAATTTCTTTTTTTCTAAAGAATTCCTCACATTTGTTGATGGACTTTATTTTAGTACTTTATTTTTTTAGAGCAGTTTCGTTTTTACAAAAAAACAGGGAGAGTTACAGAGATTTCCTATATAACCCTACCTGCACACATGCAAAGCCCCCTCCATTATCATCATTACTCACTAGAATGGTATATTTTTGTTTGTTTGTTTTACCAAAGATGAACCTGTATGAAACATCAAAATCACCCAAAGTCCGTAGATTACCTTAGGGTTCACTCTCGGTATTGTACATTCTATGGTTTTGGACAGATATATAAATAAATATGTCCATTGTCATAATATCATAACAGAGAAGTTTCTCTATCCTAACAACCCTCTATGATCTGCCTATTCATCTCTCCATACTCCGACCCTTTGACAACCACTGATCTTTCTATTGTCTCCATGGTTTTGCCTTTCTCATAATGCCTTATAATTGAAATTGTATGGTATGTAGCCTTCTCAGATTGGCTTCTTTGACTTAGTAATACAGTAATACATATTTAAGATTTTTCCATGTTTTTTCTTGGCTTAATAGCTCATTTCTTTTTTAGTGCAGAATAATATTCTATTGTCTGGATGTACCACAGTTTGTCCATTCACCTACTGAAGGGCATCTTGGTTGCTTCCAAGTTTTTCCAATTATGAATAAAGTTACTATAAATATAAATATCCATAGGCAAGTTTTTGTGTGGACTTGGTTTCAACTCCTTTGGGTAAATACCAAGGAGCACAATTGTTGTATAATATTATAAGAGATGTTTAGTTTTGTAAGAAACCAACAACTCTTCCAAAGTGGCTCAACCATTTTGAGAGTTCCTGTCCATTGCCACACATCCTTGCCAGTATTTTCACTTGTCAGTGTTCCAGGTTTTTTTGTCCATTTTTATGTGTGTACAGTTGTATCTCATTGTTGTTTTAATTTGTATTTCCCTAATGACATATGATATGAAGCACCTTTTTATGTCTTTATTTGCCATCTGTATTTCTTCTTTAGAGAAGTATATGTTAAGGTCTTTGCCCATTTTTCAAATTGGGTACTTCGTTTCCTTATCATTGAGTTGTAAGAGTTCTTTGTATGTTTTGGAAAATGGTCCTTTATCAGATA
>NW_011888783.1:2089826-2097273 GCF_000151845.1 Pteropus vampyrus | reverse complement strand
CTCTGTGTTGTGGCAACTGCAGTATAATTCTTGGTTTTGAAGCTATCCTCTCATCCCCACCAATGCATGCCTTCTGATGCTGAAATGAGAGTCACCCATTTTAAATAATTAATTATATTATTGATCAACACTTAAATTGTTCAAAATATTGCTGTCAGATATGTAGTAAAAGTGTTCTGGTGTTTTTATCCTAGTATTTTTACATCAAACAATTTATTATGCTGTAGTGTTTTCTTTAAGAATTGTAACAATTTAATATCAGTCAGTTATTTCATCCTTTTTCTAATTTTAAATATACTCAGTGAAACCATTCCTCTCATACTATGGCTTCTCCATTGACTTTTCTTCAATTTATTAGTAAACATTTTAGAAACCCAGTAAGTTAAAAGACTAGTATGACAAGTAACCTTCTGTATATTCTGCAGCTTTTATTATTTAATCATATTTGCTTTATCTCTCTGTATAAATTTGATTTTGCTGTACCATTTGAAAGCGAGTTACAGATATTATGACAATTCACCCTTAAACATCTCAGCATGTATCTCTTCATAATAGATACTCCCCCTACATAACTACAGTATCAGTAGCACACCTAAGAAGATTAACTATTACACAATATCATCTAAATTCTAGTCTGTAGTCAAATTGCCTCAGTTGTTCCAATAATATATTTTATGCTCTGTAACTTTTTTGAAGTAGGATTGAATTTTTTCCAACATTAAATTTTATTTTTTTATGTCATTTAAATTTCTTTTTTTCTAAAGAATTCCTCACATTTGTTGATGGACTTTATTTTAGTACTTTATTTTTTTAGAGCAGTTTCGTTTTTACAAAAAAACAGGGAGAGTTACAGAGATTTCCTATATAACCCTACCTGCACACATGCAAAGCCCCCTCCATTATCATCATTACTCACTAGAATGGTATATTTTTGTTTGTTTGTTTTACCAAAGATGAACCTGTATGAAACATCAAAATCACCCAAAGTCCGTAGATTACCTTAGGGTTCACTCTCGGTATTGTACATTCTATGGTTTTGGACAGATATATAAATAAATATGTCCATTGTCATAATATCATAACAGAGAAGTTTCTCTATCCTAACAACCCTCTATGATCTGCCTATTCATCTCTCCATACTCCGACCCTTTGACAACCACTGATCTTTCTATTGTCTCCATGGTTTTGCCTTTCTCATAATGCCTTATAATTGAAATTGTATGGTATGTAGCCTTCTCAGATTGGCTTCTTTGACTTAGTAATACAGTAATACATATTTAAGATTTTTCCATGTTTTTTCTTGGCTTAATAGCTCATTTCTTTTTTAGTGCAGAATAATATTCTATTGTCTGGATGTACCACAGTTTGTCCATTCACCTACTGAAGGGCATCTTGGTTGCTTCCAAGTTTTTCCAATTATGAATAAAGTTACTATAAATATAAATATCCATAGGCAAGTTTTTGTGTGGACTTGGTTTCAACTCCTTTGGGTAAATACCAAGGAGCACAATTGTTGTATAATATTATAAGAGATGTTTAGTTTTGTAAGAAACCAACAACTCTTCCAAAGTGGCTCAACCATTTTGAGAGTTCCTGTCCATTGCCACACATCCTTGCCAGTATTTTCACTTGTCAGTGTTCCAGGTTTTTTTGTCCATTTTTATGTGTGTACAGTTGTATCTCATTGTTGTTTTAATTTGTATTTCCCTAATGACATATGATATGAAGCACCTTTTTATGTCTTTATTTGCCATCTGTATTTCTTCTTTAGAGAAGTATATGTTAAGGTCTTTGCCCATTTTTCAAATTGGGTACTTCGTTTCCTTATCATTGAGTTGTAAGAGTTCTTTGTATGTTTTGGAAAATGGTCCTTTATCAGATATGTCTTTTGCAAATATTTTTTCCCAGTCTGTGGCTTTTCTTCTAATTCTCTTGGTATTGTTTTTCATAAAGCAGAAGTTTTTATTTTAATAAAGTCCAGCTTATCAGTTCCTCTTTTCATTGATCATGTCTTTGATGTTATATCTAAAATGGCATTATAATACCAGAGGTCATCTAGATTTTTTCCTATGTTATTGTCTATGAATTTTATAGTTTTGCATTATATATTTAGTTTCGAGATCCATTTTCAGTTAACTTTTCTAAAGATGTAAAGTCTGTGTCTAGATTCATTTTGTGTGTGTGTATGTGAATGTCTAGTTGTTCTAGTCCTATCTGTTAAAGAGCCTATCTTTGCTCCATTGTTTTGCCTTTGTGCCTTCGTCAAACATTAGATGATAATACTTATTTAGCGCTGTATCTGGATTCTCTACTCTGTCCCATTAACCTGTCTATTATTTCAACAATACTACACTATCTTGATTACTGTAGCTTTATAATAAATGTTCAAGTCAGGTAGTGTCTGTTCTCCAACTTTATTTTTTCCTTCAATATTGTGTTGGCTATCTGGGTCTTTTGCCTTTCCATAAAACTTTAGAATCAATTTGCCAATTCCACAAAATAACTTGCCAGGACTTTTATTGAGATTCATTGAATCTATAGATTAAGTTGAGAAAAATTGACATCTTGAAAATATGGTGTCTTCTGATCCATGAACACAGAATATCTCTCCATTTATTTAGTTCTTCTTTGGTGTAATTTGAGTTTTATAGTTTTTATCATATAGAATTCATAAGTATTTTGCTAGATTTATACCTAAGTATTTTTGATGTGCTAATATAAATGATATTGTTTTTAATTTCAAACTTCTCTTGTTTATTGCTTATATTGACTTTCATATATTATTCTTGTATCTTTACTCCTTGTTGTATTTACTTATCAGATTGAGAAAGTTATTCTCTATTCCTAGGTTACTAAGACTTTTATCATTAATGGATGTTAGGTTTTCTCATTGTTTTTCATTTTTTATGCAAAATTTTTTGCATCTATTGATATGAATTTGTGATTTTTGTTTTTTAGCCTGTTGACATGATGGATTGCATTAACTGATTTTTTTGCATGTCGAACCAACCTTGCCTACTGAAATAAATCTCACTTGGTTTTGATGAATAGTACTTTTTACACATTGTTTAATTTGATTTGGTAATATTTTGCTGAGGATTTTTAAACCTGTGTGTTCATGAGAGATATTGGTCTGTAATTTTCCTGTAATTTCTTTGTCTGGTTTTAGTATTAGGGTAATGCTGGCCTCATAGAATGAGTTAGAAGGTATTCTTTCTGCTTCTATCCTCTGAAAGAGTTTATAGAGATTTGGCATAATTTCTTCTTTAAATATTAGGTAGATTTCACCAGTGAACCCATTTTGGCATTAAACTGACTTTTGAAGAGTCCCAGTCAGGTACCTTGTTGATCAGTGCTCCTAAAATTTTAGTGGACAGTGAATTACCTAGGACCTGTTAAAAAATATATTCTGATTCAGTAAGTCGAGCTTGGAGTCTGAAATCGTGCAAATGTAATAAGCTTCCAGGGGATGCTGTAGGTCTGAGGGCCATGATTAAGGTTTTAGAGATCCTGCATTTCTCAGTTTCCTTCTCCATTTCTATTTTCTTGTGGTAGGTATTGTTTTGCTAGGATCTCTTTCTTTAGTATTTCTGTAAAGTAGAAAATAAGCTTATAAGCTTGATTGTATTTATTAAATATTTTGACCATAATATTTAATAGCTAGTGTTGTGTACTTCATATTGCATCATGAAGAGGCACATGTCATGTTGTTCCATTGTTAGTGATCCTAATTTTAGCACTTGGTTAATGTGATGATTGCCATATCTCACCAGCGTTAAAGTGTTCCCCCTCCCACTTTTGCATTTAGCCTGTTATCTTTGGGGTGATATTTTAACATAATACATATGTCTTGTTTCCCAACAATCTTCCTCCCAGTGTGTGTGTCTGTGCGTGTGTGTGTGTTAATATGAATTACTAACTTTTATTTTTATTACAGTTTTACTTTCCACCAAAACACTGTATAAACACCAATAATAACCCACTACATTGTAAACTTGCAAATAATTTATTGATGATAGGTTTAAGAACAAACAATTCATTCAAGGTTTTGGGGCTACATTTAGTAAAAAAAAATTAAAACACCCAAACTTTATTATTTCTAAATAAAACTTAAAAAAGAACTATTAAAAACAAATACATTGTTATTTTGGTTATAGTCCCACCTATGAAAAAGACCAAGAGCATACAGGCACAGCTACCAGGGGAGTTAACATAGAAGCCTTAGTGAAGCACTGGTGAAAGTATCTCTTTTTTCTCTTCTTACTTCACTCTCATGCAGGAGAATGGATGCTGATGCCTGGGGATGTGGCCAGGCCAAGCATTCAGTTGTCTTTTGTATGAGCACTTGCCAGAGAACATAGGTTCGGGGAATTTACAGCTTCATTTCCACCACAAGGCATATACCTTCCAGACTGCCTTGTGATTCCACTGCAGTCACATTGTAAGAGCCAGCTGGTAGGCTCCTCTTGAAGGATATAACTGGGATGAATGGTAATGGTAATGGTAATCATCTGATTCTTGCACAACATGAGCTGAGGTCCTTTTCTTGGCTATTAACAAATTTGTATCCTGTAGCTCCATTAATCCACCCATGAGAATCTTGATTCAGTGAAACAAAGAGTGCCCCTTACTTTCTGTATAGCACACATGGATTCAGGAGCAGCCTGTCCTCCTGGAGGAGATAAAATCACACTATCTGTTTTTTTTTTTACAGGTACATACACCTTGTTAGGTAGATATTTTTTCTTTTTCTTTTTTTTTATTTTTTATTTTAACCTTTTGATTCTGTCTTGCATTCAGCTTAGTGGATGCTTTATTTACTCAGCATTCTAAATGTTGGCTCCTTTTCTGGTAAAATATTAATCATTTCCAGGGGAAAACTCGCCTGGGCAGTTGGCAGCACCTTACGGCCTCTTCATGGGAGTCATTTACTGGCCACTAGGACAGGCCTTCTGATGGAGTAGCAGTTGTTAGTGCTAAATCGTCTTTGCTGATTGCCAATAGCTGTTTAACTCTGTGCTCTCATTTGCATAGATTCATGGGCTGGAGTGGATGGGCCTATAAATATAGGAAATTCAACCTGGGGATATTTGTTGTTGCATTCTCTGCTCTGTTCTTTCCTAGAGTCCTCATCTCTCTGTCACTGCTGCTACTGTTGTCCAAGAGGAAGGGACATGGTTGCATTGAGAATGAGAGACAATGCTGAGCTCAGTGGAGAGCTTAAAGAGTAGGGTCTGTTAGTACTCCTGCTGTTAGACCCAGAGCAGCCACTGCTACTGTGTAGCTCTCTGGCTTACGCTAAGATCGGTTCTTAGCTGATTGTCCAGGACTTGCAGGCCAGGTATGTATGTAATGCCTACATCTAATGGTTTTCACTTGTTGATCACTTTAAATTTGGGGTTGCAAAATGATAATTTTCTAATTGGTAGCTGGTATTTTTCTAGAAATAAGGGATTTCCTATTTCATATTTCTCCCTTTTGTTTGGTAGTTACTGCTTTGAGCCCTGTTTTTGATATGATCATTATCACATATTTGGCCAATGAGAGCCCCTTCACGCTAGTTTCTGTGTCCTTTTGACATAACTCCATTATTTTGGAGGGGGGTTGGTATTTCCTTGTTTTCTGGAATTATTAGATCTAACATGGTTTATTTTTCCTGCCCCAGATTTGTTGTCAGCCATATTCTCATCAATCTCTGGTTCTTTTCACTGGGAAATGGTATCTAGAAAACAAGACATGGTCTCTAGGCGAGCTCATTGTTAGTAAGGTGTCATTACTTCTAGGTTGTTTTAGTGGATCATTTATTCACTTTGATTGCTTTATATGAGTAATATTTTGTTTGGCTAGATTGCAACTTCAGATTGAAGAAGGGCATATAAATTGCATACTATTCAGGCTGTAGTAATGGTATGAACCAAAAAGAATACAAAAGAAAGACTGAAAATGTCTTTACATTGTTTTGACATATGGTCAGATATAGAACTCAGGCACTACATCTTTTCTAAAATTCAGTGGATGTTTATGGTTTTACTGTCTTTTGTTTCTATGTTTGATGGGTTGGAGATTAGCCCTTACTTGTGGCGGTTGTAGGTGATTTTTTAAAAATTTCTACCCAGATAATAGGATTTTTTAAAATTAAATGATCTCATGAAGAATTTTTGAAGTTAAATGACTTCATTTTCATAATAGTATGACTTGGCTATATCTTTTTTGATTACCCTATCTAAAATATTTGGGAAATGTGTAAGTTCATGCTAGTTCTTAAACTACCGAGGTAAATTTATTTAAGGTTAGGATAGGCAGGGATATGCTATCTTAGGTAGCCTTAGTCTGAAAGTTTTTCTAATTTCAGTCTCAATTTGTTAAGTATTAATACCTGTGGATCACCTTTGAAAGGTACCTCTTATATTTCCTCTCATTGCTTTCATAGGAACCAGTTACACTTTTGATAAAATGTGTAAGACTGATTCCCCGAAGCATATTGGTCTTTTTATTATGTACCTAACCATATATTATCATTTCACTATTACTGCTGTTCCACTGCTGCAAAATTGATTTACTTTCAGATTTCTTCTTTCGTAGTTTATAGTGAAACAGGGACAGGGTAGAGAGGAAGCAGTAACTTAGCCAAGTGTTTTCTTTAATTATTTCTCCTAGTGTCTCAATTTCGGTGGTGATGAAAATATCCAGCAGTATCCAACATACTTCTTGCCAAGCTGAGGATTATTTTACAAGCCTACTTTAGACTTCTCTCCATATTTACTCACAGTACTACACTGTGCTCATTTGCAGCAAGATGTGTACATGCTACTGGTTAATTTTTTCAGTTTTTTTCCTAATTGCATTTTCATCTGGCCAATACTACTTGAACTTGTGTTATTTGACACTTTTCCTACATTGTGTATAGTACATTTTATCTTGTGAGAATTTATTTTAGAGGATATCATGAGGGAGGGAAAGGTTTTGAATGTGTACTTGGGCTACTATCTTCATGGCCAGAAAACTTAAAGGATCGGTGATTTTGCACTTCTATAAACCAGTATTCACTTCAGGGGTCAATACTTTTAAAATTCAAGATTTGAGAACAGTTGAGATGCAAAAGAAAATTGTTTCTACCTTTATTCCTTTTTTTTCCCCAACCCCTATTTAAAAATCACAGAACAAGTAACCACCTTAGATTTTTTATTTAAATGTAGAGAAAGGTAGTCAGGTACTAGAGGTTTCAAGTTTAGCTTACAAAACAAATTACTATGTGTGAACACCAAATGTAAGCAAATCTAATTTTATTTCAGAGGAGTCACATTAGACTTAAGCAAATGCCATATATTTTTTACATTATGTGATATTCTCAATCCAGAAGTTGGAGACTTAGGCATTTCTCCTATTGAAAAATATCAGAGCAGACTTAATGATACATTCAAATTCCAATCTAGAACTTTGTATAACC
>NW_011888783.1:2084060-2088726 GCF_000151845.1 Pteropus vampyrus | reverse complement strand
CTTAATGGCTAATTCTGTCTGTGTGTGTACGTGCATATGAAATATCAGGAGGCATACCCACTATCCTTTCTCCCATAAGATCATACAATTCTTGTTAAAATTAGGCACCAAAGTTAAAGTTAAAACCTTGTTTTCTTCTGAAAATTTTTTATGACTAAAAAAGATGCTTATAAAGAAAATGATATATTACACACACAGAGACACACATATCCTCTTGATAACAGAAGCAGGACTACTGTTTTGAAATTTTAGCGATATTAATGACTACAATTTCACCTATTTAGAAAGATGATTGCAATCTTGTGCGATCATCACTTATCCTTTTCCATGGAAATTTATGGAATGTGTCTCTAACTCCAAGCACCTTAGTTGTAATTCACTGTCTACGTCAGTTTTAAGTTGGAAGATTTATGTATAGAGACTGTAGACTCTATAGTCTTATTGCACCCTGAGTTATCCATATGGATTTGTTCTCCAAATTAACATGAGATGAAGAAAATCTTCTAAATGTGTACCAACTGTGTAGAGAAGGAGAGGAAATAACATATTAAGCAAACAGGGTCAGACTGGAGGGGAAGGGCTCATACTATTCAGTTAGATGGTTGTCATTGTTTTACCACTAATTAATTTATCAGTTTGATAATTTGCTGCTGGTTGCAATATTGGGTTGACAACTTGTAATTTATTCATTCATTTGATATAATTTCATTGTGATTCTGCTAAATGCTAGCCATAGTTCTAGGTTTTTGGGTTATAAAAAAATAGTGTTCCTGAAAACAGCCTTTCTGAAAAAATGGACAAGTTAAATTTTTTTGATAAAATGTAATATGTGTTGGATGGAAATTATTTTCTCAGATAATGGTGTCAGTTTTAAATGAAGTGTAAAAATGTGCTAATTTCTTTTTGAAAAGCAGGTGGTTTAAATTTGTCTGAAAGAAACACTGATTCTAAATTTTAATAAATTAATCTGGTTAAATGATTTATTTCGATATTCTAAAACAGACTTTGTTTTATTCAACACCTTTTAAATCACAATTTTAAAGTATTTTGACATAATCGTGAATACAGATTCAGTTGTAAGAAAACATACACAGAAATCTCATCTACCCCTTCCAAGTTTCCCCTAGTGATAGCACCTTGCAAAACTATAGTACAATATTGTCACGTCAGGATGTTGACATTGACGTGGTTGAGATATTAAAGAATCTGTCATTATGAAGATTCTTCATCTTATTGCCCTTTTAAAGCCATAGCCATTCCCTTCTCATTCCCCTGTCTCTCTTTTCTGGCAACCACTAATCTGTTCTCTATTTCTATAATTGTATCATTTCAAAACATTATATAAATGGAATCATACAGTATGTATAAACACTTAGGATTGACCTTTTCACTCCACATTATCCCCTAGATATCCATCTGAAAAATTATGTTTATCAATAATGCATTTATTTTTATTGCTAAGTATTTATTTTTATTGCTATAGTATTCCATGATATGGATGTAACACAATTTAACTTTCTGAAAGGCATCTGAATTGTTTTTGAGTTTTGGCTATTATGAATAAAGCTATTCATTTATGTCTGATTCATGTGCAAGTATTTACATAAAAATACTTTTATTGCTGTAGAATAAGGTGCAAGAGTGCATTTTGCTGGGTGATATGGTAGCTGCATGTTTACCTTAATAAGAAATTTCCAAACTGTTTCGAGAGTGTCCTCACCATTTTACATTTCTACCAGCAACATATGAATCATTCAATTTCTCCAAATCCTTGAAGTCTTTGGTACTGTTACTGTTCTTTTTTTACTTTAGCCATTTTGGTAAGAGTAAAATAATATGATTTTAATTTACACTTGCCTAATAGCTAATGATGTTTAATATCTTTTCATGTGCCGACTTGCCATCTATATGTCTTCTATAACATGTTTATTCATGTCTTTTGTCCTTTTTTCTAATTGGACTTTTTCTTATCTTTTTTTTTTTTTTACTATTGAGTTGCAAGTGTTCTTTATATATTCTTGTTATGAATTCTTTGTTAGATAAGTTTCTTGCAAATATTTTCTTCCAGTCTGCAGGCTGTTATTTCATCCTTTAGCAGAATGTTTCAGAGTAAATTTTAAAAATTTTTTATTATTTATATATACTTATTTTAAGTAATTCAGATTTGGAATATTTAAATTAATGATCCTTTAGAGTTCAAATAGATCTTTATAAATATTAATGCAATTCTAGAAACTATCTGGAGGCAGCTATAAGAAAATTTAAGAAATAAAGAACCAGTACTTTAAATGTTTTTCCAAATAACCTGTGTACAAAATCAGGTAGCAAAGAGACATTTAATGTTTCTTTTGAGCTGAAGTGAGTCTCTTCTAGGTAGCATATGTAAGGATCTAATTTTCTTATCCATTCAGACACCCTCTCTTTTGATTGGAGCATTTAATCCTTTTACATTTGAAGTAATTGATAGATATGTAGTTATTGCCATTTTATTATTCATATTTTTGATATATATATTTTTTCTTCTTCTTAAAGAAGCCCTTCTGACTTTTTCTGTAATACTAGCTTGGTGGTGATGAACTCCTTTATCTGTCCTTTGATTCTAAATGATAGCTTTGCTGGGTAGAGTAATCTTGGTTGTAGGTCCTGACTTGTCATCAATTTGAATATTTTGTGTCAAACCCTTCTGGCCTGCGGAGTTTCTGTTGAGAAATCAACTGACAGTCTTTTGGGAGCTCCCTTGTTACTTTTCTCTTGCTGCTTTTAAGATTCTCTCTTTGTCTTTAATATTTGGCATTTTAATTATGATGTGTCTTGGTGTGGGTCTCTCTGGGTTCATCTTGTTTGGAACTCTCTGCACTTCCTGGGTGTGTATGTCTGTTTCTTTCGCTAGGTTAGGGAAATTTTCCATCATTTCTTCAAATAGGTTTTCAATTTCTTGCTATCTGTCTTCTCAATCTGGTATCCCTATGATACAAATAATTCACTTGATGTCCCAGAGGCCCTTTAAACTGTGCTCATTTTCTCGAATTCTTTTTTCTTGTTGCTGTTTTGATTGTTTTTTTTTCTGCTACCTCATCTTATAAATCACTAATTTGATCCTCTCCTTCATCTTATCTGTTAGTTCTCTAAAATAGTCTTCATTTCAGTTACTGTATTCTTCATTTCTGTCTTTTTAAAAAATGTTTTCTATCTCCATTTTTTGTTTTCTATCTCTTTGTTAAAGTTCTCACTGAGTTTGTCTTCTTTCCCCCTAAGTTCATTGAACATGCTTTTAACCAGTGTTTTGAACTTTACATCTGGTAAATTGCGTGTCTCCATTTTGTTTAGTTCTTTTTATGGAACTTTGTTCTGTTCTTTCATTTGAGACATAGTTCTTTTCTCCTCATTTTGGTTGTCTCCCTGTGTTTGTTTCTTTTTATTAGGTAAAGGTCCTAAGTTTCTTTATTTTAGTAGAGTGGCCTTATGTATTAGGTGTCCTATGGACCCCAGTGACACAGTCTTCCCTGGCTACCTGAGCTGGGTGTTCCAGGTGTGTCCCTTTTATGGATTGTATGTGCTCTCCTGCTTTAGTTGAGCCCTGTTAGCTGTTTGCTTATCAGCGGGAGGGATTGACCATTGGGCTGATTGGTTGTGAGGACTGGCCAGTGACTATAGTGATAGTGGAGGAGCTTTTGTGCAGTGGCTGACCCTGTGAAGCAGGATTTACTTTAGCAGAGCTCCGGTGCCTGCCTGGTTTGTCCTTTAGGTGTGTTGTCCTCATATGCAGCCCCGGGTGGTGCTCCAGCTTTGGTCGAAGCTGCCCACTGGGGTGTGCAGCCCAAGAGCCTCCTGTGAGGGGCCTAGCCACAGGCCAAGTTTAGCTTCAGCTGTGTACTACCTTGGGCCACTTAGCAAGAGTCATGGAGCAATCCTCAGATGGCCACAACCTGTGCTGTACTTAGAGGTTCCTTGAGAAGTCAAGCGAGGAACTGAGGCTGGCTGCCGCTAGTGCTGGGCTTGGGGCTGTTCTGCAAGAGATATGGGGCATACTGAGGCCAGATGTTGCTTGTTTGGGTTTTGTGAGCCTTTGAGAGATTTTAGGAAAGTCTGAAGCATAAGCCAAAGCAGGCTATTTATACGGAAAAAAAACACTGGAGGCGGCTTGGGTGCGTCCACAAATTGGGAGGGCCAGGGTCTCAGGGAATCACCTCGGCAGGTTGACCTGTGTTAACCTGGTTGGTGGAGCTCAGATTTGGCAGCCACTTGCGTTTGCATGCTGGCAGTGGGGAGGGCTCAACAAAGGAGCAATGGATTCTGCCAGCACTTCTATCTGGGAGAAAGCTGCCCCTCCAGCTCTCTCCCTGAAGCCAGACAACTCAGTTCCTCCCTGTATGTCCTAGGTACCACTGGAGCAGCTGCCCCAGTGCTGAAGCTCAGGGCGAGTGAGCCTGTAACCAAGTCTGCATTCAGGCCCTTTAAGAGGAATGTCTGTGACTCCTGCAGCCTTCTGTCTCACTCAGCCACAATCTCTGCTTTTTTTCCACAGCCAGAGGTTGTGAGGACTTCTCTTTCCAGCACTGGAACCCTCAGCTGGGGAGCCCAGTGTGGAGCCAGGACCCCTCACTCCTCTGGGGAAACCTCCTCAGACAAGATCTCCTTCCCCATTCTCAACTGCTACACACTGTTG
>NW_011888783.1:2081345-2084010 GCF_000151845.1 Pteropus vampyrus | reverse complement strand
AAAGCTGCCCCTCCAGCTCTCTCCCTGAAGCCAGACAACTCAGTTCCTCCCTGTATGTCCTAGGTACCACTGGAGCAGCTGCCCCAGTGCTGAAGCTCAGGGCGAGTGAGCCTGTAACCAAGTCTGCATTCAGGCCCTTTAAGAGGAATGTCTGTGACTCCTGCAGCCTTCTGTCTCACTCAGCCACAATCTCTGCTTTTTTTCCACAGCCAGAGGTTGTGAGGACTTCTCTTTCCAGCACTGGAACCCTCAGCTGGGGAGCCCAGTGTGGAGCCAGGACCCCTCACTCCTCTGGGGAAACCTCCTCAGACAAGATCTCCTTCCCCATTCTCAACTGCTACACACTGTTGTGGGGCCAGCCTGTTTTGGGTCTCCACCTCTCTGACCATTTTCAAGGTGGCCTCTTATGTATGTCCCTAGATGTAAGTCTTCTGTACTACAGGTGACTGCCAATGATGGTTGTTCTGTAGTTTAGTTGTAATTTGGATATTGTCCTGAAAGGAGATGAGCACAATATCTACCTACTATGCCATCTTGACTGGAAGTCCTAGAGTATGCCCTTTAAAAAACATACTGTGTCACCAACAGCCTGTCTATTGGATCTGTACTAAAATTAGTTCATATTTTTTTAAAGCTCTGATCATCAAGGGTTAAAAAAGACTATGGAGTGCAGGGTCTGTTTGGAAAAATGAACTACATTTGTTTTAGAAAACAAAATAAAATAAACAAATTTATAAAAAGTGAAAGAAAAATCCAGAGCTACATTACTAGTGGAAGGAGACTGAATGCCTATGAATAAATTAAAGAATTGCTTGAGGAAAGCATATAAGGTGATTAGCAATAAATTAATGCAAATTGAGAGTGAAGTTGATACAAATAGGAGTGAGGAGAAAAAGAAAATACTTGACTAAGTATTATTTACATGTTGCTTTCATATACAGTATTTCATATAAATATTATAGTAGTTTTCTGGATAACAAATATAATTTTGCCATTGTAGAGAAGAAGAAATAGAAAGTTAGGTATACCACATAGCTACTGAAGGAGAAATTGTGTTTTAAGTACATGTCTGTAAAACCAAAACAGATACTGACAATTAGAGAGGAAAGGAAAAATATTGATGTGAATGAGGGAATAAAATGGCTCAATGGCTGAGACTCCCAGAAAGGCAAAATTTTTCCAGAATAGATTGAATTGGGAGTTTAATAACATGAATTACCTTGGATAATAATTCTTTAAAAATTCTCATCAATAACAAAAGAGGGAAAAGAGAGGCATGCATCAATAGAATTATTTTTAGGGTAGAGACGAGCATAGAAGGGGGAGTATTTAAGGGTTTCTGAAGAGAGAAGTAAATAAAAATGTTAATGAATATTGTGAGTTTGTGTTTGAAGGACAGAATGCAAGTCTCATAGGTAAGTTCCAGAACTATAAAAATTTTGTATAATTTTAGCAGAAAGTGTGAGGAAAGAAATGATGAGGTGGAGGAGTTAGGCAAGAGGGGATGAGAAAAGGTCTTAAATAAACTTAATTCTAGAATAGCCTTGGCTAAAAAATACAGTGATTATGAAACAGTACCAATTATATACTTAAAGAGGTAAGGTTTATTCAAGTAGTTTATATTGACTGGATGAGTTTTATATTTAAACATGTTTGGATTAGCTTTACAATGAAGATTTGATACTAGAATTAACATTTGGAGAAAGTTGGAACTAGAAGGCAGAGTCACCAGTTGGATAGTTTGAGAAATTATGCAGTGATAAGAAAATTCACTGACTTAGTGTTACTTAGATGTTTTGTCGTTATTATTGTTGTCATTGTTATAGTTGAATTATTTATGATCTATGGATAGTTCAACCCATAAGCCAGAGACCTCTTGTGGTCTGAGATGTTATTTGTTTTTATCACCTAAGGGCATATATGCCACATAGTAAATATGAGTATATTTGCTTATTTTTTGCTTTCCAATCCATTCACTTTTTCCTCTGTGGATATTACTGTCCTTCTCTTAAGTGTTTCTAGTGGAACTGGCTCTGTCCCTAATCTTGAGGATATGCAGAAAGAGGGATGGCTACACAGGCTTGGAAAGTCAGACTACAAATGTAACAATTGGTTTTATAAGAGACAGTGGGATGCATCCAGATGTTGCTGTGATTTCTGGGAGAAATAATTTCACTTTTTCCTCCAGAATTAAAGTGAAACCTGAAGATATATAAAGTATGGAGCTAATGAAGCTACCTTTTACCATGAGGAGAGAGTTTGTGTAAAAATGGAATTCTACTTGAGAAAAAGGAGTGAAGAAGAATATGTAGAGAGGAAAAACAAAAACAAAAACTAACATGAATAAACATTGTTAAAGGTCTTGCATCTGATTATGCCTAAAGTCTGCCCAATTCTTGAACTTTTCAATTTTATTACCTATTTTATGTGAGTGTGAGTTGGCTTTTGTGCCATGAGGGTCCTGTTATAAAGGCAGGCAGTAAGTTTTTGTTGAATGTTGAATAAATGAAAGAAAAATTTGCCACAGGAGCAGACAACTGTATCCTTAAATTATTAAGTTTTAGGACAGGAATATTTAACCTAGTGTTTAGGATCTACATGTACTTCTAATGATCTACAGCATGCTCCCCCATCAATTACATGCAAAATTTCGAGAGGAAATGTT
>NW_011888783.1:2062934-2081295 GCF_000151845.1 Pteropus vampyrus | reverse complement strand
GATCTATGGATAGTTCAACCCATAAGCCAGAGACCTCTTGTGGTCTGAGATGTTATTTGTTTTTATCACCTAAGGGCATATATGCCACATAGTAAATATGAGTATATTTGCTTATTTTTTGCTTTCCAATCCATTCACTTTTTCCTCTGTGGATATTACTGTCCTTCTCTTAAGTGTTTCTAGTGGAACTGGCTCTGTCCCTAATCTTGAGGATATGCAGAAAGAGGGATGGCTACACAGGCTTGGAAAGTCAGACTACAAATGTAACAATTGGTTTTATAAGAGACAGTGGGATGCATCCAGATGTTGCTGTGATTTCTGGGAGAAATAATTTCACTTTTTCCTCCAGAATTAAAGTGAAACCTGAAGATATATAAAGTATGGAGCTAATGAAGCTACCTTTTACCATGAGGAGAGAGTTTGTGTAAAAATGGAATTCTACTTGAGAAAAAGGAGTGAAGAAGAATATATAGAGAGGAAAAACAAAAACAAAAACTAACATGAATAAACATTGTTAAAGGTCTTGCATCTGATTATGCCTAAAGTCTGCCCAATTCTTGAACTTTTCAATTTTATTACCTATTTTATGTGAGTGTGAGTTGGCTTTTGTGCCATGAGAGTCCTGTTATAAAGGCAGGCAGTAAGTTTTTGTTGAATGTTGAATAAATGAAAGAAAAATTTGCCACAGGAGCAGACAACTGTATCCTTAAATTATTAAGTTTTAGGACAGGAATATTTAACCTAGTGTTTAGGATCTACATGTACTTCTAATGATCTACAGCATGCTCCCCCATCAATTACATGCAAAATTTCGAGAGGAAATGTTTATTTGCATTTCTCTTTGGTGAGGAGACAAACATTTTTCTCTCAATCTCAAGAAGTCTATGAACTGTAACTTTGAAAGGAAAACTAAATGCAGAAAGCATAAAATTAGAATAGATCAGCATTTGCATGTTATCTATATCTACAGGATTTTTGAAAAGCAAGTTTCAAAAATTTTTTAATGTGAATGCTAGAAGATATATTGACTATCATCCTCCCATTTTTAACCTGAATTCAAAATAGACTCTTCAAAATATGTTGATTTTTATGTTGAGATATAAGATATTCAGACTTAATTGACTTCAGATCATTACAAAATTAATTATCTCCTATGATTAATATAGCACTACCACCTGGAGTTATGATGACATATTTACAACCAGTTTTTGACAGAGACATGTACATTTTTTGAAATAATAAATTAGAGGTCAAATTGAGAAGGTTTATGTATGGTAACCTCTTTAGGAACAAATTGAAGCTTATCCTAAAAATATTTTATAAAGGTACAAAATATAGGTTTCATGATTATTGTAACTTTGTCTTATTTTCTACCAAATAATTTATACTATTATAATTTACTATAGTAGAAATACTGTAATAATTTCTACTTTACAAATTTTAATATTTTTGTTTTTATGAGATTTCTTTGGATGGATTTTAGTCACTGATTAACTCATTAACCTGATGATTATTATTTTTTATTTTGTAATGCAGACAGCTGTTAGGATATTTATATTAGGATTTTTTCTTTGCTATTATTTTACAGTATCTATTTCACCACAGAACAAAGGATTTTTAACCAACGCATTCGATCTTATATATTTAAAGGAGGAAAAAAATTAACCCTAGTATCTAGTTTGTCCTTCAGTTCAAAACAGATTATCTTATAAATTCTACTCAAATCCAGATAATAAATCATTAACCAATTGCTTTTGGTTCAAATATAGTTTTTCATAGTATACTTTTTTCGGAGAACATAGTTATATCTGTAACATGATATTTTATTTTTAATGTAATACAAGAGGCAACTATCCAAACTTAATTGTATTGTGTGAGTAGTGTAGACTATAGATATATTTTCCAGTTTTCTCCATTAATAGCAACGCGAAATGTCTTAAGGCTGGTGGGAGCTAATAAATGGAAATGACCAGAAAACTTTTATAGTTTATTGATTAAAACTTGATTAGCACAATAGACGTTTTCCAGGGAGTGGTGATAGATTTTAGGGAGTCATGCAAACCAAGTAGAGAAACTTATACTTACATTAGAGGAGAATAGTGGAGATTCTGAGTGAATTCATAAGTAGTAATTAGCCTAACAGTTTACATAGGTAGAGTTGACTCTTGGAAAATGTGAGATTGGCTGTAGCTCTGAAGCGTGAAATCTCCTACAGCATCCTGGGCAAGCTGAGGAAATGAATTCTTCACAACTTATATGATCCTATGGAAGTTCTTGAAAATAGATCTTTCAATCATAACTGCATGCATCAAGAAGAATGCTATTTATTTACTGGATTATCTCTCTCAGGAATTTGACCTAGATTAACACAGGACTGGTTAGCTGGTTAGAAATGGAAAATAAGGCAAAAAGAGAGAAATATTGTGGGCATTTGAGTTGTGCTAATAGCAGATTACTAGAATAGAGGTCTTAATTTAGATGGCTTAGAGGAGGGTCAATGAAATAACTTGTGTTAGAGCTGAGATTCCAGCTTCCTAAATTATATTCCAGCTTCCATAAGCACTGCTTTTCCTGGGTTTCTATGAAGTGTAAGCTTCCATTTAAGGAATAGGCAATGCATCACTGATTTAATAGGTATTCTGATTTCCATTCCTTGAGCTTAAATGAACACAAATCCCATTCATGGATATATTCTACTACCCCTTGTGCTAGTGGGATGAAAGCAATGGAGTATCTCATTAAACTCTGATCTCCTTGAGGGCAGGCACTACCCTGTATTCAAATTCAAGCACTTGACACGTATTTGTAAAATGAATGTAGGAAACAACTATGTGCAGAATGTGAAAGTAGAAAAAGGAAATATAAAAATTAAGGACAAAGAAAAAAAAACATCGTGTTACAGTAATAAACAATTAATGTTAGGCCAATTTTGGATAACAGATCTGCATTGAGGATTTTTTTAAATGAACATTTGTAGAACTCTAGTTTCGTTAAATAAGAAAAAGTCCAGTATTGAATTAAAATGTTTAGAACTTCCTTAAGAATTACATATTGAGGATCCTAGATTTAAAGAAAGGGATGGTAATGTTCATGTTTTTCCTCCCTTTCCATTGATATTTTTTTTTTCAGTTGCTTTATTGGTACCTATGAATGAATAAAGAGAAATGTATTTAAAGAATCTGGTGTTAAAATGCTTGTGGATACTCCAGTCAATCCATAAGTATAATAAATAAAATATGCTAACTTTGACTTTTGGAATTTTGAAATATGGAGACTTTTAAGAAATTCTGGAAAAATGAACATACTTTTTTTTGTTTTTAGAATGAAGGAATCAGTATTTTTCCAGATGTTCTTAATATATCATATGTATAAAAATATTCTTGAATTCTGAGTATTATTTTAAACTGAAAATTTATTTCTTGCCATCAAGTCTAGATATGCTTTACACTTTTGAATGCTATTTATTTTTTATGAGTATTTTTGGTAAAATTAGACAACCTTCTACTACTCCCAACCATGATATTTTAAACTACCAATAATATTGATTTTGCTTCTGTGAGTAGGCTGAGAATTTATCTGCAGCCAAAAGATGATATTCCTAGAATCTTAATTTTTTTTTCATTTTATTTGAGACATCAGGCTTAAAAATTTGTTTTAGAATTAATTCCTCTCTATATATTTGATTGATAATTGTTATATATGCATGCAAATTGCTTGCTGTTAACATCCATTATTTTATTTCCTTTAATTTTGAAACTAAATTAAATGTTCTTTTTTATTAAATGTATAGATTACAGACTCAGTACTGCAAATAATCTCTATAATTTAAAATAAGTGAATTGCATGGCTTCAAGCCACTACTGCATCTTCACATTCTTCCACCACTTTAATCTTTGAAAATAATTGTCGTATGCATACATATACATATATATGTATATGTATATATATATGAAATATAAAGCTGTCATTCATTCTTTATTTTATATAATGGATTAAAAAACATGTGACTCTCCTTTAAGTTATGCCATATATTGCACAAGTTCTAGGTATGAATCCTCAGTTTTCAGATCAATATCTCTGAATCTAGTTTTCTTATTCTAAACAATCTAGTGTTGACATACACAGAGAACTGTACACATCCTTTTATCTTAATTTAAGTGAGATATGCTTTTGAATTCTCATTAAAGACGAGAGTTTGAGAATACTTCATATCTGTCTCTGCATCCCATCCCACCTCTCAGTTCCCATTGAAATAATTTAAATTATATTTAAATTAGACCAAAGATTTCCTGGAAAACAAGAAAGGATGCCACATGTTTGGAAGATTTTCTTTACAATAAAAAGTATACAAAATTAAATTGACTAAGATCTCCATAGTGAAAAATACCAGCTGTAGAACTAATTGGTTCTTCCCTGGGCAGTTCTGAAGAGATCAGCTTAGAACTAATGACTACAAAGTATAGGAATGAGTCATTAGAAGTCATCAGGGTCATTAATTTAACACTGCATTGAAAACAGCAGTACTGTTAATACCCTGTGCTATGATCTGAATTTCTGTGTCTTTCTCAAAGTTCATGTATTGAAATCTTAATCTCCAGTGTGATGATTTTAGGAGTTGGGCCTTTGGGAAGTAATTAGGTCCTGAGGACGGATTCCTCATGAGTGGGATTATTTCTTTATAAAAGAGACCTCTCAGAGTTTTCCCTAATCCTTTCTACGATGCGAGGACACAGGGAGAAGTCAGCACTCTTTGACCTGGAAGAGGGCCCTCAATCATGCTGAGCTTGGACTCCAGCTTCCAGAAGTGTGAGAAATAAATTTCTGTTGTTTTTAAGTACCTAGTTCTTTGTTATAGCAGCCCAAACAGACTAAGACACCCTACCTTCTTATTATATTAAGTTCTGTTGTTAACAACAAATTCCTCTCTCTAATAGGAAGCACTTAAACTTCTCTCTAAAAAAAGTACATAATCCACTCAGGTGTTTTGGAAATTAAAAATTATTCAGTAAATATAATTGTATATTTTAATAAAATATTGCCAAACTGGAAGCCTAGAAGATAAAGTCAAAAGAAATCTGATTAAAGACTAAAGATATAAGTAGCAATATGTAGCGTAGATTCTGGAGTTCCAGTATCCTAATAATAGTAACTTCAGACAGAAGAAGAAACAACGAAATAGGAAATAAAATAGACACTAATGAAATTCTTGACGTATTTTATTATGATAGAAAGAATATGTTAAAATATTCCAGAGAAACAGTTAACATAAAAAGGAGTAAGAATCACATTTGAAGCAACCTATCATGAGCAACACTGAATGCTAGAAGTCGCAAAGCAATACCCTCAAAATTCCCTTCGGTAAGTGCTTATGAACGTGGTATTAATATCTTTCTTATCAATCAAGTGCGAAGGTAAATAAAGAAATTTATAGACATTTACCTATTCAAGACATTCACCAATGGTTTCACCCCCTTCCTATGAAATATTAACAAATCTTTTTAAGCACACACATATGTATGTTTTCATATATGTGTGTATATGTATGTAGTATTCTTTAAGGTGATAAAGCAAAGGGAAAGCTTGAGTATATTATTTAAACTTATAAAGGTAACTCCAAAAGTAAAATTTAAAAATAAATTGTTCATAATTGTTGTTTTTGGAAAGATATACAGAGATTTAGGAGATAATTTAACTTTCACTTAATATAATTTCATTACATTCGATTTTTCAACTCCATGAGTATCATTAATGATAATATCAATAATAAAGATTCAGAAGGATTAAACAATATGTCTTTGGTTTATAACATTTATTCAATACATACTTTTGAGTGTCTAATTTGGGCTAGGCTCGGTGCTAGGTGGTGACCAAACATTTTCTCTGCACTCACAATACGAGTTTGGTGGGTAAGAATGCAAACTTTCAAAATCAAACTGCAGGTTTCTATTTATATTTCATACCTACTCATTGTGTGATTTTAGAGTTGATTTCATCTCCTTGTTTCCAGTTTCTTCCTCTGAAGAAGTGTAACAGTAGCACTTACTTTTTTCAGGTTGTTGTGAGGATTAAATTAGTTAATATATATAAAGCATTTATAAGAGTGCTTGTCTCATGGCAAATGCTTTATAAAAATGCAAACTGTTATTCATATCACATTCTAATGGAAAGAACATACAAATTCTACAAATCTATGCAATAAAATGTGCTAAGCCTATAACTTTGATATATTGTATATCATGAGAACATACATCTGTGTAATGGAAACATATGCCTTTATTTTTAAAGCATTGTTTCTAAGGTAGAAATAATAGTTGCTTTTTAAAAAACTAAACACTTAGGTGATGAAGAATGCTGTAGAACTGTACTTATCCCGAAAGCTCAGAAACCTAGACTCCAGGCACCAGGCACATTCTATGCAGTCGTTTACATCAACCATCTGGAAACTGGCATATGTATTCTAGATTTATGCTTTAGAGCCTTAGAAGCTTTTTAAAAAAGCTTTAAACCTTTGCTTTTGTTTTTTACTAAAGGTAATTTATTTTAGCATGTTATCTTCTACAATAGAATTATATATCCTCATTTGCAGATATTTTTTTTCTGAATCCATTAACTTTTTTCTTCATTATGACAATTATATTTTAAGATTGACTTTTATTCTACACGTCCTCAGAAACATTAAAATTGTAGTGTTTCATAAATTTATGTTTGAATAATCAATAGATAGGCTCCTTTTAAATGATGATTTCTATATTAACTTGACACCAGGAAATTGAATTTTTTTTAAGACCCTCAATTTGGACCTTTTCATACTTCTAGGATAAGTTAAAATCAGACTAATTTTTGCTGAAAGAGTGGCTTTGGGATTGCAGAATCCCTTTTCTAGTCAAAGTGGCTAGAGGAAAAAAAGCTTTACTAGAGAGGGAAACTAGAAATATTAAGAAGAGCTAGGTTCATATTTTAAGTAGAGCATCAAATCTAAATTATGAGGTGAAGATAAAACTGAAATAAATAACAATATGGCCAATAAATGAGAATTAGAAGTAGATAAAAGTAGATGTAAGAGATGTGCCCAAGAGAATGGTTCATTTTTAAAACAATGAATTCCAAATATGTAGCAAAATGAGTGCTGAGATGATGGACTCTGAGACTAGTGCAGAATTATAGATGCCCTTTTTATCTAGGCATTTCTTTACCTTGCTTTTCAGTACTTTGATATCAATTTCTTCCTTATTCTTTATGCTCCTGCTAGATCAATATTGATTAAACATCACTTTCATGCTATTTCATGACAAATAGTGTTACCTCAATATGAAGCCTAATCTGCCCTGCTCCATAATTTGTTTATACCTAGTATATGCAATTTCATCCAACTATTTAGTAGCAGTACTCTACACTGTTTAGTACAGAAATCCAGTTGCCTGTCCGCTTCCAGTATTATGCTCATTTTTTATTTCTGAATCTTTGCTTTTGTTCATATTCTTAGTTGCAGTGCCTCCTCCCCACCCATTATGACTGTTATGTAACCAACTGCTGTATATCTCAACTTTTAACTCTTCAGTATTCTAGGAAGACTTCTCTAACTGCTCTGAACTCTATTTTAAAATTCTGTACTTGCTTTATATATAATAAAATTTCATTACCCAATGATATTTTTCATTCACTGAAATCAAATGTTCTTCTCTCATGTAATTCTTGATAATTCTTCAACACAGGGTAAGCTCCTCTATCCCCTGGCAATGCTTACATGTAATTTGTTTTCGTTTGCCTCTTTGTTGTTTCTCTGTTTCAATGACCAAGCAACATTTTTTTTTTGACAAACATTTTTTTTCATGTTTTATTGTAATGGATAACCCCTTACCATAGTATTAACCAGTAAGAATCATTGTAGACATCTTTGCGTTCTCACTTTAATAGGAGTGTCTCCTACATTCTCTATTAATGTGATTTATTTTTTTAAAAAATAGATAATTGTAATGTTTATTTATATATTTGAACTTTCTCTGAACTGAAAGTGTAGCAGTCTCTTGTAGGTTACATTGCTTATTCACCTTTTAAGTGTAGAATTTATAGCTTAACACAGGTGGCTCTCTACTCATTTGCATTTGGAGAAAGTAGAAAATCACTGTAGAAGAAGATAAAAGTTAGGATCTCTAATCTAGGAAAAATCAAGTGTCATTGAATACCAAAATATTATAATAAAATCAGGAGAATTGAATGAGACTTTATTTTCAAAGTGTTGGTATTCTTGTCTTCTTCCCCTTTGGGTTTACAGAATATTGGTAGCCAGATTTAAACTCTTCAGGGAGAATGGAAGAGTCTTCTCTGAGAAATCTGAATAGCCCAAGAAGAAATACCTAAAAATTCTTAAATTGGTCTGTCTCCAATGACAAACCTCAGTCAGGATACTGCATGGTGAATCCCATGTTTGACAGTTCTTACTCATGGGCATAGAACTTTCAACCTTTTTCAGCACCCCTACTGTGGGAATTTTCTGATATAAACTATGAAGAGCAAACTAATAAATAACAAGAAAGGCAACTTGGAAGAAAGAGAGATTATGGAGATAGATCTATGAAATCTTTAATATCTTTGAGAAATAAGAGAATTTACTACATTGTGAACAGGAATAGGTTGTTGTTGAAAAAGAATATCTGAAACCTATAAATGAGCTCCTCAGAATTAGAATTAAAATAGTATAAATTAATTCAAAGTAATTTGAAAAGGTATATGTACCTCTGTGTTCACTGCCGCATTCTTTACAATAGCCAAGGTATGGAAGCAACCTAAGTGTCCATCAATAGATGCATGGATAAGGAAGATGATGTATATATACACAATGAAATTTTACCCAACCATAAAATGAAATCTTGCCATTTGCAACAAAATATATGAATATTTCTGTATCAATATTCAAATAATATTAGTTACAGAAAGAACAAAAATAATGTAAAGGAAGAAATCTTTACTTACAAATCAAGAAAATTTTCTAAACTTGAAGAATGTGTGTTGAAAAAGCCCAATAAAATGAATGGAATTAAAAGCAGCGCAAGGCATACTGGCATGCAATTTTAGAACATTGAGGGTAAGATCTAGCAAGCTTCTGCAGAATTAAAGTCATGTTAGATACAGAAAGTAAAGAATCAACTAAACTAGAGATTATCATGAGTTGGAGCAGTGCTTCAAAGTTATCAAAGAAAATGAGTTCCACTGGAGTTCTACACCTATTAATTAAATGTGAAGGTCAATATGAAGGTATATTCAGATATGCAAAGGTCTCAAACATGCCTCTCTCTTGCTCTCTTTCTCACTACCAAACCATGGAAAAAAGCAAGAGAGAATGTGGGATACAGGGAAAAAAAAACCCAATACAAGAAGAAGGCAAAAGGAATTCCCAGGGTGGTGGTAAAGGGACACTAGGCCTAGGTTGTAAACATGTCTGATGGAGAAGATTAAGAGGATGGAGATACGTCTTTGAGAAGATTAAATTTTTAGAATATCTGAAGTGATTAGTGTAATAAGAGAAATTTAGCAACTAGGCAACATTGTTTTGGATGGATGAAAAGGCAAGAGATCTGTGTGCGTGTCTGTGTTTGCTGGGGGCAGGGGATAGAGAGTTAAACCTCAACTGTCGTGTAAAACAATGAATAGGAAATTTCTAAAACAAATGTTAAAAGCAGTACTGAAGCATATTATTTAGATATGGAGAAAATTTTCAAAAATAGCTGAAAGATTATGAAAAGATTACTTTTAGAAAGTAGGTATGAAAAGCGAGGGAAAGAACAACTTTTTTTCCCCTAGTAAGCACTGTAGATCTCTCTGACTCTAAACAGCGTGAATGTATAACATTGATAATAAAAACATACAAATTAGAAGGAATTTTAAAATGTCTCTGAAATATTAAATTTGAGTAAATATTAAGTATGTAGGTCCAATGACAGAAATATAGGCATTTGAAAGAGTGGCTCTGTCAGGGAAACTTAAGGTTAATTTGGAATAAATTAAGTTTGGGGTGATTACGGGGCATCTAAACAAATGTACACTATAAATTTTTTGAAATGGTAGTAACAGTATAATTATTTTAACATATATAAAATGTTTATTGTACTGTCCTGACTATTTTACATATATATTTCATTTAATAGTTATAATAATTTTACAAAGTATGTCTTTTTATGTACCTGAATGTGTAGACACAAAAATAATAGGCAAATTGCCCAAAGTCACAATTTCTTCAGTAGTAGGTCCAGGACTTGAGAGCTTCTGTGTTTAACTCTCGAAACCCTGTTCTTAACCTCTAAGCTATTTAATAGAATGAGCTATAGTGAAATAGAAGAGCACTTAGAAAAGGATATGATCAACAAAGAATACATGTTTTAGATTCTGGTAATTTGAAGAGAGTTTCAATATGGCTTTGATAAGGGACGTCAAGGCAGTGTTTAGACTTTATATAAAACTTTATTATAAAACCCCAATCCAGTGCATAGGCTAAGTCCTATGCACTGGATTGGGGTTTTATAATAAAATATTGTTGCAGGTCCTTGTAAACTTTTTTAACATGGGAATGGTATGAAGATTTTAAAATGTTAGCAATTTTAAGAAGATTTTAGTAAAATACCAAAAAAATTAAAATACCAGAAAAAGTTTCTAAATGTGGAAATATGACATTCTTATTTCTTTTCCATTCTATAAAGAAAATTCTGTAAATCATAAAATATATACATACATGCATATGTGTTTAATTATTTATATCATGCCTAGTGAGGGCAGAATAGAGTTCTGTACAAAATTGTATCAGCATTTTGTCCTCTTCTTTTTTTGCTACATGAATATAGAGTGTATATATTTGTATCTATATTATAGCTACAAATATATATAGATGTATAAATGATCTTGACATTTAGGAAAATTTCACATCAAAACTTCAGAATACATTTTGTCTACTTATAAACTATATACATTACATGGTATGGATGCCAAGATCATGAAAATTTATATATATGTGAATTATTTTTATTGTCATATTTTCATAATTTATTAGATTAGTGGAATGAAAAATATTAAAAATGCAATTTCAGTCTCAGTAGAAAATAAGTGTTGATCAAGATAAAAAAGCAAGTTTTCAAAAAAGGTGTAATAATTAAAAAATATAAAGAAAGGAAATTATTTTAAATAGTTACTAAGTGGTGATAACATGTAACAGTAAAGATCCCTCCCTCTTCCTCCACAAAATTACAATTTCTGGTGTGATAAATGTAATATTTGAGAGAAAAAAAAATATATACACATTATCTTCATTTTCGCTGACCACTCCAAGTTAGTGTGATTTAATTTTCCTAATCTTGTTTTTCTTTTATGGAATCTTGACCTATATGTGTTAAGCTTATTAGTAAGAACTTTATTCAAAATGAATGCCCTTTAAAAGTCCAACTTGTATATTTGAAAATATGTGTAGTGAGTTCTCATGCAGTGAAGTTTTAAAAAGGGGGGAAAACCCTCTATTTTCCAAAGTCATGTATTTATTTTCCCATTTTATCATAGTCATATCTCTTTGTCCACCAAGAATTTTGGAGTTCTCTGCAGAGTATTTGTTTCACTAAAAAGAATCTTTTTATTTCCAAGATAGTGGAAGAATTTACTTAATTATTTTATTTTTTATTTTTGTTTATTTTTCAGAATTCTGGTTAATGTGGAATGTATCTCCCCAAGGATTTAGTTCTAGATATACTCTATCTACTCCTTATAACTTCAGTTTCCTCTCACATCAGCTTCTCAAGGTTTTATTCTTTTCTTAAGCTGTTATGGAAAAACCAAGTCCGAAGTCAGAGTATTTTTCAGTGTAGTATTTCATGTATTCCTTTTTAAATGACTAATCGGATGAAAGTTGGGTAGGACTAACTTATTTTCTCTCTAAAGGGCATTAGAAATGATATGTATTCTTCGTTTACATTTTAATTGTCCTCAATTCTGAGGTCTCTGAGAGCTGTTAATCTTGTATTTCACATACATAAAACTGTGCTTGCATCCAGTATAAATCTAGTCTATTTGGCTTCTCTTTTCCCCAAGAGAAAAGAATCCCAACTTTGAATTATTAAATTAATAATGATCAATATATACATATATTTAATTTTCTGCTAATGTAAGAATAACTCACATGTCACCCTGGAGTAAAATATAAGTGCTAATAAGGAGAATGGGTTATGAACAGTTTCTTGAAAATTTCTCCTATATGGATTTTTTTTCATTCTAAAGAATCTACTTATGGATGTTTTAAAATATATATCAACACAAATATGTTGTTACAGGTTATGGGAAAGTGTCTGATATATATGAAATTGTTTCTTAGTATAAGTAGTAGAAGATTTTTTTTTAAAATTGTTAACAATGTTGCCTAAGTGTGTTTCTATATCACAATGTTATATAATATTTTATTATATTTCCCCATTGTGTTCAACAATGAATACTGAACATATTTTTATTCCTCTTTTAATAAGTGAGGATTCTAAAGTCCATAGATTTTCAATGAATTTTAAAGTCACATAATTAGTAACAGATCCAATATAATACCAGAAAGATCAATTTGCCTTATTAAAATTTAGTCACAGTGTCCCTTGCCTGAAATATATATTCTTCTTCCTCTTACTCTGTCAGTTTTTAACTTGTCATTTATAGAACTTGCCATCTAAAGATGCCAGGAAAGACTTGAAAAAGTAGACATAAATTTGCAGATGTTATAACTAAGAATTAATACGAGCTCAGTGAATGCCTTAATTTTAAAGAACCTACAAAGAGAATAGTTTTTATTTAATGATAATTGAATTTTAACATGAATAGAAAATCTTTTTTCACTTCTCATTATATTTTGCAGTTCAGTCTGTCTCCTGCATCCACTATTTGAAATAAATTCACCATACTTCTTGAAGGTTAGAAAAACTTGTTCTTGCTCTGGGAAGGCTCATAATTCTGGATGGAGGGGAAGGGAACTAGCCCAAATATGTCCTGAAATATGCCCTTTCCACTATCTAATTACTTTGAACATTCATGTATTTTTCCTTACTCATCTCAAATTATTAGTGTTTTTCTTTAAAATAAGGTACATAATTTTTTTTATTGTTTACTCTTATTATTAATTTGGAAAACTATATTTGTTATTATTTTGGGATATGCAAAAATGAAATCTTCAAGAAAAAAAGGATCAAACAACATTTATAGTTGCTGACTTATAAACCTAGTGGTTGCTAGATAAACAGATGGGTGATCAGACACTTAATTCTTGGGAAATCCATGGATAAAACAAAATTGTCTTTCTTCACAGCATCTCTGTAAAACTCAAAATATATTTCATTGACATGCAAAAAGTTTTTGAATGCAAGCCATTAATCTAAGCGAATCAATGTCATTTTGATCAATGCAATGTGAAGTTAGAATAAATTTCCCGGCAAGTAAATTTATTACATTACCAAAGGCCAAAAAATAGTTATGCTTAACTAAGCTTAATTGAAGTTACCCACCATATAAAAATAAAAACACAAGATATAGCTAGTATAGAAAGATAATGATGAAAAATTGTGGTGCATATTATAAAACTGGTTACAGGGATGTTCAGGGCCTCATGCTAAATGCTGTTAATTAAAATAGTCACAATTGCTAACAAAATAATTTTGGTGTTAATACATTTTGTAACACAGGTAGTGTTCTTTCTGTCTAAACATCCATCCATCCATCTCTATCATATATCTATTATCTCTCTGTCCATCTAACTGTAATCTATCATCCCAAAATAAACTGAAAATGGAAATATATCTATTAATTTTATCAAAAGGAACTCCATATCATACATTTATTGTTTTTTTCTCATCTTACAGCCCTATAAAACATCAAATTGTGCATAGGTAGATAATAGTAAATGACAGAAATTGATATGTATGGACCAAAACCACCAGAAAAACACCTATAGTAGAACACCTGTAGTAGGTTTTTGACTCCTAACAAGGAAAGATGACTACTGTGAGCAAACATGGGGTATCTCAGTCAGAAAATATTATAGAGATTAGGAACGTGTTATCTGGTTTTCAGCAAGATTCAAGGAAGCAGAGTTTTACTTTCTTTTAGTTTTTTTACCTTTGCTTTAGAAGCAAGGGTAATTCTATCGAGTATCTTAATTGTTGTCTAGAAAGTAATAGGAATTGAACAAGGTTAAAGTAACAGTTTGTAAAGAAGCAAGTTACTCATTTTAGCCAAGATAAGGGGTTGTCTGGACATTGCTGTGGTTTGTATATAATGTATTATTTATGTCTGTATTCAGACTTGATTATAGAGTGGTCTTATTTTTGTCTTGCTGTATCATGGTCAGAGAATAACCTTGTCTGATGGTGTTTTATGAACTTGTTTATGTTCAACAGGAGAATATCTTGGTCTAGTTGGGAATGCCAGCCCAGCTTGCAGCGAAAATGGAGTTGTAGCTTTTTGTCAGATTCTGACCATCAAAGGCTGCTCTTCTCCTTTTCACAGATTTTCTCAAATATTATTTAAACCTCTTATCTTGCTCCTCTACTGTCTTGTTCAAAATTCCACATAATGACTGGCTCAAATCACTGATAAAAAAAGTGTATAAACCTATGGGTCACTAATATCTCTCAGAAACAGTACTCTTCTTGAAGGACTATGATGCTTCAAATTTGAAAGTAAAAAAAATTAAAATATAATAATCTGATTTTAAACCACAGTTTGTGGTAAGTTGTTTGTGTAAGATAGCAATAGATAACAATGTAATAGGCTATGTCTAGCAATATGAAATTGATTAACGTTTTCATGTGACATGAAGGGGTATTTGTTTTCTGTTAAGGAAGAAAATATTACTATGCAGATCGTAATGGTCATCTCTTTTAAAATAGCTTATATATTTTTTGGAGGGGAAAAAACGCCTAATACAGTGAACCTCATAAAATATGTTGAACTTGGGAGAAACTCAGTTTATTTTGAGTGAATGAAAACAGACAGAAATATGATTTTTTAATATGGCCTATGTCTACTATCTTTAAGGCACCATGAAGTGAAAAGTTTGAGACCTCATTTAGGAAAACAGTAACATCTGTTTGAAACATATCTACTATGATTTTCTGACTGTAGCAATGTAGTGAACCAGAGATAATGTCAGAATGTTAGTGACACATATATATGTATCATGAGTTTTTAGAGAGAATACAGTGTTGAAAAGGTATTTTTCTACTAATTTTGGCATAATCACTTTAAGTGCAAACATTGAATGAGATTATATATGCAGATATATACAGTAGAAGAAATTGAGTGACATTTCTGATTCCTAATGAATAAATGTTTAAGAAGAAGCATCAGTTTCTTTATTTTAAGATGAGAAGAAAACCAAAGTGTACTAAGAATAAGAAGGACTGTGTGGTCAATGGTTATTGATTCACATTTCAAAGAAAATTAGAGTCAAACATAAGAGAATGAACAATACGGGGATTTGTTACAAAAATCTAGATGGTTCTCACAATTTAAAAAATAAATACTTGCATTTATCTCAGTGTGGAGAGGGTTATTTATTGCTCTGAGATTATGGATAATAGCTGTGATTTTATTCTAGCAATAGGTGCTTGACTAATAAAATACAGATTTCATTGAGTTAAATTTTGAAATTCTATCTTTGCTCTATGTTAGCATTACCGAAATAAGGTTTTATAAATGTTAGTAGTCCTTAAAATACATGCTTATCTCCTTGTTCTTTCTAATTGAAGGAACCTGACTAATCACTGTCTGGATTAATTTATATTGTGAGTCTTCGAGTTGGTATAATTATCTCATTCTTCAAATTCGTTTAAGAGAAAAACCAACTCAAAGGTCATGAAGATCTGCCAATATAGGTGTCACTTTGACCCTTTTTTCTCAATGATACTTAATCTAGAACACAGAAATGTTGTATAAGATGAAGGAATAACAGCTATGCCCACTTCTTAGAGATAAAGGGAAGACAGTGCTCAAACATAAAAACAGTGCTCAAACATAAAAAGGTTGGCATTTTAAACATATATCAATTATTGTAAAAATTATTGTATAATTTATCTGATCTTTTCTATAATGATCAAATCTGATAAGACTGGAAATAGTAGTTATGAAGAATTATAATTAAGTTAATTGTAGCTAAATGATTTTTTTCTTACAAATTAAAAAAATGTCTTTTATTTCAATAGCATTTGAGTTGATACGAGCAAAGTGAATTCTAGATAAATCCTTTTCTCTAGATTTTGGGAAATGCAAACATTTCGTGAGAGTGACATTACTCATACCACTCTCGACCATGGGCTTAAACTACTTTTAGAGAGACTGTGAAAGATACTGGGTTTCTAGTGCAGCTGATTTGCAGAAAGTTAGCTCTTGATGCTCTCTGAGCTAATTTGCACATAATTTCCACTGTATGTAATATAAGTAGTCATTTACTTTTCTGTCTTCTGTCAAACCTTATCTTTTTTTCGCCACGAAAGCTTAATACTTGACAGAAGAAGTTTTTCATGAGACAGACTTGGGCTTGAAAAATAGGTCTGCCATTACCGTGAAACCTAGTTAGTAAACTGGAGAGAATCTCTAAGTCTTTGGCTAGTTAAATATAAAATGAGAAATATGTGTTAAATACTTAGAGAAAATGTGTATTCTCAGTAAGCATGTTATCTTGTTAAATATGTGTTCTTTTAATTATTAAATGAAATGAGCCGCAGTTAATATAATTGTGCCAGATCAATTTCTTTTTGACTATCAAGATGATTTGTAATTCTCACATCAGTCCTAAGGTGGCATTATCCTGAATTTCAACTTGTGATCGATCTTTGAGAAATTGTTCACCTGCCTGCCATTCGCTAACAGTCAATTTATTGACTGTCTGCTATATGCTAGACTGCCATAAAAGAATGAATAATATATTTTTACATGTAAAAGTGGAAAATATAGGTGTATTTGGCAATATATTGCATTGGGTAATCAATATTATAAGATAAATTTATAAAATTAAAGCATTGCAATCAATAACTAATTACAGCCTCCCTGATGTCACCTCTTCTTTCTGTAAGTCCCCTTATTGTAGATCTGGTGCCTATAAACCTCTGTCTACCTTGTTCTTGCAGGTTCTTATTTCTGGGTCTCAAACATAAAGAGTTCATCAAGATCTGCTCCCAACTAATTCCTAATTTAAAAAATTTATCATAAAAGTAGTATATTTCAAGTTTATTAAGTCTGAGGGTATTTATCCCTTATAGTTTTTTTTTTTTACTATTTTTGTTAAGAGTTTTATCGAGATACATGTATCATACAATGAACTCATTTAAAGTGTCCAAATATAGTTTATTCACAGAATTGTACTTCCATTAACAAAATCAAATTTAGAACATTTTTATCTCAAAAAGAAATTATGCACCACTTAGCCATCATCCCCCCCATTTTTCCATTCTACCTACCTCTAAGGAAATCACAAATCTACTATCTGTCTCTATAGATTTGCCTCTTCTAGACATTTCATACATAAATGGAATCATTCAATATGTGTTCCTCTGTGACTGGCTTCTTTCACTTATCATAATATTTTCAAGGTCCATCCAAATGGTAGCCTGTATCAGTACTTCATTTTTTTTGTTGTTGTTGCTGAATAATGTTGTATCGTATGGCTATACCACATTTTATTTACCCATTTATCAGTTGCTGGATTTTAGGTTGTTTCCACATTTTGTCTGTTATGAATCATGCTTCTATAAAATTTGTGTACATTTTTATTCTCTTGGGTATAGACCCAAGAATGGAATTGATGATAAATTATGTTTAACTGTTTAAGGAACTGCCAGGTAGTTTTCCAAAACAGTTGTACTATTTTACATTACCACCAACAGTGTATGAGGGTTCCAATTTCTCTACACCCTTAACACTTAATGACTCCCTTTCTGATTATAGCTGTCCTAGTGAGTATGAAGTGATATTTCATTTTTTTTTTTTTATCGCATTCCTGATGACTAATGATGTTCAGTGTCTTTTCCAGTGCTTAATCATATATTGTTTTTGGAAAATGTCTATTCAAATAATTGGGTTATTTGACTATTTTGAGTTGTAATTGTTCTTTATATATTTTACATGCAAGTCCCTTCTTAGATATATGATTTGCAGAAATGTTCTCCAGAAATGTTCACTATCACTTTATTGATGGTGTCTTTTCAAGCAAAAAAGTTCTTAATTTTTATGATGTCCAGCTTATCTGTTTTTTTCTCTTGTTACTTGCTTGTGCTTTGGTGTAGTTGTTTAATTTTTAATATAAAAAGAACATTTGATCAATGTGAAATATTTGGAAATAATAGAAAATTAAAAAAAAAAA
>NW_011888783.1:2060590-2062590 GCF_000151845.1 Pteropus vampyrus | reverse complement strand
TGTCTATGCTTCCTTTTTATAAATATATTTACTGTTTTAAGTCTTTGTGAATGAAAGGGTTTTGTATTTAACATGTGGATATAAACTTCTCAACTTTTATTTCATATCATGGATTTTTATAAAATAAATGTTATTACATAAATGTGCTTTCAGAAGTTGCGGTTGGGCTACTTGAAAGTTTGTCTTTCCTCTATATTTTTAATATTAGATCCTACTTGGCAATTTCTTGAAGGAAGTTTTTTTCTTTGTTAGTTTTTGCTTTTTTTAACAGTGTATCATAGTACAAGGTATTGATCTCCTTGACAAGAAAAAAAATATGTTTTATCTTCTGTAATAATTCTAATGCCCTCATTAACACTTTGCATAAAATAGTAATGACTTAGAAAATTAAATGGAGAAAAATCCAGTGGAATATATTATTGTAGTACACTATAAAAGAAGTTGAATGAGTGACCTGGAGTTCTGAAATATTAGATCAACATTAAGACACAAATGACAAGAATGAAAGGCAAGATGCTCTAGATAATGTGCTATCAAAAATAACTCCCATAATTTGCTTTTTAATTTCTTTATAACTTACTGACAAGATTGATGTATAACTTCGTATTTTAAAAGATTCCTCAATAAACCAGAAAAGTGATGAACAGCTCTTTTTTGACTCTAGACCCAGAAATAATTATGATTCTCTGCACTATTTAACTTGAAAAGAATCAAGAATCAAATACTCTTCATGGTCTGTTACTTCTACTATGATATTTGATAATCTATACAAGTCATTGAAGGTCACTCAACCTTAGAAAGCTTCAAATGAACTTAGCCTTAAATGAATAGTCAAGTATATGTGCTATTTTCCCATTACCCACCTGTCTTAAACCTAAGTATAAATTCCTGCCATTGATAAAGCTTAAAATCAGTTATTTTGGATTTGTAAATATACTTTATTGAACAAACTATTATAATAGCATATATGTAGATATTTCACATTACAGATGTTTGCTGTCAAATGAAGCTAAATCATGTGTTATAATTAACTGTAATTTTTTTCTGTTATCTTGTTTTGGATGAGCAATACACTATGGTAGTAAAAATAATAGAAATTTTTCTGTGGGTTCCACAGCATTAATGTGGATGTTAAAAAATGTGAAAACAAAGCATTTTGAAATATATAAGCATATGCTTACACTTAAACTTGAAAAACTATATCATATAACTCCATTAAGAAAATTCTAAAATAATAATAATTTTACACATTCAACTCATAATTATCTTTAGTCTTACGGAATCTGTTTCTCTGATATTTTCTATAATTCATCCAGTTCTTCACTTACAACAAAAGCATGAGAGTTCTGAGGTTACGATAGGATTTTACACTATGTTTATTAAACTTTAGTACATTAGACCTCTGTTTCATTTCTAACAGAGGGAGGAGTCATAGTAAATTTTCCATTGTGGATATGTTTTAATTGATATTGTGGAAAGACGTGATGAGGATAGTAAATCCATCTTTTAAATATCAGAGACAAATGAAACAACCATGTGCCTATTATCCATATATCTATGCTCAGGCAACTATGCCTTTGTAACATTAACTGAGAGGAAAGAGGCAAAAATACTCCACATGAGGATAGTCAAACCTAAGCTTCAAAATTCTCTCCTATTGATCTCCTCTAATTTTGAACAGGAGCACATCAATAATGAGTTGGATCATTTCCCACTCCTTAAGGGTTACCAAATAGGAGCACAATTTAATCAATAGATTTTGGATAGGAAAAGTGGCCTGAAGATAAAAGAGACTGTAGTGTTTTCTCCAGTTGGGTATAATAAATGGTTAACAAGGAGGCTCTTAACCACAATTGTGGTCTGTGTGCATTGTCTAAAGGCACATAAAGCAATAATGTGGGAGTTTAGCCAGAGATATAGCTTCTTGCTTTATAGACCCTGCATATGATCTGGCAAAATGCTATTTACCAGGGATTAAGAGACTGTTAAAAAATACTGGT
>NW_011888783.1:2056671-2060070 GCF_000151845.1 Pteropus vampyrus | reverse complement strand
TTTGTTCTTTTTGTTCCTTAGATTCCGCATATAAGTGAAATCATATGGTATTTATCTTTCTCTGTCTGACTTATTTCACTCAGCATAATAACCTCTAGGTCCATCCATGTTGTTGCAAATGGTAGGATTTCATTTTTTTTTAATGACTGGGTAATATTCCGTTGTATATATGAACCATAACTTCTTTATCTAATCATCTGTTGATGGACATTTAGGTTGTTTCCATATCTTGGCTATTGTAAATTGTGCTGCCATGAATATTGGGGTGCGTAGGTCTTTACAAATTATTGGTTTTCTTTGGATAAATACCCAGAAATGCAATTGCTGAGTCAAAAGGTAGATCCTTTTTTAATTTTTTGAGAAACTTGCAGACTGTTTTTCATAGCAGCTGTACCAATTTACAATCCTACCAACAATGTATGAGGGTTCGCTTTTCTCCGCATCCTCACTAACACTTGTTTTTTGATTTATTGACGATAGCCATTCTGACAGGTGCGAGGTGATATCTCATTGTAGTTTTAATTTACATTTCTCTGATGATTAGTGACCTTGTCTATTAGCCATCTGTATTTCCTCTTTGGAGAAGTATCTGTTTCACTCTTCTACTCATTTTTTAATTGGATTGTTTGTTTTCTTGTTGTTGAGTTATATGAGTTATTTATATATTTTGGATATTAACCCCTTATCAGATGTGTCATTTTTAACTAGAGGTAAGAAGAAGGCATGGTTGTCTGAGGATAGAAAATAAAAAAGAAATTCACAAAATAGACACAAATTCATGGAGAGAGAAAATGGAAGCGAGTAAGAACTATCATGGAACGTTCTAAATAGAACCTAAGCTTCAAGAAGAATAGGTTCCATAAACAGAGCAGTCATGATTGAAGTTCATTTATTAGACAATTGGTAAATATCTAGAAAGACTGAATATGAAATTGAGAAGAGGGCAAGACAATTGGGAAATTAAAATTTATGAACAAAAATCTGGTCACACTTGTGGGAAGACTCAGTGTTATATGGTGATTGTTGAAAGACCTGGGGGCAGTAGGTGGAAGGATATATGACATAAAGCCTACTAATAAGGTAATACATAAGAATAAGGCCCAATTATTGGGAAATTTGAGCATAGGGCTGTAGTTGAATATCGTAAATCAAAGCAAAATCACAAATACTAAAAAAAAGCTCACAGATTTAGAGTGAGACTAATAATTATTATATATCAAGTAACTATTTTGAGTTATTAAATATACATATAATATTTCTAATCTTCGAAATAGGTAATATTGATCTTGTTTTGCTGGAGCAAAGAAAAAATAAAAAATAACACATAACATGTAAGTACCGGGACTGAAATTTAAACCTAGATTTTCTTGAATTCTAAACCTCAACCTTTTTCATTTAAATATTACTTCTTATCAAGCGCTAAAGAGTGTGGATAATAAATTAGGTACCGTGGTTCCAAAAGTTAGGAAAAATTTAAAATTAGAATTCTGATGGAGGTTACATATAGCATACATTTTGCTTATGTTTAAAATCTTAATGCTACATCACCTAATATAATGAATCTTGTCCATCCCCTTATTCATATTATGAATAAAATTAGATATTCAAAAGTATATAATTCTATGAAAGCAAATATGTTTATTAAATGTTACCATATTTTAAGTTTGCTAAATCACTTGAGCTTCACACATGTTCTATCACCATTTTATTGAAGTTATTGTATCTCATTATTTGTTGAAAACTAGTTTCTACAAACTAAGGATGGTTAGTTCTTATGGCAAAGATTATGAATCATCAAATTTTGATGTGTTGACTTTTATTACCATGAGATCCCAGGTGATAACTTTGATACTAGAGAGATTCTAGTTCTGAATCCCTCTGTTCTCTTCTCTCTGTATAGAGGACTGGATTCTTTCATCTCAAAAGGAATTTTTCTGCCCTTTTTGTGTTAGAGAAAATCAAAGTCATGTAACTATTTTGGACTCTTTATCATAGGCTCATATGCTTATTTTTGTTCTCACAATCATACTACTCTTCTAGTATTACATTAAAAATGGCCAAAATATGTTCCTACCTCACTGAGGCATGGGGCAAAGTTTCATTAAGGAGGAATGGACACTATGTTTTTTATTTCATTTAGATCTTTTTTCTAATCCTGTTAGTCTGTGCATGGCTGTGAGGAGAGACTTCAACCTGAGGGACAGCCTCTGAGTTCATACTATAGGTGGATCTGCATGAAAGGGCAAAAAGAACAGTGTGTACCATGAAGGAGACTATTCCAAGTGAGCCAAGATAATTGAGCTATTCTATTTATAATCTCTTAACTTTGCCACTGAAAACTACCTTTCCTAGCATGGAAACCCACTTATGTGCTTGGCATTGACCCATATCAGCATTCTTGCAGCTGAGAGTACTATAAAATAGAATTTGAACAGAAAGAAATTAATCTTGAGCTCCCCACAGAGGTTAGACTATGTAACTAACACATATTGCTGGTGACATAATGGTCAGAGAAATAATTTGGGGTGACTGCATGTTTTTACCTTTCTCTTCCATATGTCTATTCTTTTGATTTTATGGAAACTATTTTATATAGTTTAATAATATTGCTGTTTTCATAGTGTTGCATGAAGATGGTTTAATATTTGTAGGCATCCAGAAATAAAATTTGACCTACTTTGTACCCTTCTATTTATTTATTTTTGAAATTTTATTTTGTTATTCATTTCAAGTATACAGTATATTGGTTATACATTTATATAGTTTATAAAACAATCCCCTTAATTGTTCTTTCTCTCTTTTGCTGTCCACCTAGCCATTACATTAATGGTAACTGCATTCCCTATACCATGCTTCCCATCCCCGTGACCATCTATCAGCTACTAATTTGTACTTCTTTAGCCTTTCACCCCTTTCTTCCAGTCTCCTAACCTCCCTCCCCTCTCGCCATCACCAGATTGTCCTCTATATTTGTGAGTCTGTTTTTGATTAATTTGTTCTTTTTGTTCCCTAGATTCTGCATATGGGTGAAATCATATGGAATTTATCTTCCTCTGACTGACTTAGTTCACTTAGCATAATACCTCTAGATCCATTCATGTTATTGCAAATGGCAGTATTTCATCTCTTTTATGGCTGAGTAATATTCCATTGTATATATGTACTATAGCTTTTATGTAGCCAATCATCTATTGTAAGACACTTCGGTTGCTTCCATGTCCTGGCCACCGTGAATTATGCTGATATGAACATCGGTGTGAAAATATCTTTTCGGATATGTGTTTTCAAATCTTTGGGGTAAATACTCAGTAGAGGGATTGCTGGATCATATGGTAGATCAATTCTTAGTTTTTTGAGGAACCTCCATACTGTTTTCCATACTGGCTGTACCAATTTGCA
>NW_011888783.1:2023814-2051666 GCF_000151845.1 Pteropus vampyrus | reverse complement strand
ATATACAGTCATCCATTTTCTTCTGTGCGTGCCTTATCTCCATTCCCCTTTCCAAATTTGGATCTTTGAATCCTCCCTTTTTGATTAATTGTTGTCTCAATTTGTCCCTAAGAATGCTGAACGTTCATTACTATCTTGCTATAGCAAATCTCTTCTTATTTTAAGGTTATAATGCCCTGTTCACAGTAAGGCTTGCACTCCTCTGCTTTTATCAGCCTGCTATTCACCTTACTCCTAATTTTGTTTTTTTTTTGTCATTTTGTTTTAGGTGAGCTCACTTCTTTTTGTATTTTCTGTAGTGCAGGCCTCGTAATGGAGAATTACCTCAATTTTTGTATGTCTGGAAAAGTCTTTATTTCTTCTTCATATCTATAGGAGAGCTTAGCTGGATACATTATTCTTGGCTGATAGTTCCTTTCATTTAATAGTTTTAATATTTGATTCAACTCCTTTCTGTCTTGTAAGGTTTATGCTGAGAAGTCCAACAATAATCTAACAAGTTTTCCTTTATAGGTTACCATTTTCTTCTCTCTGACTGCCTTGAGAATTCTGTCTTTGTAATTTTTGATAATTTTAATACAATGTGTCTTGGTGAAGGCCTTTTTGGGTTGAGTAATTGGATATTCTAAAGACTTCTTGAATTCCAAGCTCCAGCTCATTCCTTAGATTTGGGAAATTCTCGACCACTATTTGTCTGAAAATGCTTTCTAATCCCTGCTCCTTTTTCTCCCCTTTGAAAATTCCCATTATTCTTATGTTTCCTCTCCTAGTTCTTGAATTTCTCTTTCATTATTTTTCATTCTTTGGTTTCTCTCTTCTTCCTTCTGATTTATTTCTAGATTTCTGTCTTGATATCACTGATCCTTTCCTCCATTTGGTCGATTCTGTTTCCCAAGCTTGCTATTTCATTTTTCAACTCTTGCAGTGTGTTCTTTATCTCTAGAAGATCTATTCGCTTCTTTTTGAGAGTTTCAATCTCCTTGCTAAAGAACTCATTCTGCTCATCTAGTTGTTTTTTCATTTCCTGAAATTGTTGCTATGATTCATTTCAGATCTGAGTTTTTTCAGAAGTATCATCCTGAATTCTCTGTCATTTAAGTTGCATATTTCTATGTCTGTAAGCTTATTTTCTGGAGATTTTTCTCTTTCTTTCTGAGATGCTTTGTCACCTTGGTTGTTCATGGTGTTTAATGGACTGTTTCTTTGCATGGGCATTAACGGAAGTGTGTTCTGCTTTTCTTCCCCCAGAAAGATTTATGTAATGGTCCATAGCCTGTTGCAAGGAAGGTGTTTTTCTTTTGGTTTTTAGTAGGTGGTGTCTAAGCTTTTTGGATCTTTGCTTATATAAAGTCTTAATAATATCTTTTTTTTCCATCTAGATGTTTAATCATGCTAGCTATCCTCAGTCTCATTTCCTGTCAGTGTCAGCAACAGTTTCAGTAGCGTTTGCTCAGATTCTTGTGGGGCTCCGCGGTGATCTGCCTCAGAGGGTATTGGAGGAGGGACCTTTTGGGTTGGGGGATGGGGGCTGTGGCTCAGCCTTGGTTTTGTAACTGTGGCTGGTAAAAATCAGCTGTTGTTTCTCTGCCATCCCCGCTTTTCTTCCATCCCCATTTCTCTACCTTCCCCATTTCTCTGCCTTCCACCTTGATGACTGGGCACTGCCTCAGACATGTGGAGCTCACAGCACTCCCAGGTAGGGCTGTTTATGGAAGTCGCTGCACCTTCTCTCCTCCCCCTCCTTCTACAGGGAGCTCCAGCTGCGAGAGACAGCTTCTTTGTTTCTCCCAGTCCACTGCCCGACACATGGAGTTCTGACCTGTGGTAGCTCTTATGCGCAGATCCCATGCTCAGACGTGTTGGTTTGCGATTTGGGTGTTTCTGTTGCATTTTAGATGTCCAGCTTATTGTTGTTTCAAGGGGAGAGATATGGGCACGTCTCTCACTCTGCCATGTTTAATCTAATCTTTTTTCAATGTATCTGTTTTTATGCCAGTACCATCATGCTGTTTTGATTACTGTAGCCTTGTAGTATTGTTTGATAACAGGTAGTGTTACCTCCCACCTTGTTCTTCTTAAGAGTGCTGTGGCTATTCAGGACCTTTTATGATTCCATTTAAATTTTAGAATTATTTGTTCTAGCTCTCTGAAAAATGTCATTGGTATTTTGATAGAGATTGCACTGAATCTATAGATGGCTTTGGGTAGTGTGGCCATCTTAATGATATTGATTGTTCCCACCCATGAGCATGGTATATGCTTCCATTTATTTGTATCTTCTTCAGTTTCTTTTTTTCAATGATATAATTTTCTGAGAACAGGTCTTTTACCAACTTGATTAATTTGGTTCCTTGGTATTTTATTATTTTTGATGCAATTGTAAATGGGCTTGTTTTCTTAATTTCTCTTTCTGGAAATTTATCATTGGTATATAAAAATGCCACTGACTTCTGAATATTATTTTGTATTCTGCTACTTTACTGTGTTCATTGACCAGTTTTTAACAGTTTTTTGGTGGAATCTTTAGGATTCTCTAAGTTTAGTATCATATGACTGGCAAATGACGAGATTACCTCTTCCTTTCCAATTCAGATACTTTTTATTTCTCTTTCTTGTCTTGTTGCTGTGGCTAAGACTTTCAATACAATGTTGAAGAGGAGTGGTAAAAGTTGTCATCCTTGTCTTTTTCCCGATCTTAAGGAAAACACTTTTAGCCTTTCCCCAGTGAGTATGATGTTAGCTGTAGGTTTGTCTTATATGGCCTTTATTATGTTGAGGTATGTTCCCTCTATTCCCACTTTGCTGAGATTTTTTATCATAAATGGAAGCTGGATTTTGTCGAATGCTTTTTTTTATCTATCGATATGATCATATGGTTTTTATCTTTTGATTTGATAATGTGGTGCATCACATTAATTGATTTGCAGATATTGTACCAACTTGCATCCCAGGAATAAATCCAACTCGATCATGGTGTATGATATTTTTAATGTATTGCTGAATTTAGTTTGCTAATATTTTGTTGAGGATTTTTACATCAATGTTCATTAGAGATACCGGTCTGTGGTTTTCTTTTTTTTTTTTTTTTGTAATGTCTTTGACTAGTTTTGGGATCAAAGTAATGATGGCCTCTTAAAAGGAGTTAGGGAGCCTTCCCTCTTCTTGAAATTTTTGGAATAGTTTGAGAAGAATACATGTTAATTCTTCTTTGAATGTTTAGTAAAATTTGCCTATGAAGCTCTCTGGTCCAGGACTTTTCCTTTTTGCGAGGTTTATGATTACTGATTCAGTTTCATTGGTGGTAATCGGTCGGTTCAGATTTTCTGTTTCTTCCTGACTCAGTCTTGGGAGACTGTATGTTTCTAGATATGTATCCATTTCTTCCAGATTGTCCAATTTTTTGGTGTATAATTGCTTGTAGTATTTTCTTATGATCTCTTGTATTTCTGTGGAGTCTGTAGTTGTTTCTCCTCTTTCATTTATGATTTTATTTATTTGAGTCCTCTCTCTTTTTTCCTTGATGAGTCTGATTAAGGGTTTGTCAATTTTGTTTATTCTTTCAAAGAACCAGCTCTTGGTTTCATTAATTTTTTGTATTGTTTTTCTAGATGCTATTTTGTTTATTTCTGCTCTGATATTTGTTATCTCCTTCTTTCTATTCACTTCGGGCTTTGTTTGCTGTTCTTTTTCTAGTTCTTTTAACTGTAAGGTTAGATTGTGTATTGGAGCTTTTTCTTGTTTCTTGAGATAGGCATGTATGGCTATGAATTTCCCTCTTAGGACTGCTTTTGCCATGTCTCATAGATTTTGAGTAGTTGTGTTTTCATTTGTCTCTAGTTATCTTTTGATTTTTTCCTTGTTCTCATTGATAACCCATTCATTGTTTAGTAGCATGTTATTTAGCCTCCATGTGTTTGTGTCTTTTTCAGTTTTTTCTTGTAGTTGATTTCTAGTTTCATATCTTTGTGATCAGAGAAGATGGTTGATCTGATTTCAGTCTTCTTAAATTTATTGAGACTTGTTTTGTGTCCTAACATGTGTTCTATCCTGGAAAATGTTCCATGTGTACTTGAGAAGAATGTATATTTTGCTCTTTGGGGTTAAATGCTCTGAAAATATCTATTAAATCTATCTGTTCTAGTGTGTCTTTTAGGTTCATTGTTTTCTTGTTGATTTTTTGTCTGGAAGATCTGTCCATTGGTGTCAATGTGTGTTAAAGTCTCCTACTATGAGTGTATTACCATTGATCTCTCCTTTTATGTCAGTCAATAATTGCTTTATGTATGTAGGTGCTCCTATGTTGGGTGCGTATATGTTTACTAGGGTTATGTCCTCTTGATTTATTGGTCCCTTTATGTTATGTAATGCCCTTCTTTGTCTCTTATTATAGCCTTATTTTAAAGTCTATTTTATCTGATACAAGTATCACTACCTCGGCATTTTTTTCATTTCCATTTGTGTGAAATATCTTTTACCATCCCTTTACTTTCAGTCTGTGAGTTTCATTTGATCTCAAGTGAGCCTCTTGTAGACAGCATATGCCATGGATCTTATTTTCTTATCCAGTCAGCAAACCTATATCTTTAGATTGAAGTATTTGATCCATTTACCTTTAAAGTGATTACTGATAGGTACATAGTTACTGCCATTTTATTATTCATATTTGTCCTTTCTTTTTTTCTTTTTTACCCCTTGCTTTTTTACAGAAGTCCCTTCAACATTCCTTGTAATACTGGCTTGTTTATGATGAATTTCTTAAGCTTTTCTCTGTCTGGGAAGCTCTTTATCTCACCTTCCATTTTAATTGAAAGCCTTGCTGGGTAGAGTATTTGTGGTTGTAGATTCTAGTTTCTCATAACTGAGTATTTCTGCCTGCAAAGTTTCCATTGAAAAATCAGCAGACATTCTTATGGGGGTACCCTTGTAAGTAACTAGCTGCCTTTCTCACGCTGCTTTTAAGATTCTCTCTTTGTCTTTGACCTGTGGCATTTTAATTATGATGTGTTTTAGTATGGGTCGATTTGAATTCCTCTTTATTTGACTCTTTGTGCTTCTTGAACTTGTATGTCTAATTCCTTTGCCAGGTTAGGGACGTTTTCTGTCATTTTTCTTCAAATAAATTCTCAATCCCTTGCTCTCTCTCTTCTTCAGTTACTCCTTAAATGTGGATATTGTTATGTGTTATGTTGTCCCAGAGGCCTCTTAAACTATCTTCATTTTTTAAAATTCTTTTTTCTTTTTGTTGCTCTGATTGGGTGTATTCTGCTACCTTGTCTTCCAGTTTGCTGATTCGATCTTCCACTTCATCCAATCTACTGTTGAGTACTTCTAGTGTTTTCTTCATTTCTGTCTGGTTCCTTTTTATGATTTCTATGTCTTTTTTTATGTTTACTATTTATCTTCTCACTGTGCTCATCCATTCTACCCCTAAGTTCATTAAGCATCCTTATAACCATTGTTTTGAATTCTATGTCTGGTAGGTTGCTTGCCTCCATTTCATTTAGCTTATTTTCTGGAGTTTCTCCTGTTGTTTCTTTTGTAGAATGTTTCTTTGTTTTCTCATTTTATTAACCTCTCTGTGTTTGTTTCTATGTGTTAGGAATATTTGTTTGTCTCTTGGACTTGGCCAGATAACCTTATGTGGAAGATGTCCTGTGTGGCCCAGCAGTGCACTCTCCCTGATCCCCTGTGCTGGGGGCTCTGGATGTGATCTTTGTGTGGGTTGTGTGTGATCTTTTGTTGAAGTTAAACCTTTATTGGTATTAATACATCATGGATGGGATTAATGCTCTGGCTGACTAATTGTGGGAATTGGCTATGCCCACAGGGTAAGAGTTGCTATGTGGGGGCTAACTCTACTAAGTGGGATTTGCCCTAGCAGGTCTGTGTACTTTTTGAGACCAACATTTGTGTGTATCATTAATGGGACTAGTCAGGAGTTGCAGCGTTGTGGTCTAGTGCCAGCCACTGAGTGCATTGGTTTTGTGGCCCCTTGGAAGTAGCACCCCAGTAGGCTAAGGTTAGCCGCTGCCTTCGATTGCTCAGGGCTACCTGGTGGGAGCTATAAAGTGATCTGTAGATGGTTGTTGCCTATGCTGGATCTATAGGTAAGTGGAAGAGACAATGCTGTAGGCAGCAATTGGTTATCCCCTGTCCATGACCTACAGCAGTTTAGCAGAGAGACCAGTGCTCCTCAAGGCCTGACACTGCCTGTCGATTGCCCCCGTAAGTCTCTGAAACTGGAAGAGCCTCTGGGTGATATGCATGTTAGGTGGTGCAGCATCCCTAGAATTCTCCTGGCTCTTTTGAGCAAATTTCCCCCTGCTACTGCAGTGTCAATTTACATGCCAGTGTTGTCTCTGTGGCTCTCTGTATAAGTTTCCAATCGTAGCAAGGCCAGCTGCTGACTGCCTTGGGCTTGCAAATACCTGAGCTCTGTTTAAGAATTACTGAAACTTGTGGACATGCGTTTGTGGCCTGCCACCGAATGATTCTCCCAGATGACTGAGCTTTTTGTGAGTTGCACAAACAGCTCAACTTGCTGTTGAATTCACGACCCAAGGAAAGCACAAGATGGGACTGGGTTGCCTGGGAGCGGCTTTCTACTGGTAATTTGTGGGTTAGATGGGGTATTGTCTCAGTGAGGCATGGGGCCATCAGGCCTGCACAGCACCAGATTTGCTGCCAGCTCTGGGAGTGCAGGATCCCACCAAAGTCAGATGTCACTGTGCGACCTACAGTCATCTGTGATGGGTCCACAAAATCCCTGAGATCTGCCCATGCAATACCATATCTCGTGCTGGCAACAGTGATCTTTCTGTCACTGTATTCTCTGAACTTTGCTCACTTCACTGGCTGAGATCTGTTGACTGTGTAGAATGTGCCACCCCAGGGCAGAGGCAGCTGCCTGTCAACGTGCTACGGGCACTTTATGTATTGGCTGGGGCAGGATCTCAGGGAGTCAAGGGCCATCAGTCCAGTAGCCTCAGTTTTCTGCATTTTCTGTGTCTGCACGTTCCTGCAGTAGTTACAGATAACAGGGAGACAAGCTGCTGTCTGGGGCAGTCCCACAGACCCCTGTGATCCCCCTAAGAGGTACTGCAGCTCGTACAGGCAGCAGTGGTCTGGCCACAACTGTTTTCTCCGAAATGCATTCACTGCGCTAGCCAAGGTCTGTTGCCTGTGCAGAAAGCACAACCCCAGAGTGGAGCAGAGAGGGGGATGCTGCTGTCAGTGAGCTGCATGCACTTTGTGATTTGGGTGAAGAATGATCTCAGGGAGACAAGGGCCATCAGGCAAATATAGCCTCAGTTTTGCTGCAACTTTTGTGCCTGCTTCTTTCCAGTATAGTCATAAATCTCAATGAGGCCAGCTGTCATCTGGGGCACTCCCACAGACCCCTGTGATCCCCCCAGATGGCACTGCAGCTCTTGCAGGCAGCAGAGGTCTGCCTGAAAGGGATTTCTCCACAATGCCTGCACTGCCCTAGCCAAAGTTTGTTTGTGAGGATTTGGAGACCAGGAAAGGGGCAGAGTGGTGGAAGTTGACTGTCAATGGGCTGCTGGGGACAATTTGTGGATTGGGTAGAGTCTCAGGGAGACAATGGCCTTCATATCCATACAGCCTCAGTCTTGCTAAAACCTCTGTAAACATTTGTGCATGCCCACAAAAGTCACAGATCACAGCAAGACCAGCTGCTGTCTGTGACTGGTCCACAAATCCCCAAGATCCCCCCAAGTTCCTGTTGGCAGCAATGATCTGCATGAAACTCTCTCTGAAATGTGCACTCAGTGCTGGAGGCCAGCTGGGAATGTTTGGCCATGAAATGATGCAGAGTGTGGCAACTACCCAGCAGCTAAAGCCCAGGGCAATTTGCAGGTTGAATAGGGAGGGCTCATCCCCTCAGGCCAGCATTTCCTAATGGCTCTCTGGGAAGAATCTGCACAGTCAAGCTGGTGAGGTCTGTAGATTTCTAGGTTGGGGGGCTGGATTAAGGCACAATGGGGACTGCCCTTCCAGCCCTATTTCCAGTGCCAGGAAATGCAGATTTTCTAGGTATGGATCCTGTGTGAGCCTCTGACCCATAGCTGATGTCCCAGGTGAGTGTCCAGAAAGCCTAAGTGAGGGTCCTTCAAAGGGGCGTCTAGGATTTCAATTTCCTTCCGTCTCAGCCAGATAGCTGGAATCCCCTCTAGTTTTTACAGTCAGAGTTATTGGAATCTCCTCTTCCCTGGGGTGGTGAGCCCCTGAATGAAGCCAGGACCCCTTTCTCCTTCAGGGGAGCCTCTGCAGCCTCACTTTCCCTCCCAATTTTCCTCCAACCCCCACAGATGTGGGTCCTGCCCCCTTGGCAACTTTGCCCCTCCTACCGTCTTTGATATGGCACCTTCTTTATATCATGAGATGTAGTGTTATGATCAGCTGGACTTTGGGTGATTCTCCACATTGATTATTTTATAACTTGGTTGTAATTTCATCGAGAACCTGGGAAGAGGCGAACCTTGCTTTTACCTAGTCTGCCGTCTTCCTCTCCCTATCTCAGATCCCTTCTATTTAAATAAATTATTTATAGATGTTTTTACTCAGGAATTAAAATTTTTCTTATGCTTTAATTTCTTTTCAAATTGTTTTTCCTTTGGATATCAGTAAACATTATCCAATTATTTGTATCAAATTAATATTAGTACTTACAGTCTGACCTCACTAAATCCATACTCCCTACTTTTCTAACCCTAACTCATATTACTGATTTCAGAATATTCAGATACGTCTCTGAATTTTTAATAATCATCTTACTTTTCAAGTACTCTTTTGAGGTTGAAGACCCTGTGTAATTTACCTTCCTAGAAAGAGGCATGGCAAATCAGAAATGAGACAAGACAGTAATTAAGGCAGACTTTCATTTTACTGTCATTGGCAGTTAAATGTGACAGTTGCAGTGAGTACTTCATAACAAGCCATTCCCTAGACAGCAAGATTGACATTTGTAAATAGTTTAAAGATAGTGAGTAGAGATTTCATGATTTGATGACTGATAAAATAGCAGTAAAACTTATTCTAATGATACCCTTGTGCCCTCAACTTAATCCACTGTGGCGCCACTCCTAATTCTGATTGAAAAGGCCAATGAAGTTCACATGGTACTGTAAATGATTCAATGATACACTACCTGAGTACATTATAGTATACAGAGCCTCTTTATTTGTTATAATTATCTAAGAATGAGAGCTGACTCAACCCCATATGTAGTTTCTAATATTCAGAGAATAAAAGAATATTGTAGACAGTACTTTACCCTCCTTCCATATCTCCAGTTGGTTTTTCTCTCTCTATGCCCCTGTACCCTAGCATTATTTAGTCATAACTCTGGAATCAGAAATAAAAGAATATCATATAGGAAAAGTATAAAGCCCCAAGCCTGCTCTTTCTGATCCAGGAGATTATGGGAAGGAGAGGCGATCAGAGATTGGAGAGGACCAGAATACATAATAAAGAGTATCAAGAAGAGGAAATAAAATTTTCTGGGACTTTACCATAGGAGATAGTTACTTGAAAGGACTATTTAAGTTTTTAAGTGGGAATAAAATAAGTTGGCATAATTATTCATTCAACACATATATGTTGAAAACACACCGTGTGTCAGGTGCCATTTAGGTGCTAAGGATATATAACACTTGTTAAATAGATTGACTGCCTCCTTCAGTTCTGCCCAGGATAGCTTGAAGCATTGGAGGTGTGGTCCTGTCAGGAGCTCCATGCTTTACTCTGTTTAACTATCACTGAATATAGCTTTAGGGCTGAGAAACAGCAAGTTTGCCAGGAATACAAGTATCTCTGTGTCCCCCACCCTAAACACAAACACACAATACATGCACATACCCCTTAATTTCTCTCAGAGCAGTTTTCAGATTTGGAGAGAGCCACCTTTGTAAGGAGCATAGTGGGAAATAGTAATGTTAGGCAGAGGGGGAAATCGGACTGCGACAGATTTGACAGTGTCTTAGCCAACACAACGTTGAATCCTGGAGCATACAAAACCTGTGAGAATTGTTCTGTGGTGGACCAAAACGGTCAGACGTTTATTCCCCTGTGGAGAAGAACGTGACCCTTTTCTGATACCTCAGCAGCAGAGACGAGCCCCACAAGGGGTGACAGCTTGGGCAACAGGCCCGTCCTTGCAGAGGGAATCTATGTGGTGCATCTCTGTGCCCACATTATCAGGAATTTATAGAAAATAAACAGTGTTACATTTTCTTAGCAAATTTGAGTAGAATCCATCTAAAGCCTTCCCCTCAATATGTAGAATTGAAATAATTAGAGTTTTGTGTTAGGATGTAGACTGCTGTTAGAATTATTATTGGTGTTTTTCTTTGTTGAGTAGGCTTTATTATCCACCTTACTTTTTTGATATAGGTTTTATTATTCATGTTTTGGATTGACAATAACAGATTTTTTTCCTAATTATAAATTTAAAATGCCTGATTAAAGAAAATGTTGAAAATATAGTCAAGTATAAAATAGAAAATTAGTGTACCCGTAATCCACCACCTGAATATTAAATACTATTGCTATATTAATGTATTTTCCTCTAATATTTATTTAATGATGACATATTCAATACCTCCAAATAAGATAGTATTCTATATATGGTTGTTTAGTGTCTTTTTTTTATAGCTGAATGTGACCTCATTTGTATTTTCTTATGAAGTTCTAGAATGTAAGTTTTGTGAGACAGGTATATTTGTCTTTTTTTTTTTTTACTGATAAACTCATATTAGAATAGTGTCTAGTATACTGTAAGCATTTGAAACATATTTTTTGAATAGATGAAATATCTAAACTTTTGAAAACATGATTTTAATGACCATTGTTGAAAGTAACATCAGATCTTGCCTCCCCAACAAAGCTTGTTTTTGGGAAAAGAGGAAAATTTCATACAACAAAGCTTTGTAGAAGTCACCTGAAATAATCTAGCCCTTCCAGTTTCAGATGCCAGTGGAGCTTAACACTTCTAGCTGGCATTCGAAATTTCCAGTTCCCTGAACCATTATTGTTTCTTTTGGTGATAAGAGTCCTCTGTTAGGTAAGAGTGTTCTTAAAGAAATAAACCCCATCATTTATTTGTGGGGATAAGAGTCAAACTAGTTCGTAATGAGTCACTAGGTAAATGTTGGAAAATGCCACCTCCAGTTCCATTCTTTAATTTTTAGGCTCACAAAATATTGCAGTATGAGAAGTAACACCATTCATTAGTTGCCGCTTAGGAATATTTATCAGTGACATGAAACTCCCCAACAGCTCAAAGCTTTCATTACCTAGATTTGCAGGTGAAAATTCTATTTTCTAAGAGCATCATTTTTTTGAATGATGTGATATATGTCAAAACTAGAAAATTTTATGAGTATCAGCCCCTTGTCTTCTTTAACTGTTATGTGAATTTTTCTGTCAGAGGAGATATACTGTGAGAAACCCAGGTAAAAGGCATTCAGTGAATAAGTGGAAGATTGTGTAGGTAGAGGCATGGTGGATAAGAAATAAAAACTCATATGAGGACAAATCACTACCTTCTCCATAACAGAAATCTTTTACTGAAACCAACTCTCTGCTAGTGCTGGTCATACGAATTCTGTGACTGCACTGATACTCTCTTAGCCTTTATTTTGCGTCATGGCCACATTCTTTAGAGCTTTTTGTGCAAACACTGAACTGGCTAGTGAAGGAGTATGAATACTTCTTTAGAGCTGATTTTCTTGCCTATTTATTTAATAAAAACCTCCTTAGATTCCTTGCCCATTCTAAGAAGTTTATTCATAAGTTTAGTTCTTATTTTTTCCCAAATTCCTGTCTCAGACTATTACTATATCCCGGGAAATAACAATTTCTCCATACTAAGTGAATATAGTGCCCCACTCTGAGTTCCGTCTACTGGGGGATTTCCATCTTCTATTCCCCTTCAAGATCAAACCTGAGAGGAATTATAATGCACAAACACTTAATGTAAGACTGTTTCACACCACAAAATAGCAGCTAAAATCAGACCTGAGTTTTTCATCTTTTGTCAAGTGATCATAGGGCATTCTCTTTGAAGCAAGATTAGTAGTTTGTCAAGAGCAAGAACATTGCTACTATGAGCAAATTGTTCATGAAACACATCTCTGCCTTCAAGATCTGATCAGGCTGAGAGCACAATTTAATACTAACACTAGAGGTTGATCTGTTGGGAAAATACAATGATGTGACTAAATGGACGGGATGGACTAGTTATGGAAGACAGACAGGTTTGCATGGTCACTTGGTAGTTCACGATTTGGCATTTCATCTTCACTGTAGCCTAGTAGCAAACTAATGTCAGCTTCTCAAAGGGAGAATAGTTATTTGCTGAGCTGAGATAACTCCTAGCTCTATATCAAATATCCGGAGGCCTCTTATCCTATCAAAATTTATCCTCCATATGGCACTCGTATCTGCTATAGAAACTTCAAATTTCATTGGCTTCTCCAAGTCATAATGGCCACTGTCAGAGACACTTGTGCCATTAACTGAACCAGCTGGAGACTCCTCTCTTTTTATGTCACACTAAAATATCGCAGCTTTGGAATTACCACGTAAATAGAACAGATCAAAATATTTAAGTATAGAAAGTGTGCCTCACCAATTCAGAGGAGTCCATCTGATAGTTTTCATTCTTAATGGCAGAGAATGCAAAATGCAGCAAAGTGTCTGTTGTATCAGGTCATATTCAGGCTCCTGGAATATTACATACCTCCGTGAAGTTTATTTTGTCTCAACCTCTGTCATAAGACATATAAAGGTAATTAGTGCTTTCTTCTTTCCAGGTGTTCTGAATTAAAGGTCATCAACTTAGTGGACAATTCTGTTGTTCTTTATAACAGTGAAGCAATCAAAGTCCATGTGGCATGGAGACAGAGTGAGACATCCCCAAAACAGGATGGCAAGGATATTGGTGTTTTTGAGGCAAAAGCAACTTCTTCTCATAGTCTTTATGTATCAGATGTTAAAAACACAAAACAAAACAAAACAAAACAAAACAAAACAAAACAAATGCCTCTGGAAGATAAAATGCATTGCAGATACTAGGACTTTTACATTTTCAACAGCAAGGAGACTACAACTGAAACAGAAAATCCCTTATCAGATTCTCCATGTGATTAAATTTAAGTAAGCACTTCTGAATATCTAGAAGTCTTTGCTATTTGTTATAGAAAATTGAATGTAATGAAAGATATACTTGGATATGTTAAGTGTTTGATACTAGCATTAATCTCTGTAGTTTCTCCAAAAAGATAATTCATTTCATTTTCTAATTTGGTAGTAATTTAAATTTAGAGCATTTTTAACTTATTGTAATAGCTCTAATTCCTTAAATAAGGAATGAAATAGGATTAAGGAAAGAGTATTCATGGAAACTCAGGGGAGCTAATAAACGTTCTGTCTGTGGTTCTCTTGTGAAATAATTCACCTCCAACAAATGCATTTCTCTGTGTGCATCTCCTTTTTAATTTTTAAATTCCCAAAGTAGATAATCCTATTGATCTAGATTTGGTCAGTTTTTTCTACTTGGATCGATTAGCCATGGCCAAGGGACAAGAGGAATAAGAATGAGAAATGCCAGAGAAGAGTCATTGTTAGTCTGTCAGCCAAACAAATTTAAATCCAAATTTGTGGCTAACTTATCACCCTAAGGAAAAGAAAATATATACTTTGAGACTTTAGGTGCATTTTAACTAAGAAAGTTAAAGTTCCTTCTCAAACAGAGCATTACTTTGTATAGGAATGGGATCCTAGTAAAAATAAATAGTGCAATTATCGTCTCTATTAAAGTTCATCAGGTTTAGGCAACAGAGCAGAGTGTTTAGGAATTTGGACTCTAGGTTTAGATTACCGTTTGGAATTCTGCCTTTATGCCATATCACTTAGTCTTCTGTGTCTCAGATTCTTCAACTGAAGATGAAAATAATAATGGAATCTACCTCATGGAGTTGTTTTGAGGGAGAATGAGTTAATGTTGGAGTGTGTTTATACATTATGTCTGATACATAGTAAGCACTATATAAGGTTTGCTAATAAATAAATACCTGAAACTGCACTTATAATAAGAAAAGTGAAAAATCCAGCTAAGCAATTTGAAGGTATCATGTAAATACTGAATTCAGCAAGACCATGTGTGTATATGAAGACATTTTTTCAAAGTAATATAATGAGAAATATAATGTAAGTGGAAAAGTTCAAAAGAAGATATGAAAAAATGTCTAAATAATTAGATAGATTCTATTAAGGAAAAAATATTGGATTTTTTATTAAAAGACAGGCAAAAATTACAACTGAGAGAGGATTAGGAGGTCTAAAATTAATGATAGGTATTTTACTAAACATAATGAATAACTCAACTCCTTCTTTAGTCTCCCTTTAAAATTTTTCTACATGCAAAGATTATACATATTCCTCCACTCTTTGCCATGTTATAAAAGGTGGCTCTGATCTTGGGGCAGAGGGCGCAAATAATCTGATTCTAGAATGAAACATTTAAAACCCTGTTGTTACCATACAAACCGATTACTGATATTTAATTCCATCAGCTTGAGTACTTTATCCATCTTTATGTTGATTCTGAAATCAGGCCAAGGTATTTTTTATTTCCAACATATGAAAACAAAAGGGAAAAGATCTCACCTTTTACCACAAGCTAGATGTCAAAACAAAATCACTCTGCCTATGCTCAGGCAATCAAATATTTATACCCGAAACTTTTGCTCTTGACGAAGTTATGGAGCGATGCAGGCAAAGGGAGAGTAAGGACATGGTAGTGGTGGTAATCCTTAGTGTGATTGTGTGTCTGATGACTCCAGAAGTGCCTAGGGGTTGTAGTGATGTACAGTGTTGACAGAGGTTTGCTACCTAGCCCATCTGAGTTAATGTCCTTTTCTTGAGTTTGGCTTTTCAGCTTTGCCATGTTATGCTTTGTTTTCAATCTCTCCTTGTATTGATGTTAAGTTTTAAATGACTCCATGCTAAAACAATAGGGTGAAATACTAGTGAATTCATGAAGAAAGTAAACCTTTTAAAGATACAAATGTAGTGAATATTAGATAGTACAGTAGAGAATATTCACATATTAGTAATTATTTGTGAAATTTCAATTAAAGCAGTTAATCACAGAGAACAAAGGACATTTAAAAATTAGTGAGATTTTTGACCTAATTGTCTCTACACTGAAATTAATCTCAGAGAAGCAATAAAACTAGATAAGTAAATTCAATAAATTTACTTTTAAACCAAATTTATACCATACGTTTTAATAAATTTAGTCATAGAAGTTACTCAGTCACTGACAATTGCTACAGATACACCCAGAGCCCCTTATTTATAACAACTTAACTAGGATAAAACATTAGTAGAAGTACATCAGGAAAGTATTATTTCACATTGTTTGACTGAATACACAGCACTTTGACAATTGAAAAGAATTTGATCTGGTGTCAGGGATCATAGGGCTCTGTTCATTGTCACCTTCAGTATGTGTGAAGAAATACCTGGTAATATATCTGGAACTTATTACTTTCACTTATTTTCCATACTTGTACTTTATTAGATTTCTGTCACCCTCAAAGAATGCAACAGAATATTAGGAAGAGGCATTTCTAAACTTATAATAAATTTTTCAAAAGAAATTGAAATGGTCCCTTGTTTAATTCATAACTATGAAATATCAGGTGAAGTTTCAAAGGCAGGGAAGATATGAAGAATACTGCAAGTTTTGACTTGAAAATATTTAGGTAATGGAAAATATAAAAGAATTCCACAAATACTACCTTAACTTTATTGTATCACACATTATGTAGTACATGCTGTATTTATCAAAACATATTTAATTTGAACTGAAGCTCAGCATTTCATTATTTTTCTATATATTGTATGTATACTGAATTTAAATACACTTATATAGAGAGTTCTTAGAACAATGGATAATAAAGACATTGCCATATGTCAATACATATAAAATGCATCATTTTAGTTATAGATGCAATATTAATATATGAAAATATCAAAGTTTTAATCAGAGATAAAGGCAAATATCATATTCAGCACCCCAACCCCCACCCCGCCAAGTAAGTGAAAGTAAGAACAGAAGGGAACAACTTTAGGCAGTTTCTGGCTATATTTAATTTAGGAAAACAAATAAAATCCTCTTACAAATTTACCCATTTGGAGACATGGAAGGCAAATAATACCAGATATGCTGTCCTCCTGATTATCCCTTTCAAGGAATCAACCCAGACAGTGGTGACATGCATACTGGGGCAGGCGGTGCTGTGCACCAAGAAATCTAACCAAGAGATTGAAATTCAGCCTGTTTTCTACTTGCCAAGTTGTGAACCTTGACACAAGGCTGTGTCAACCTGGGAGACAAGAACCATCTTGTTAATTGATTACTGCTTAGATAAATTTAGGGGAGTGTTTCTTTTCTTTTTTCTTTTTCCTTTCTTTTTTTAATTTTTTTTTTTTTTTTTTTGCAGTGGAGAGAAAACAGTTCTACATTATTTTCAGAGTATAGAAATCTTTTTTTGGTAGCAAGAAGCCATATTTCTGTATCTTGTACTAGTCATTATTTGTGTATCTATAGAATTGCATCTATACTATATATATATGTGCCTATATCTGTATATCACTAGAATGTTATTATTGATGGTTCTTAATATGTCTCAAAGTAGGAATAGTGAGAAGATAGAAAAAAGAAGATAATTTCCTCTCTAATTCCTACCATGGTGATGAAAAGGATACTACTCAAGCAGGAGTGTTACCATCAACTTCAGACTATGACATTGACCTTATGAATGTTTATCTAAAAAAAATATTTACCTCTTCCATTTGAAAGTGCCATTTTGTGGAGTCTGCTGTTATTTTTTCCTAGTTTTGTGTATCCTTTTACATTTCACTTGCATATTAGTCATTTCTCAATGCATATATTCGTTTTTAACTATTAAGTTAAAGTTGAGAGAAGAAGCTGGCAACTTCTTTCTTCTAACTCTATCTGTATAGTAATGAAGATCCAGGAAGTTTAACAATTGAAGCTATTATTCATGTGCTTTTTGGGGCAGTTGCAGCTCACACATGTAATTGTGGAAGACAGGCAATAGGAGAAAGCTATTTAGAATTGAGGTTCTGTTTTGTAATTTCTGTAGTTGAAATTATATGATCTTTAAGAATGGGCAGTCTTGAAAAAATGGCCCATATATTCCTGGTGAAATTAATCAATACCTAATTATTTAGAAGCTATAAATGCTATCTTTGGCTGACATGCTCACAAAAGTGTGTTTTCTTCTGTCAATAAAGGCCAACAAATCAGAAATCTAGCATAAGGGAGGTTATTACAGAGGACAAAAGACTCACTCTCATTTTTTCACTTAGCTATTTCATCAATTTAATGGTATTTATGCCACTTTAATAAGAAAAAGAAAGAGCTTGGGCTTTCCAAATATAATTGGAAAATTGTAACAAACGAATAATACTTGAAACCAGGGAAAACACAGCACTCTAAAAAAGACTTTAGAATTCAGGACATTAGCAAAACAGCTCTCAAGATATAGAAAAATAAATATCAACATGTTACCTTAAAAAAGATATTTAAAATGTTATGCATTGGTCTGCTTTGTTTATTTATGTATTTATTTTTGAATCTGAGTATCAGGTTTCATTGATTGTAGTGGATGCTGGAATGCCCCTTTTAGATACAAAGCAAATTTCCTCAATTTCTGGGAAGTTTGGCTTTTGATGGCTTAGAGCTAAATTCCTCAAACTAAGAACCATCTCACTTAATGTCACATTGCCTCCCCAAGAGCAATTCCTCAATGGCTGTTCAGTGCTGGGGTATATAAGTTCTACCTGCCCCATTGTCTCAAGGGACAACTCTGAAGGACCATTCTGGCTCCAGAACTCCCTGTGGGATCACCTGTTGTGGAATCCTTTGTTGTGACTGCATCAGAGATTCACAGATTAACCTCTCCCTCTGCCCAATTCTATTGTCTTGATTTCTTTGTAGGTTTTGAGTTTAGGCTACTGTAGAGTTGTAAAAAAATAATTTTCCTCCAACCTTATAAGTTCTTTTAGTTGGACTGATAATCAAATTAACAGAGACAGATTAATGGGAAAAAATGTCCAAAGTCTATTATACAAATGCATATTTTCAGGTGCCATAAGAATGATACCCAAAGAGGCATTAGGCAGTTGAATTTTACATGCCATTCTGGAGCTAAGGAGAGGGGGCAGTTTGTGGTTTAGAACCTCAAAGGCCAGGAAGGCAATTCATATGGAGATGGAAAAGCAAATGTTTGGTAAATAAATGTTTTGCTAGGCCATCTTTAACAATAGGACACTAAGAACACTTCAAACAACTGGGCCTTGCTGGGTTCCTCTTTGTCTATCTTACACTAGTTTATATTAAACTGTAGTTATCTGTGATGATATCTCCTTTCCTGAAGCAGATCCTCTATATAAACTTTTAGGGAGGGGGAGAGTCAAAGGTTCCTTCTGAGTCTTGTGTTCCTTAAAAACCACTTTAAAACAATATCCTTAAAGACATATTTTGGGATGGCCAACTCTACTTCCCTTCACTACTTACTAGTGAACTTCTTACATGAAAATCTGCTGAGTTTGTTTCTCATGGTGTGAGACCCACAATACTGATCAAGCAAAAACTATGTACTTAGGTTTTAAATTATATCAAAAATAAATGTTTTAAAATAGTGAAATTGCATGACAGAAGAGCACCCTCTCTGGTACCTACATTCCTCACCACTTTTTTCTGTTGGGCCTTAAACCATACACATTTTTATATATGTTACTGTAAACTTAGATTTATATTTTCTTAACATCAGTAAGAACAAACTATTACTATTTAGCATGCCATCAATATTTTCTGCTTCTAAAATCACTGTTTGGATTATTATCATTACTAGGACTTAATCTTTAGAGATTTGGTTGAAACCAACCTACACTTGAAAAGAATCACCAGTCAATATAGGTTCACTTTTTATCCATCGATCTTTGTCTGTCTGTCTTCTTGTCTTATCTTTATATATCTGGACATTAAATAATATTTACATTGGATTGTTTTTACACTAAATCTGTTATTATGGAGATATCAATATAGAATATTTTTCTTCAAATATTTTTTATACCCATCATAGTATTTTTTAGATTTCACTCCTTTTCATATTCTAAACAAATAAATAAGATCACATTTACACCATTAGGAATTATATATAAAAACTTGTACTTTCAATGAATATCAGTATATAAACTTTCATAAAATAAGGATTAAACAACTCCTTTAAACTCCTGAATTATAAAAGCCACCAGCCCACAAATTACCAGATAATAATATAATTCTCATTTTATCTCTAAAACTTTTCTTCATGATAAATATAATGCACAAACTAAAAACTGCATAAACAAATATACACTGCAACAAACATCTGTAAAGAAAACATCTGTGTAATGTATAATATGAGCCAAGAACTGGAAAAATGTTAGACTCATAAGCACTCTTTGGTGTCCCTTCCTGACATTGCACTCCTCTCTCTAGCCTAGGAATGAATGTTCTCTTTACTTTACTTTATAATTTTACCTCTACAAATACATAATGATCAAGTGATTAATTGGCTAATAATGTTGTATATATCCTGAAGCCAACATGTTTAATTTAATCTTCTGGAAGAGCCTGGGCTTATTTGGCTGCCTACTAGACTTTGGCATTTGCTACACTCATGAACCTAAAATTCAGCATGCTCTAATATCAACTTATTAAATTCTTCTCAGTCCAGATTATTCTCTTTGATTCTATTGATACATCTTGTATTTTCATGGATAGAATCAATATTCACACTTCAAATCCCAAACCTGAAGCTGATCGTTTACTTCCTCTTTCCTTTATATATTTTTGTGTAAGCTGAGTCCTGTTATTTTTTTCTGCCAAAAAATTTCCATTGTCTGTTTTTTTTTTTTAATTTTTTGATCTCTTGAGCTACCCCATATGTCTACTAGGAAAGTAAGTAGCCACTTACTTTCCCCTTCCTAGTCCCTTCCCTACCCCCATACCAAAGTAATTTTATGAGCCACAGTTCTAATTACTCATTTCTCTGTTTAGTTTCAGCTGTATCCCTTTCACCTAAAAGATAAAGTCCCAAATGCTCATGTGTCATACAGATAAATTTATGTTTTGGCCCCATCCAGTCTCTCCCTCATCTCCTGCCATTTCCTCTCTCTCACTTTATAGTATAACAATGTGAATGGTATTGTATTTCTCTGGGCAAACCATAGTGTTTGCTGATAATACATATTCTTTCTATGTACTTGCCTACATTCTGTTCTCATATCCAGTTACATATTTCAGAAACTTTTTAAAAAAAATAATTTACCAGTAAAGACTATTTTCCCCTGAGATACCTTTCATTCTAGAAGAGTCACTGTTCTCTCTTTCATACTACCTCTGTACTTTGGATACATACTTCTATTTTTGAACTTATCACAATGTCACAACATATTGCAATGCATTCCAGTGATATGTTTGTCACTCCTACCAGCTGTGAACTTGAAATTAAGAGAAAATGTAATGTATTTCTATGTACTCACAAGTAAATGTAGTTCCTGTTACACAGATGATCTCTCAATACTTGTTTAATTGAATCTTTCCTTAAACTCTCTGTTTTCATGTTGTACTAATTCATATTTCTTATGACAGCATGAGAACTCTTATGAGTTTTTGCCCGGCTTAATTTCTACACTGCTTCATTGTTTCCTTGAAAAACTTGATATTGATTCACAGCGCCATTGCAAGGTTACAAGTGCCCAGGTCCATCAGTTCAAACAACCACTAAATGATCTAGAGTTAAACTATGTGCTTCTATAGGACTAAAAGGTTTTAAGCCTATAGTTATGAACACACTTATTTTCATATTGTATATTATACTGTAAACCATTATAGAAACAGTGGCCTTTTTTTTTTTTATCAGCTTTATAAGTTGCCTAGTGCTTGTTGACCGATTGTTTTATTCAAGAAGGAAACATGTATACTATATGCAGATTATTAACATTTGCAAAATTGAGATGGCAAAATCATATTTCTTTTGAATTTTCTATTTTTGTCTATTTTTTGAAATGACTCTTGGAAATGAGCTATTATAAATAGAAAATTTGAGAAACTAAGTTTTTTATATCTTAATTCTACTCTTTTGCTTTTCTAATGGGAAAGAAGAGCAAACGCCTTCATTTTTCTGTATACTGAAGAAAGAGAGTAACATTTATTTGTGGTTTTGAACCAAATTGCTCTAACACAGAGATATTCTTTCTACTAGATGAATATTTTTCTTGTTTATGAACTAACATACTTGCTCCTTTCTCCTTAACTCCTTTCATTAAATTCGATTGTATAAAACTGCTATTTTATTTTGAAACTTAGGATCAAGACTTTCTAATTTGTAAGTTGTTTTCACTAGTTTGATATAATTATGGAAATAATAAAACTCATAGGAACAGAATAAAATAGCCTTTCAAAATCTTTCCTTGGTATTTCTTTTCTCCCTTAATATGTAGCATTAATATTTTGTGGAAGTAACAGTGATATTCTAGTGTTGGTTTACTGCTGCAGAACTGGTAAATACTTGAGAATTACATATTCAATAGTGTTAAAAGATTATGATTTGTAGCTCAAGATGGTTTATATTTAATGATACTCTATGTTGTAAAGGAAAGAGATATAGAGAAATAGACTTTTCATCACATTCTGTGAATTTATATTCACCTTAGGGGAGACTTCAGGCAAATGTGAAAGATAAACAGCAACACCTTTGCTAGAGTTTAAGCAGTGCATAAGGTTATTGGAGCTGGTATTGTGAGAGAACATAGTAGCCTTTGTTTCACTTTCATTTCTTTTATCTTTTTTTATAAAGCAGCTTTATATATTTTAGATTGCTATGTCAGAATACAGGCAGCTTTTCTTTTGGTAGTAATTTTGTATTGTTGTTTGCAGTATTTTCTTCCTTTCTTTTCTCCCTCTTTCTCTCCTTCCCTTCCTTCCTTCCTCTTGCCTGCTCTCCCTCCCTCTCTGTTTGTTTGTTTATTTATTTATTTATAGCTTGGAAATAAGTGGATAGATGCTTATAACTTGAGATATGGTCAAAATATAAAAATAGAAGTGCTTACCAAAGTTGTAGATAACAAGCATGCCATTACTTTTGATTATATTTTTATAAACCTATAGATACCTTATAAATAATTTTTTGTGGCATACCTCATTACTAAAGTAAAAACTTTAAGACTTCCTTTACAATATGGTCAGAATCATCTTCCAAATACATAATCCAAATTATATTCTTTGAATTTAAATAAATGTTCACTGGTGTTCTATGGACTACAAATAATGTGCTACTTGCTGACATTCGAGGCTTCCAAACCATGGATTGAACTTTCAGACTTATTCTCCATTCCCTAGTCTCTTCTTGGTCCTCCAGTCAAATAGAGCAGAATTCCAGAACTTGTTTCATATTTTTTAGTTGAGTTTTAAAAAATTCTGGTAAAATATACATAACTTAAAATTTACCATTTTAACCATGTTTAAGTGTACAATTCAGTGGCATTTAGTACATTTGCAATATTGTGCAACCATCACAACTATCCATTTCTAGAACTTTTTCATAATCCCAAACAGAAACTCTTTAATCTTTAAATAATAACTTCTACATTCCACTCTTCAACCAGCCTCTGACAACCATTTTTGTACTTTTTGTTTCTATGAATTTGACTACTCTAGGTACTTTATATAAGCGATACAAAATTTATCCTTTTGTGTCTGGAAAATTTCACTTAGCATGTCTTCAAGATTCATTCATTTTGCAACTTGTGTCAGAATTTTTTTCTAAGGCTGTATAATATTTCATTGTATGTATATTCCATATTTTGTATATCCAATCTTCTATTGATATGCATTTGTATTGTTTCCACCTTTTCCCAAGAGCCTCACCCAAGCTTCTTTTCTAGGCCTAAAATGATCTATTGTATGTCTCCACCTGGATCTCACCATAAGACTGTGAGTTTATAGTCCCCTATGGCTTTTAGAGGCAGTGTCTGTCAATTTACCCACCTGCATTTGAGTTACGTGTGTTAGAGATGAGCCTATCCATCCTCCAGGTGTCCTCCAGACAGGTTAGAACAGACATAAACAATAATATGCAAAACAGTGTGCTCTGTTCCCTCTCTGGTTGGATGAAAGGAAAAGGGGTGGGCCACCATTCAGAACCAAGACCAAGACAGCTGCTGCTATAGGGGTGGGGCAAAACAAGCAAAATGCCATGAAATTTATCTACCATTTGAAGATGGCCTTTTGTTTTGTTTTGTTTTGATTGGGTGTTCCCTTGCCTCCAACAAAGTTGATTCAGACAGCCTTTTTATTATTATTATTATTTTTATGTTTCTTCCTGTGGTCAAACAAGAGCTTGGAGCTTCCTAGTCTGCCATTTTGCTGTGCTCTGTGCTTCATATTCTTTCATCACTATAATTTACCTGGAAACAGCTTCCCTATTCTACAGACTCTCCAAAGCCTCACATAAAATTCAGGCCATTTCTTCCTGATCATGAAACATGTTCTTTTCCATTTATTTTCTTTTCTCAGTTCGTTTAACTGGTAGTTGCCCAGTGTTTCCTGGAATGATGTTCCTCAAACTTGAATAATGCTTTTTAAAGAAAACAGTCCTCAATAATTCTCAGATTTGCCTTTTTATGAATTATTCTCATATTTTACTTTAAATAGACTTAATATATACGAACATAAAATATATTTCTTTAGTGGCATACTCATAATGATTATACCTGAAACAAATAAATAGAATAAAGCTATAAAAATTGCTGATTCAAATTGATATTACTAGTATAGGGGATGAGATTATTTTGCTCAAAATTCTGGATTAAGTAAGAGAAAGAAATATTTGTGTGTTCATTGATCTTCAGATTCACCCTAATTCCTATTAAAATGAAAGCTTTCAAAAGAAATTGATAAGCACATCTTAAAGTTTACAGGGAAACTAAGGGGACTCAGAATATCTAGAAGTCTTGAAAACAGAGAACAAATTGGGAGGACTCAACCTTTCCCATTTCATAACTTACTACACAGCTAAAGTCATAATGTAATAATGATAGACCTAGGGAGCAATGGAGTAGAATTGAAATTCCAGGAATACACCCATACATCCGTGTTCAATTTATTTTTTTACAAGTTTGTTGAGAGAATTTGATGGGGCAGCAACAAAATCTTCAATAAATGATCGTAGGACATCTGAATATCCACATGAAAAAGAATGAAATTGGAACCCTTCCTTATACCATCTACAAATGTTTGCTCAAAATAAATTGTAGATCTAAATTTAAGAGCTAAAACTATAAAACTCTTAAAGAAAATGTGAGAGAAAATCTTCGTAACCTTAGGTTAGGCGATAGTTTCTTACATACGACAGCAACCAAAAAAATAAAAAAAGATAAAATAGACTACATTAAAATTAAAAACTTATGCTGCAAATGATATCATTAACAGAGTGAAAACACTATCAACAGAATGGGAAAAAATATTTGCAAATCATGCATAGCATAAATGTATCTAGAACATGCACAGAATTCTTACAACTCAATAATAAAAAGACAAATACTCTATTGAAAAATAGACAAAGGATTTGAATAAACATTTCTCTGAAATAGTTGTACTAATGACCTATAAACACAAGAAAATATGTTCAACATCATTTTTTATAGGGACATGAAAATAAAAGCCATAATGAAATGCTTCTTTACACCAGTTAGTATTGCTTTAATTAAAAAAAAAACAAAGTAGCAATAATGAGTGTTGGTGAGAAGTGGTAAAACTGAGGGTTCTCTTTTATTGCTAATGAGAATGTGAAACGGTGTAGCTGCTTTGGAAAACTGTGGCAGTTCCTTAAACCGTGAAACTTGGAGTTACCAAATGACCCGGGAATTTCACTCCTAGATATATATCCCAGAGGAAAGACCAAATTTTATACTACCCTATGATTTAGCTATATAGAAATATTTGCAGTTGCTAAATTTTAATTCCATCCTGCCACAGCTGCCCTATTTATCTGAAATGGTGTTCTTTGCTTGACTTGTTATTAAATATTTAACTTAGATATTATTTTCTTTGTACTGTTTTCTCTAATAGACCCTTTTCTTCCTCTAAACTGATCTTTCTCTTTATGTTACTTTAGCATACCAGACTTACCTCCGCGCTATTATTAACCTAATATATTTAAGCTTCTGCTGCAATTTTCACCCTTATTGAATAGATTGTGGGTTCTGTAATGTATTATGTCTTGTTTTTGTTTTCTTTATAGTGGGTTCTGTAATGTATTATGTCTTGTTTTTGTTTTCTTTATAGTTATAGTTCTGTAATGTATTATGTCTTGTTTTTGTTTTCTTTATATAATGTGTGGTACATAGTTGGTCCTAATTCAGTATCATTTGAGCAGAATAGAACTGAATATTTTTAGAAAACAAATTCTTCAAATAACAACCAATATGTATTTACAAAAGCAAGATGATCATTTAGTAACAGTTAATCTAAATAAGCTATGTATTTGCATTTACCAATAAATGAGAAAAAATGTTTATCTCATTGGATAAATTTGAAACAAATTAGTAGACTCTGAAGATCTAACTTTAAATATTAATTTTATAGCAAGACTGAACTTTGCTAATATAACTTGGTGGAAGAGCACCCTAAAGATTAAGCTGTAACTGCTACAATGGAGAGAAATTTTACGTGTATTTAAGTACCTTACAGAAAGAAAATAAAATTTTGAATATGGGGACAAAATCAAAAGTTATATATTTGGCAATTTGAATTTATAAGCACAGGTTTATATTAGAGCTGTTACTAATGAACAATGCCATGTGGTGGTCATGGAGATTAGCAGCAAGTATTTGTTAACCCATTTTCCATTTGTCTCGAGAATACTCATTGGTGGTGCTTTGTGACTGCAACATTTACCTCGAGATAACTCACAGATTACAGCCCTAACCTCACTTCTAAATTTTGCCATGAAATATCTCACTTTTATTATCATTTTCACACTACTGTAGTATACCGATAGTCTTTGGAAACAAATGACATCATTCCATGTGTAGCATTCTGTTTTTAGTAGTGGTATTTCCATTTACAAAATATGGTAATTCTTGATCACTGAAAATGTCAAATCCTAGAAAACATAGCATTCCTATACATGTTAACATCGTTCTCTAATAGTTATTAGCTGAAGATTCATTTGATGAATCTGATTTATGTATACATTTCTGTTACATTAGGATTAGAGACAAGCTCTGTTTAGAAATGACTCCAAGAACAGTTTTTATATTTTATTTTCACATTGAAAACCAGTCAGATTTGCTTCAGGCTCAAAGAGTGTATTTACATAAAATTAAATTAATGCTGGTAGGGAACTGCACTTTATTTTTCTAAATGGGAAATGGGTTAAAAAATAATTTTAATAATTCTTGAGGTCAGCTGAAGAGACCCACCAAAGATGCCCATATCTCAATCTTTAGAATCTGTGAATAAGCTAATTTACATGACAAAAGGAACTTTGTGGGTATAATTCAGTTAAGGATCTTGAGATAGGGCGATTTTATCAGGTAGACCTGATGTAATTACAAGAGCCCTTTTAAAAGGAGGTCAGAAGGAGAAAAGATGCTACCCTTCTGGCTTTAAAGATTGAGTAAGAGGCTTGGGGCAAGGAATGTAAATGGCCTATAGAGGCTGAAAACGGCAAGGAAATAGATGTCCTACTGAAATCCCCATAAGGAACACATCCTTGGAGACCCATTTTAGATTTCGGACTTCCAAAACTATAACATAATAAATTTTTATTGTTTTAGTTATTAAATTGTGGAAATTTATTAGAATGGTAATAAGAAACTAATATAGTTCTCCTGAGTGGAGATCAGCTAGTTTGCCAGTACATTTACATTTAGTTTCAAAAACTGCTGTGTAGACAGGAAAAACCAAAGGTCTAGGTTTACAAAGTGAGTGAATATATGCTACAATAAAATGGTGTAATTATTTTTTATATAACCATTTTTCTCTGAGCGAATTAACTAGCCATAGGAAAGATTTATCTGGTATTTTCTTTAACTTTACCCAAGAAGGAGTCTAGAAATTATAGCTTCTAGGATCTTGCAATAAAATAATGAAGGATTCTAATTATAGTGCGGTTAAGCAGGAGAAGCTCTGATATCAGCCCTCATTTCTTAGTAGAAAAACAAAGTCTTTCATATGTCCATCTTGTTTTTTTCTTTAATATGGCTTTTACAAATATACCTATACTTTTTAACATCCAGATTCTTAGAACTTTAGCCTTTTAATTATCAAATCAATATTTTGATAATCAAATAACACTCCAAAGATTAAATTATACAATAATAATATGGTCACAAAGCATAGCTCTTTAGCACTTATTTCTTTAGTAAAACTGATTTAGACATTTTCTTGATAAGTAACTTTTAAAACATAATAGTTATTTAAACTGATATGCACAGTTTACAATAAAATAATGGAATTAGGTTTTTAAAAAGTTAGATTTCCAGGAGCAATGTGGTTGAGTTTAGATAGAATCATAGCAGTGCTGCATTTATTATAATGTCATTTAAAATTGTGATAGCATTTATATATCTAGGTATCACACGTACAAATATTTTCCATTTCCTTTCCTTTGACAAACTTCAAAGCAAGTACAGAAACAACTTTAAAGATTCCCTAGCGGCACAATTAGCACTTCTAAA
>NW_011888783.1:2005528-2023764 GCF_000151845.1 Pteropus vampyrus | reverse complement strand
GGCAAGGAAATAGATGTCCTACTGAAATCCCCATAAGGAACACATCCTTGGAGACCCATTTTAGATTTCGGACTTCCAAAACTATAACATAATAAATTTTTATTGTTTTAGTTATTAAATTGTGGAAATTTATTAGAATGGTAATAAGAAACTAATATAGTTCTCCTGAGTGGAGATCAGCTAGTTTGCCAGTACATTTACATTTAGTTTCAAAAACTGCTGTGTAGACAGGAAAAACCAAAGGTCTAGGTTTACAAAGTGAGTGAATATATGCTACAATAAAATGGTGTAATTATTTTTTATATAACCATTTTTCTCTGAGCGAATTAACTAGCCATAGGAAAGATTTATCTGGTATTTTCTTTAACTTTACCCAAGAAGGAGTCTAGAAATTATAGCTTCTAGGATCTTGCAATAAAATAATGAAGGATTCTAATTATAGTGCGGTTAAGCAGGAGAAGCTCTGATATCAGCCCTCATTTCTTAGTAGAAAAACAAAGTCTTTCATATGTCCATCTTGTTTTTTTCTTTAATATGGCTTTTACAAATATACCTATACTTTTTAACATCCAGATTCTTAGAACTTTAGCCTTTTAATTATCAAATCAATATTTTGATAATCAAATAACACTCCAAAGATTAAATTATACAATAATAATATGGTCACAAAGCATAGCTCTTTAGCACTTACTTCTTTAGTAAAACTGATTTAGACATTTTCTTGATAAGTAACTTTTAAAACATAATAGTTATTTAAACTGATATGCACAGTTTACAATAAAATAATGGAATTAGGTTTTTAAAAAGTTAGATTTCCAGGAGCAATGTGGTTGAGTTTAGATAGAATCATAGCAGTGCTGCATTTATTATAATGTCATTTAAAATTGTGATAGCATTTATATATCTAGGTATCACACGTACAAATATTTTCCATTTCCTTTCCTTTGACAAACTTCAAAGCAAGTACAGAAACAACTTTAAAGATTCCCTAGCGGCACAATTAGCACTTCTAAATCTTCTTCTAATTAATCACTAGGGACACTTGACTAATTTGGATTTAACTCCCAATTCAAAAGTTTTCTTTAAGCCAAGGTACAACTTTAATTTTTTTTTAATTGTCACTTGTTAGATGCTCATAGTCCAATACTACTGAAATTATCTTTGAAGAGGTGAATTCATGTGGACATTTTACCAGGTAAAATTTTATCACCTATTAGAGCTGGTAGGCTACGTTAATATCTACTTTCTATGGACTCATTGAAAACTCAGAGTTAAAAGTAATATTAATCACACATTTTTAAAGGATGTAAAAGACATATGAATTAATTTTGATTAATTTTGCTTTTAGAAATATGTGGAGATGTCCAAAATTAAGTTATATTTACTGAAGAGATAGTACCATGTAAAATACATGTTAAAACATTTGTGTTTATTTATATGTAAAATGGTAAAAATATTCCATATAGAAACATTCCTAAAATTTTAATCTACATAATTACCAAAAAAAGGAAACACGATATAGCAGAAAGCAAAAGATAAAATAGCTATAAGAAGACTTCATATTTCAATAATCACCCTAAATGTAAATGGACTGAACTCACCAATAAAAAGACAGAGAGTTGCAGAATGGATCAAAAAACAAAACCCAGCCATATGCTGCCTCCAGGAGACACATCTCTGCTCCAAAGACAAATATAGACTCAAAGTGAAAGGGTGGAAAATGATATTTCAAGCAAATGGCATTCACAGAAAAACGGGAGAAGCGGCACTAATATCAGACGAAACAGACTTCAAAATAAAATAGGTAAAGAAAGATATTGAGGGACACTTCAAAATGATAAAGGGAATCATGCACCAAGAAGACTTAAAACTTATTAATATCTATGCTCCCAATCCAGGAGCCCCAAAATTTGTAAAGCAATTACTAACGTAACTAAAGGGAGAAACAGACCAAATCTCTATCGTAGCAGGGAACTTAAATACCTCACAGATCATCCAAACAGAAAATCAATAAGGAAATCACATCCTTAAATGATACATTAGACCAACTGGACATAATTGACATTTACAGAGCCTCCCATCCCAAAACAGCTGCTTATACATTCTTCTCTAGTGCACATGGAACATTCTCAAGAATTGACCACATACTGGGACACAGAGATAGCCTCAACAAATATAAGAGGGTTGAAATGATACCAACCATAGTCTCTGATCATAATGCTTTGAAACTAGAGATCAACTGCAAAAAGAAATCAGGAAGAACCACAAATACATGGAGATTAAACAACATGCTACTGAAGAATAACTGGGTCAGAGAAGAAATAAAAAGAGAGATCAAGAGATACATAGAAACGAATGATATTAATAGTGTACCATATGAAAACTTTTGAGACACGGCAAAAGTGGTCATAAGAGGAAAATTCATATAATCCCAGGCCTATCTCCAAAAACAAGAATGAGGAACCTAAAGCTTCAACTTAACAAACTAGAAAAGGAAGAACAAATGAAGCCTAAAGTCAGCAAAAGGAAAGAAATAATCAAAATTAGAGCAGAAATAAATGAAATTGAGAACAACAACAAAACAATAGAAAAAATAAATGCTACAAAGAGCTGGTTCTTTGAGAAGGGTAATAAAATTGACAACCCCCCCACCCCCCGCCCCGGCTAGACTCACTAAAGAAAAAAAGAAAAAAGGTAAAGGACACAAATAAACAAAATCAGGGATGAAAGAGGGGAAATTACGACAGACATCGCAGAAATACAAAGGATCATACAAGAATACTATGAAAAAGTATATAACACCAAATTTAATAACCTAGAAGAAATGGACCAGTACTTAGAAAAATACAACCTACCTAGACTGAATCAAGAAGAACTGGAAAAATCTAAATAGACCGATCAGCAGTATGGAAATTGAAACAATCATCAAAAACCAACAAAAAGTAAAAGTCCAAGACCAAATGGCTTCGCCAGTGAATTCTACCAAACATTCAATTAAGATTTAATACCTATTCTCCTCAAACTCTTCCAAAAAATCAAAGAGGAGGCAATACTTCCCACCTCATTTTATGAGGCCAATATCACAATGATACCAAAACCTGGTAAAGATAATGCAAAAATAGAAAACTATAGACCAATATCTCTCATGAACACAGATGCAGAATTCCTAAATAAGATACTAGTGAACCGAATACAGCAACATATTAAAAATATTATACACCATGATCAAGTGGGCTTCACCCCAGAGGCACAGGGATGATTCAACATATACAAATCGATTAATGTGATACACCACATAAATTAAAAAATAAGAATCATATGATCATATCAGTAGATGCAGAAAAAGCTTTTGACAAGATCCGGCATTCACTTATGATCAAAAACTTAACAAAATCAGTATAGAAGGAAAGTACCTTAACATAATAAAGGCCATCTATGACAAACCCTCAGCCTCCGTTATACTTAATGGTGAAAAACAAAATCTTCCAAGATCAGAAACAAGGCAAGGCTGTCCACTGTCGCCGTTGTTATTCAATACAACATTGAAGGTCCTAGCGAGTGCAATCAGGCAAGAGAAAAATATAAAAGGCATCCAAATAGGAAACGAATAAGTCAAACTGTCGCTCTTTGCGGATGACATGATTCTCTATATAGAATACTCTAAAGACTCCACAAGAACACTACTAGACACAATAAGCAAATACAGTAAAGTTTCTGGATACAAACTCAATGTTCAAAAATTCATAGCGTTCCTATACTCTAATAATGAAGTGTCAGAAAATGAAGTAAAAAAAATAATTCCTTTTACAATTAAAACAAAAAGAATAAAATCTAACAAAACTTGTGAAGGACCTATATAATGAAACCTATAAGACCCTATTAAAAGAAATCAAAGAAGATACAAAGAAATGGAAAGATATTCCATGTTCTTAGATTGGAAGAATCAGCATAGTTAAAATGACCATATTACTTAAAGCATTATACAGCTTTAAAGCAATCCCCATCAAAATCCCTTCGGCATTTTTTAAAGAAATGGAACAAAACATCATCAGAGTTGTATGGAAGCACGAAAGTCCCCGAATTGCCAAAACCATCGTGAGAAAAAAGAACGAGGCTGGAGGCATCACTCTGCCCAACTTCAAATTATACTATAAAGCGACAGTAATCAAAACAGCATGATATTGGCAGCGAAACAGACACACTGACCAGTGGAAGAGAATTGGGAGTCCAGAAGTAAACCCATATTTATATGGGCAAATAATTTTCAACAAAAAAACCAAAAACATTCAGTGGAGAAAGGAAAGCCTCTTTAATAAATGGTGCTGGGAAAACTGGAAAGCCACCTGCAAAAGAATGAAACTACACTGTTGTCTATCACCACACACCAAAATTAACTCAAAATGGATTAAGGACCTGAATATAAGACCCGAAACAATAAAATGCATAGAAGAAAACATAAGAATGAAACTCAGGGACCTTGGACTTAAAGACGATTTTATGAATTTGACCTCAAAAGCAAAGGAGGTAAAAGCTAAAATAAATGAATGGGACTACATCAAACTAAAAAGCTTCTGCTCAGCAAAAGAGAGAGACCATCAACAAGGTAAAGAGACAACCATCTGAATGGGAAAATATATTTGCAAGCAACGCCTCTGATAAAGGCCTAATATCCAAAATATACAAAGAACTCATACAACTCAATAAGAACAAAAAATCAAACAATCCAATCAAAAAATGGGCAGAGGATCTGAATAGACACTTCTCCCTAGAGGACATATAAATGGCCAACATATATATGAGAAGATGCTCAACATTGCTAGCTATTAGGGAAATGCAAATCAAAACCACAATGAGATACCATGTCAGACCTGTCAGAATAGCTATAATCAACAGGACAAGTAGTAACAAATGCTGGAGGGGATGTCGAGAAAAAGGACCTCTTGTACACTGCTAGTGGGACTGCAAATAGGTACAGTTACTATGGAAAACAGTATGGAGATTCCTTAAAAACTAAGAATTGATCTACCATATGATCCGGCAATCTCTCTACTGGTTATTTACCCCATAGTCTTGAAAACTCATATCCGAAAAGATATTTGCACACCGATGTTCATAGCAGCATTATTCACGGTGGCCAGGACATGGAGGCAACTGAAATGTCCTACGATAGATGATTGGCTAAAGAAGCTGTGGTACATATGTACAGTGGGATATTACTCAACCATAAGAAGAGATGAAATACTGCCATTTGTGACAACATGGATGGGCCTTCGAGATACTCATGCTAAGCAAAATAAGCCAGACAGAAAAAGTTGAAAATCACATGATATCACTTATATGTGGGATATAAACCTAAAAGCAACAAATGAACAGGATAAACAAACAGAGACTCAGGAACATAGACTATAGACTAGTGGTTACCAGAGGGTAGGGAGTTGGGTAGACAGGGTAAAGCGGGTAGGGGGAGGGTGAAGTGAGTAAAGGGGGTCCAATATATGGTAGCTGAAGGAAACTGGTCTTTGGGTGGTAAAAGATTATACAGATGTCAAATTATAATATACACCTGAAAATTATATAATTGTATTTACCAATGTTACCCCAATAAACTTAAACAAAAAAATTACATGTCAGTGAGGTTTAGAAAAAGTAAGATTTAGCGAAAGATTATTTTAGAAAGAGACGTGCCACGCTAAGGAAAGCAGCAGCCCAGTGGAATTTGGGAGGTCAAAAGGTAAAAGATAGAGTGTGCTCCAATAGAAGAGTGGGTTTTCGGTGAAGAGAGCTTTAACCACAGAGAAGTGGAAAGTTCTGTTTATATTCGAGTCTTGATAGAAGGGTACAAGGGCAGTACTAGAGGATCCTCATGTGAAGTCACCTTGACTGACAGTTGACTGCCATTTTATACTTTGCCTACTGTGCTTGTGCTTACCTAGAATTCAGTTTTTTATTAGATTCATGAACTTCCAGGCATAGGCATATTATAATGATGGTATAATAAGGCTACATTTATGGAAGATTAGAATAGTACTTTCTGTACTCGAATTTGTGGCTGGTTTAAGCCAGCAGCTTTTATGGCCTTTGAGTCTTGGTATGTAGAGGGAATTCATAAGCATAAAATGGGAGGTGTTTCTGGGAGGTCTTTGAGGGAAGTTTCTATGTTTACTGAGCTAGGCCTTCACGCCTGTTGCTCATGCCTTCCTAAGTACCTAACAAATCCATCCACTCAACAAATATTTATGGAATGCTCACTATGTGATAGGGTTTGGGAAATGAGTAAAAAAAAGTGCACAGAGCTCCTGCCTTTGTGGGTCATATATTTTAGTAAATATGAGTCAGCAGGAGGAATCTATCAGTGACAGGTTTGAAGACAGCTACTGACCTTTGTTTTTTTAATGGAACAAGTCATATTTGGGCAATTCTCACTCAGACCACACATAGTCAATGTATTTCTAAATCTGTAGTAATTAATTATATTCATTTATATTTCAAAATAAGTTGTAAGGTAATTTGTATAAAACAAAATTGCAAATATAATCCCCTGTATGAAGTACTTCAAGCATAGTATAGTAAAACAATGTAATTACTGTGAATTAGAAAGATAACTACTGTAATACATAAACATCACTGTAAATATAAAAAATAATAGAAATACTGTTATTTATAACAATAGAAATACTGTTGGAGTCTGCATTGTTCATTGAAACTTATATTACTATACTATTTACAGAGATCAGCTGTAGAAACGAGTTCTACTTTGTGTATACATAATAAAATGTTTCCAGCTGATTGATTATATGAAACAATAAACAAGCAGTAGACATTTATGTCTCTTCTTTCACACCTAGTCCTATGTTGTGAGTAGTATTATAGAGTGGTAAGAATATGGTCTTCATAATGTGGCACTTAATTTTACCACTTACTAGTTTTTTTACCTTGAACATAATATTTATCCTCTCTGAGTTTTTCATGTATGAAATGAGGCTCATTTTACTTTGTTTTTAGGATAAGATATAATATAATTACATATGCGAAAGCATCTACCACTTGTGACACATGGTATTTCTTAATAAATATTAGCTTCCTTTTTCTCATGTTTAAACCATCTTTTTACTTGAAAGATGGCACTATTACAGATAAAGTAAATAGAATCCTGTTATTTATAAAATAATGCCAATATTAAGTAAAATGAACTAAAAAGTAATTATTAGCATTTCAGGAATAAAATTACATTTTAAGAAAATATCTCAAATTTATATCAGCAATAACAGAAATCATCTGGGAAAAATACCATTATGGTTCCAATTTATTCAACAATAATACCTTAGCAGTTCTGCTATGAACAGTAAGTAAGACAGTTAACAACTATAAATAAAATATTTGAAGAAATCTTGGGTCATAATGTAAAGGGATAATTTAAACAAATATGTTGGTATTTTGTTAGTTGGTTTTCCTGAAGTTACTTAAGTAACATTTTGTATTTATTCCCTAGGAAAGAAGTGACACAGCAGACATTTGAGTACAAAGGGAGAGACTACATTATGAATAGTAGTATAGTTTCTACTTGTGGTATTGAAAAGGAATTCCTGGGGCTTGGGATTGGAATGAAAAATAAGAAAATGTAATGAAGGAGAAAGGCTTGTAGGATCTTAAAAGAGGCAACAAAACATAGCAGGACCCTGTAATACTTAATGAAGTGAGCGTCTACAGAGACTGTCGACCACCATATTTGCAGGCACCATTGATTTTCTCAGCTGTGAATTGCATGGATATTAAGTCAAGTGAATACAAACTATCTAGTTTCCTTTTGATAAACATCATACTATGTCTTTGTCAAAGTATTGCATGAGTAATTGGCTTTTCTTTCATCATCCATGCCTTCATGAGCACTGAGCATATTGTCCATTGACCATTTAAATAGGGATAGCACTCGTGAATGTTTTGAGATTGCTCTATCCAGATTTAAGTTACCCAATGTGGACAACCTTCATTTCTGCAAAACTACACCAACTTGTTATAAGTCTCAGATTATTGGAACATATCTAAAATAAAGATTAGGCTTCTATATATCTGGTGGAATGGTGATGACATGGAAAAAATGGCTCATGAACCTGTCCACACGTGGAGCTAAGTGGAATTAATTCAACATCACCCCTGCCTCACCACCCTATGCCAGAACCATAATAAAAGACTTCTGTTTCAGAGTGTAAGTTAGAAAAAATAATTTTTTCTCTACCCTTCTTAAGTTCTTCACTGAGAATCCCCTGCAATAAAGGACAGAGAGATACCCAGGGAAACTGAGCAACTTCCTGAAATAGCTCAAGTACTACTTTAAATACCATCTCTAGCTGAAGACTAAAGAATGTGTTTGGGGGAGTGAGAAGAGAAGCCGGTTATGGAAGATTACCAGAGAAAGCACACTAAACAGGAGTATGGTTGTAATGCAGATTTGATTCAGTTGCCTTCTTCATTGATAAGAGCTTCTAGAGATTTAGTCACCCTTCTTTTCTTGGTACAGAAAGTGAGACACCCTAACAAATGGAGATTCTTCTTGTAAATGTCTCTTATAAAAAGGTAACTTTTACTAAGTTTTCAGAAATTCCCCAGTGTCTGCTGTTTCTTAAAAATAATCAGTTCGAGATTATTCTTATGCGAGAGACATTTTGTGAAGGACCATGTCCAAAAATAATGAAAATGATATTTTTGAGTCCACTATGGCATTGAACCAATTCCACAAAGTAGACTAGGGAAATGTTCATGTTATCAGATTTCCCACTTATGTTCTACCATTTTTTTTAAAAGATGCTGACTTTAAAGTGATATTGTTAGGTAGTCAAACATGAGTGACAAGGGGAACAAAGAACTACGGGCCCAGCCTAGAGACCACCCATAGAACACCCCAGTGATAGTAGAATTCTGGGTATGTACATGTGCACTAGACAATGAGTTATATAGCAGCCAAGTGTCAATCAAAATGACCTCGTGTGCCAGTCACCTAGGAATGTCTTTGGAGCCACCATCACGATATAATGCAGACATTCCCACTTCTGGGTCCTTTTTGCCCATTCGTGGTTTTTGTTTGGCTTTTTGTGTTTTTTGTGGCCCCTTTTGCCCTTTTGTGATTACAGTGCTCTGTTGCAGCTCTCATTGCTGAAACCATGTGTCTCATTGGGGCATGCTTTTTCTTTCTAAAATATATTTTTAATAAATCTTTTCTAAATCTCACTGACCTGTGATTCTTCACTGTGTCAATGAGGAAGAACTGAGGAAAAATGCTAATTACACTTCTGTGCCATCGTTAGTCATTATCCCTCTCCTCCTCCACCCCTCACCATTGGAGTAAAGCATTGGGGTGACACTGAACTCCAATTGGCCCAAGGGTAACAATATGATAAGTGATTTTATGTGTTTATTTCTTCAGTAGTATGGGAACTAACCACATCTGTGTGTATTAGTGAGGATAGAATGAGCAAAACATACATGTGTGTTTCTCCGTATTATAAAATATTTAAAAATTCTATATGTATATGTTAAATATACATAATAATGATAATTAATCATATCAACTGTTAAAAATGAAATTCCACTTAGTGAATTTGAAGATCTAATTGGCTTTAATTAAGGGATTCATGAATCTGGCAGCATCTCATCAGTAACCATGCAAACCTTCACTTTTTTAAAATGACTTTTTTTCTTCTATTCTTGATTCAAACTGGCCTTGCTCACTTGCTTCTTTTCTTCCTTATTCTTCTGCATACTGCACAACCACTCCCTTAATCATTAAGCCCTTAGGGTCAGCATCAAACAGTCTTAGATACAAAGCCCCTGGTCTGTTGAGGATAGAAACAGTTTCTGTCAAACTAAGGATAACATCTTGCAGCTGCTCCACACCCACGAAGGCCCCTGAGACCCTACCAGTATCCCCTTGAAACCAGACAGAAGGAAGTCATGATTGACATCAGGACCTGACACAATAATCAACTAGTTAGCCTTGACCAATCAGTAGAGCCCACAACCCCAACTCCCTTAGCTACTGTGACTAATGAGTTTTCCCCTATATAACCTATCCCCTAGAGACTATAGGGGAGCCAGGTCTTTGAAAGCTAGCTCACCTGAGTCTCCGGGCTTGGTACCATTTCCTCAGATAAACCTCTGATTTCTTTGCTACAAACTCCTGTGCATGTCCCTTTTTGGCTTTGACACATGCAGATATAAAGAACTCTTTGGGAACATATCAAGCAACCAGAAAGTTATTCCTGAGTTGTACAAAATGGAAGGTTTTTATAGGATGAAGGATGGGGCAAGGGAGTTTTGGCAAAAGAAAACAAAGGATTATTCTTGGGTCAGGACATCTTTTCTTTGGGGGAAGAACGGGGCAAGGGTTTTTTATTATGCAGAGTGCCTCTTCTTTCCATGAGGATTGGAGAAGGCCCATGGAGCAGACTGCCTTATCGCTGCTTGACCAGAAAGTTCCATTACAGTTGATTTAAGCTTATATTTCTGGCAGAGGTCGAAACTACAATTAGAGCAGGTATTAATTCTAGGTTTTGTATCATGGACTTTTAGTATGAATGATGCTATTTTGGACATGTAGTTATTTCTTCTACAACACATCGCCAATCAATCTACCATCTACTTTAATAACTAGAACATTAACAATGAAGTTTCCTATTGCAACATCTGTACTAAATATTGTATTTTGTGGGGTTTTTTGCTTTTTAAAAATTTTGTTTTGTATGTCTTTATAAGAATATGTAGCTTTACTTGTCTAAGCTTTTAAAATAATAAATTTTAGTAGTAGTATTCTGTGCTTTGCTTTTTTAACTTAACATTACTGTCCTAATATTCGATAATGTATTGGGCATCTGTAATGTGGATAGTATCAATATTTTAACAATATTAAATTTTCCAGTCCATAAACATAGGCTTTTATTTTATATGTTATTTCAGTGTTATTTTGTAATTTTTAAGATAGAAGACTGTGCCTGCTTGGTTAGATTTATTTCTGAGTATAGATGGTCCCCAGCATATGATGGTTCCACTTAAGATTTTTTGACTTTACGATGATGCAGAAGCAATACCCATGCAGTAGAAATAGTACTTCGAATTTTGATTTTTTTCTCCAGCTAGTGATATGTAGTACAATACTCTCTTGAGATTCTGGGCAGCTGCATGGAGCTGCAGCTCCCAGCCAGGCAAGCTATCACAAGGGTAAACAACTGGTACTCTACAGTGCACTGTGTTGCTAGTGTTTTTTGGATGTTGTGTTTTGTGTTTTTGCATCCTGTTAATTCTACAAAACACTCATCTGTGGCTCCTGCTTCTGATGAGAGGAAGAGAAAGGCAATTACTCTTGAAATAAAACTTGAATATTTTTGACTTATATCTTTAATTTGTGATGGGTTTATCAGGATGTAACCCTATCATAAATCGAGAAGCATCTACTCCATTGTTTTTATTGCTATTGTAAATAGAATTGTTTCCTTAAATTCCTTTTTGGTTTGTTCACTCCTTTGGAATAATGTTTTATAATCATAAATAAATGTGAATATATCAAACAATTTTTCTACACTTATTTTTCCTGTAGTCTAATGTGGTGATTAATGTGGTGATTTACTTTGATCAATTTTTTGAGTTTGAAAGCAGTCTTACCTTCAATTTTCCCATATTTTGTTTAGGAGTACTACATCTATATTTATGAGTTTTTGTTTCTGCAGTGACCTCTCATTCATTTATTACATTAATGGAGCTCAAGCTATGTTAGTGTAATAAAATAAATTGTTATTTCTTAGGGATTTTGTATATACTTAGTAGTAATTCTTCCTTTATTGTATTGTTGATAAAGTTATTTGGGTGTGGACTTTTTCTTTTTCTTTTTTTGTTTTGTAGAGAGAGCAGGTAGATTTAATACTAATTTAAGTTCTTTAATAGTTATGGAAATATTCTAAAATTCTATTTGTTTGTTAGTTTCAATGTTTTTACTTCTAGGATTTTGAAATTTTATCTAAATTTTCAAATTTGCTGGCATAAAGTTGTATATAATAACCTCATGATATTTTTATTTCTGCATATCACATATGCAGTTTTTTGTGATACTTCTCATCAACATATAATATAAAAAAGCCAGGTCCCTTTTCTAATGATCAAAAATGTCTTAATATTTTCACGTGATTTTTGAAAGTGTCTAATTTGTGACTTCCAAAGTACTTGCCTTTAATGCTGAAAATAGCAGGATTCTGGAGTGGTAATGAAAAAGTTTTAGGAGGTTACAAAATATAATTTATAGTATGCTATTTTAATTAGCATGAAATAAGAATAACATTGTTTCATTTTTCAATATTATTTGTAAATCAATCTGAAGTTCTCAAATATGAGAGCATAACAGAAATTAAGCCTCACAAATTCTTTGTTAAGGTGCATTTAATTTGGTAATTAGTGTTGCCATAGTGTTTCCATGAGCAGCAAATTTAGTATTACTTCTAATGATAAATTTTAATGTGAATTCAGAAATAATTATGTCAGTTTTTAATGAATTACAACTTATCAGTGAAAACTAAAGTAATATAAAACAAAATAATTTTCATCAGCAACAAAGATGAGCTGGATAATGTACACAAATACAGTAAATTGAATTTTAGAATCGGTAGCTAACATTTAAAATTCTATATAATGGGTCTTTGTATTTTTAGTATTTATTATTAATAATAAAATGTTCATTTGGTTCTGAAATAATGTCAATTTTTGGTTGTCAGTAAACTTTGCATTTATGCCACTTTTAAAGAAAGAATCTACTTTTTCATTTAAAAGTCTGTAAGAGATTTTTTATATATATATATATATATATATATATATATATATATATATATACTCTCATTCTTGAAATAAATATAATTTAAATTATTTCAAGTGAAGAAAGATCTTACCTTAAATTTTGGCAATGCAGAGGCTTTTATAAGCCCCCTTAATTTGTACATAGTCAAATTAACTTTTCTTAATTTCTCTTCTTTTCTGTGGTCTTTTACTTACTTGAGAGGAATGAGTATTCTAATAATCTGAACAGATAATTTAGACAATACCAGATGCTACATAATAAATTTAAGAGGCTAAGAAACAGAAAGATCTCAGTTCTCTATACCTTGCTACCTAAAATTTGTCTGCTTATTCCTTTCTTGGTTCTGGCTAAGAATCCAAAGATTATATATCTGTTATATAATCTTTATTTTCTCCATACTGATAGTTTAGTAATAGATTTTGGCTATCTCTAATGGAAAGGATATTAAGAAAAAACACTGTAATACTCTCTTTTTAAATTGAGCCTTGAGATACTTCTGGTGAAGTTGGGAGTTTCACTGCATACTGCCCTGAAATAAGTATAAAACAATGATTCCCAGAATCTCTCAGGTCATGGCAACTTTAGTGCCTCGGTATTTTGTTTTGTTTTGTTTTGTTTACATTTCTAGTTAAGAATCAAATAAAAACAAACAAAAAAGCTAATAGTTCATTTATTAAGTAGTTAGATCCAAACAAGTTAATAGTTGTAATTTACCTGATCCCCAATAGATGTTACTTTGTTTTCCTTGAAATTTTAAAATATCCCGCAGTGCCCTGTTAGTTCATTGTGGTACTCCAGGACACTTTGGCACACAGGGAACTTCAGTGTTAAAAGTTATAAACTGAATGAGAATGATAGCAAGGATAAAAGCTCTTTAGGAATATTTACTGGTCCCTAGAGAGAATCTTTTTTTTCCCATTAGGCAGCAACCTCTTTGCCCTATGCCATAACTTTGTATCTACATTTTCCTTTAGTGAGATGAACAAGAGACTTATTACTGTATGTAATAGCTAGGAATATAGTAATGACTTCAGTCAGGGTTATCTTTAAACTACTTATCTTTAGAAGAAAGTAAAACTACTTTAAAAAAGGTAGTTGTTTTACTTTAATTAGCAGAGAATAATAAAATGATTTGATAGGGCCACACAGTTTTGTATAACTATAAGTAGTGCTTTAAATCTGACTGCAGAACGTGACTGTTGCAATCTAGTCTTTATGTAGCTTCCCTGCTGAAGATTTAATTTATTTGGCCTCTTGAGGAACACATTTGGCATTGTAATATGTTTTGCTTCCAGGTTCTATCTCCAAGGATGATTTGATAAAATTGCACATAAATTTATTTTCAGAGCAAACTATTTTCCTTTTAGGGAACTATCTATATTCATCTCACAGAGGTGGAGAGTAATACAAAAATCAAATGTAGATATTCAGCAAGTGAGAGCCTCATAGATCTTATACACGTGGTCACTTTATGTGTAATTCTATTAATCACTATTCTGTGAAACAAGAATTTGAGGAACCTCAATGAGGAAATAAAATATGGAGTTTATATCAAAGAAACATTTAAATATCTACCATTAAATATCTGTGTGGTGAATCATTAAAAAATATACAAACCATAAAGCTTCGGAATATACTAAACTGGGGAGAATTTGTTTTCTTCTTGATTTCTGACTCCCATTGGCAATTTACCTTGATCTCTTTGTGATTTTTATTTCTTATTGAAATATAAAGAATTAGTTAAGCAGATTCATAGAGCCGAATGATAAAATTGTATTAAGAGATGCATTGGGAGTCAGTGTGACCTTATCAAGTGAGGTGAGCCATTCATTAATTCAGATAATAGAGTTTATAATAATCTTTTGCGTATGCTATTGTTGAGCATAACCACTCATTCTTATTCACATAGGCTTATTGAGATAATATCATTTCATTAATTTTTGTACTGAACTTTAAATCCTCATAGGAGTAATTCTGAAAGTTTTAGATTTCATTTATTTTCAACTATTTGTATATTATCTTCATATATGCTTGAATAATTCATATGCAATTGAAACTTTAATTTTCAATATGCTCCTGAAACAAATCAATTAATGAATACACATATCTATTAACCATATTAAATAAGTTATGTAAATGCCCAGCACAGTGCTTAGTATGCAAAGGGCATTCAAATGTGCTAAATGCCTTTCCTGTCTTAAGTAATTTTATGTCTACTGCTTTTTGTGTAATTGTTCTCCCCACTGCTGCCTCAATCTTTACAAACTGTTTTCCATTTAGCAGGCAGGAGAAAGTTTCTAAACATAAACTAGATTGTTATTCCTCCCCTTAAAACATTCCAGTACTGTCCATCAGTTACAATGGAAAAAAATATATATCATTCAAGAACCTACAAGGCCTTCCATGATCTGGCCTAGTCTCTCCCTACAATATCATGTGCCTAACCACCACCTCCTTTGCTAGCTCTCCTCCAATCTCAACAGACTTCTGTAATTTAGGATCAAATTAGGCTCAGTTTCAACTCAGGCCACGTTTTAGTGTTTTACCTCTGCCTGGATTGCTCTTCTTTAAGATATCCATGTGGCTCTAGTATCACTTTGTCTGTGTATCTGCTAAAATATCTCTTTGTTTAAGGCATCTTCATTGACCCACTGATTTACTATAACTCCAATCATAACTTTCTCTTCTCTTCCCTTCAAAGGGCTTATCATTGCTTGATAGTTATATTATACATTTATTTGTATATTTTTACGTTTTATTTTTTTCTACACTAGAATTTTGGCAACTTTACTATTCAATATCCAAAAATAATACTTTTAAGAATGATAGAGGTATACTAAAATAACTAGAAGTATATATATTTTTGAAATACTAGTTGACAAAAATTTAATAAACAATATAATAAACATTGTTCAATCTATAAAATAGTCTTATTCAAAAATTTCTAAGCTACATTTTATTCTAAGAATAAAAATGCTATATATGCATGAATATTAACACCGTAAAGTTTCTTTATATGTTATTTGAAGATTAAAAATAGTATGAGGAATAAGTTAATTTAGTATATATTTAATACTTTAATTAATTCCATAGTATTATCTGACTTTAATATAATGTTAGTGATATTATAGAATTCTTCCCACAGATTGAAATAATTTCAAAGCAAACTTTACAAAATTTCAGACTTAACTCTCTCCTCCATTTGTACTCACTCTCATTTCATTTGTTTGATTTTTCTTTTGCTTTTGTAAGCATTTTAATGTTTTTCTGGCTGTAAACTATGTTTATAATATTTTTAATTTGCTAAACTTATGAGCTTCCAAAGCTAAATTTGCGAAGTTCCATTCATAATATGTCTTCATTAAAGACATTTAATTAATTTTAAGAAGCACACATGCACACACAAAAAAAATTAGAAGACTTTATTAAAAATTCAGTAACAGTAAACTATACTTAGGTTTATTTAAAGTTGGTTCTCCAAAGTTTTATAAATTTTAAAAATCCAGTTGCTGATGGGTAGCAAAGAGCAAAAACATGTATTGTTATTTCCGGCATTTTTTTTTTCTTTCAAAAGGAGAAAAAATATCAGCCTTGTGGAAATTTTTTGTTGTTATCATTTTGACTATGAGTAAAATATACAGAATGATATACAGAGTAACATATTTGTACATTTTTACAACTACAGCTTTTTGGGGAATGTAATTTTGAATTATATGTTTATCACAACTAGTTAAGATTTCTTAATTCGGGACTTTAGTAATAATAGTTTAATTACCACAATATTGCTACCTTAAAATTTGTATTTTCAACACAAAATAATTTATGGTTGTTTATAACTGAATTTATAATAACAGTCACAATGATGTCAAATATTTTACCTTTTATAGAAAAAATTTGCGAGAGCTTTATTTACATTTACTGATACATATAATTAATGATTTATGTAAATAATGACCTCCAGTTATTAAACTAGTTGAGAAATGTCTTTACTAAGAGAGTTTTCACACACGAACTAGAAAACTTGGAAGCAGAAATTTGTAAATTTAATTTAGAAGAACAATTACTTTTTTATTTGAAAATTCATGCTGTACAGTGATATATAAATGAAATTTCTGCAGCTACATGTGTTAAATCATTGTCTTTAGGTAAAGCCTTCTTAACATTTTTCAAATAGATGCTGATTTTTCTTCAGCAGATTTGTGTCTATAATATCATTATGGCCCCCATAGGTGATGGTAAATGTGGACAAATATGTTGTTACCTGTTCTCTTAATTTGTGTTTACTAAAAAGCAGACCTGAGGCAGAATTCATGCAGTAAAATTTTATAGGTCATACAATCCTATGGATTCATGGAGGAGGGAGCATCAAAGCAAGGTGGAGAAGAAGGCAAAGCAAATATAAGGAGCTACATTGCTGAGCAGGTTATAACTTTGGGACAGGCAGTTTCTCTGTTTTGTTAGACATCATTAGAGAGGTTGCTTCTCTAGACTATTTTGGGAAAATCAGGGAGAACATTATCTGGGTAATGTGTCTCCCACCCTCAGTGTTCAGCCCATTGAGTGTTAATCCTCTTGAACCTATAGTGGCTGCTGAGGAACCTGCATTGTATACTTCAGTGACAATCAGAAACCCAGTGGGAGAAAAGGAAGGGGCTCTCAGTGTAGGTTAGAAGTGAGGAACTGATAGGACATATCTAGTGAGCCTCTCATTCTTTAGAAGTGGAGGTTAGCACAAGATGATAACATTACCAACCGTTAGGCACCACTCTACTCAGAAAGCAAGGCCAAGGAGCAGAGATGGAGTAGTGCATAAACTGGATGTATTATAGTCTATCCCATGTGCAACTCAGATCTTCTCATACTCTGCTAAGGTATTCAGTACTCACCTTCAGTTCTTCCCTGAGAACAAGGGTGAAAGTCTAATCTCTCAATGCTATTGCTAGTTGCCATATCCTTAAACAAAACAACCAACATGCAAACAAATTTTAAGAAGAATTATGAAAGGAAGCTGTAACTGGTCACCTTCAACTATAATCTGGGTTCTTGCTCATAGGCTGACACAGTCTGTGATCTTTAAAGTTTTTGATTCCTATATTATTTTTAGTTTATGAGTTTGTGTTTTATACAGTTGACATTTCAGTTATCACTGGTTCCAAAAACACCAAAAGATATCCCAGTGAATCCATTGGGTTCCAGAAATATTTCTTTTTAATTTTATTGTATAGTAGCAGCTGTATCTTCTCATGGTTATCACGATAGACTACTCCCACCATTACATTCTAGCTTTACCAGAATTAGAAGCTCAAAGTATTCATACTTCTTTTCTCCACTTGGAAAATTGACAAAATCTAAGGTGGGATGGGAAGAACAAAATTTAAAAGTAACTGGGAGAATGGGTTGAAGCATT
>NW_011888783.1:1971379-2005478 GCF_000151845.1 Pteropus vampyrus | reverse complement strand
GTAAATTTAATTTAGAAGAACAATTACTTTTTTATTTGAAAATTCATGCTGTACAGTGATATATAAATGAAATTTCTGCAGCTACATGTGTTAAATCATTGTCTTTAGGTAAAGCCTTCTTAACATTTTTCAAATAGATGCTGATTTTTCTTCAGCAGATTTGTGTCTATAATATCATTATGGCCCCCATAGGTGATGGTAAATGTGGACAAATATGTTGTTACCTGTTCTCTTAATTTGTGTTTACTAAAAAGCAGACCTGAGGCAGAATTCATGCAGTAAAATTTTATAGGTCATACAATCCTATGGATTCATGGAGGAGGGAGCATCAAAGCAAGGTGGAGAAGAAGGCAAAGCAAATATAAGGAGCTACATTGCTGAGCAGGTTATAACTTTGGGACAGGCAGTTTCTCTGTTTTGTTAGACATCATTAGAGAGGTTGCTTCTCTAGACTATTTTGGGAAAATCAGGGAGAACATTATCTGGGTAATGTGTCTCCCACCCTCAGTGTTCAGCCCATTGAGTGTTAATCCTCTTGAACCTATAGTGGCTGCTGAGGAACCTGCATTGTATACTTCAGTGACAATCAGAAACCCAGTGGGAGAAAAGGAAGGGGCTCTCAGTGTAGGTTAGAAGTGAGGAACTGATAGGACATATCTAGTGAGCCTCTCATTCTTTAGAAGTGGAGGTTAGCACAAGATGATAACATTACCAACCGTTAGGCACCACTCTACTCAGAAAGCAAGGCCAAGGAGCAGAGATGGAGTAGTGCATAAACTGGATGTATTATAGTCTATCCCATGTGCAACTCAGATCTTCTCATACTCTGCTAAGGTATTCAGTACTCACCTTCAGTTCTTCCCTGAGAACAAGGGTGAAAGTCTAATCTCTCAATGCTATTGCTAGTTGCCATATCCTTAAACAAAACAACCAACATGCAAACAAATTTTAAGAAGAATTATGAAAGGAAGCTGTAACTGGTCACCTTCAACTATAATCTGGGTTCTTGCTCATAGGCTGACACAGTCTGTGATCTTTAAAGTTTTTGATTCCTATATTATTTTTAGTTTATGAGTTTGTGTTTTATACAGTTGACATTTCAGTTATCACTGGTTCCAAAAACACCAAAAGATATCCCAGTGATCCATTGGGTTCCAGAAATATTTCTTTTTAATTTTATTGTATAGTAGCAGTTGTATCTTCTCATGGTTATCACGATAGACTACTCCCACCATTACATTCTAGCTTTACCAGAATTAGAAGCTCAAAGTATTCATACTTCTTTTCTCCACTTGGAAAATTGACAAAATCTAAGGTGGGATGGGAAGCACAAAATTTAAAAGTAACTGGGAGAATGGGTTGAAGCGTTAAAGAAATACAAATTAGTAGTTGATAGATGGTTCCAGGGATGGGGAGCACAGCATAAGGAATGCAATTAGCATTAATGTAATGGCTAGGTGGAGAGCTAGAGGAGACAAAGAGCAATTAGGGGGATTGTTTCATAAACTATATAAATGTGTAACTAATGTACTGTACACTCGAAACTAATAAAATAAAACAAAATAAAATAAAAAAATCAAATAAAAAGCGAGTAACTGGGAAAATGGGGACAAAGTGATCCTACTTCTCCTTGCTTTCCAGACCCAAATATCAACTATTGGTTCAGTAAACATCATATCATGTACTGGAGAATAATACCCTGGGATTTTATATCTGAGTCTTTATTCTGTCATACTCAGAATGTAATTAGTTAGGACCATGAATCTTGTGGTCATTGATTCATCACCATACCTCTTTTATGACAAAGTGGGTACTTTGGTCTGAGGCAGTGTCATATGAAATCTGTTAAAGTTTCAAGCATTTTGTAAGCCTTCAGATGGTGGTATTGATGGATGCACTGTGGACAAAGAAGGCAAACGAGTATCCAGAGTGTGTATTTTTTTCCAGAAAGAGATTATCACTGTTTCTCTATAAGAGATCATATTTTATTGAACCACTTACCAAGTGGCTGGCTGAACTTCCCAAGGTAGTGTTACATCGAAGACTGCAACAGTAGCTACTGTTGTCAGTTTGGGTATTCAACAGTGGTAACAACTAGATTAGCCTTGGTGAGGAGAAATCCATTATATTAGACTCATGCATAGTTTTAATCACTTCCGCTATGATCACTCTGATCATAAGCTCATTCTGTAAGTACTGGTGTAATTATCTTCTCTACTTTGCCGAAGAGTTCCTCCCTGGAGATGGATTCTCTTTGATGAAAATCAACATTAGTTACCCATATCTATCTGATTGCTTTGTGCCCATTTCTCTATGATCCACATACTTCTCCAGATCCTCTTAGTTCTGATTTATTAGTTTCTTTTAATTTGAGACCTTTGACCAATGAGCCAAGTGACTGGCACAACCCAGGAATCAACATATTTTTGTCTATTACTACCTGTCCTTCCATGAGAAGTGAATAATTGAGTTCACTATTTATAGCTGCGACCATTGGGAGTTATTCCCTTTGCTTCTCCTGATTTTAGGGCCAACTCTGAGTGTAGCTGAAATGTAGTAGCCAATGTCCGTTTTAACATTTTGGGCTGTTTTATCTGTTAACCAGGTCAACTTCTTTCTTCCTTTAACTCCCCACAGCACATTTCACCTTCTAACGTCATATATTATTTGCTTATTTATATTTATTGATTTTTCTCCTTACAATATGATGTTATCAGGGGTCTTTTTGTTTTGTTTTCTTTTGTTATTATTAACGGATGAGAATTACTTGCTTAAAAAATGACATATTATGTTCAATAAATTTTTATTAAAAGAGTGAAGGAATAAATTAATTCTGATTTCTCTTTTTTACTTCAGTTTGCCTTAGAGTACTTATTACTCCATAATGTTATATATTATAATATAATGGATTCTTTTTTGTCTTTCTCCCCTCCACTAAAATATAAAACACACACAGATTTGTTTATTTTGTTAAAGCATTATCTCCAGCACCTATAAATGTGCCTGGTTAAACAAATCTTTGTTGACTTAATAGTAAATAGGCCATGTTTTTATATTCCCTGACTATATCACCACGTAATTCCTAGTGCAGCACATGTGTATGTCCAATGAAAAAGTTGCGATATAAAATGAATGCGTTAATTCTAAATAGCATCTGGACCAGAGGTGGCCTCTCTCAGCATTATTTTAGTCTTCCAGCAGATGGAATTGAGCTGAACCTAAAATGATGGCTTTGGCTTTTTAAATTTGTTTCTCAGGAAGTTGCAAAGAAAAATTCCAATCATTTATCAATGTGAAAGACTGGAAGGGCTCATTTCTTTTATTTATATACAGCTTTTATTTCTAATCCTATCAATTTATGATTTGGGGTTTCCTGATTTCTGGTACCATATTTCTTTGGGGGAAAAATAAAATAAAACCAGAATCTTATGAAGTGACACGGGAAGACAGGAGACTCCTTTGTTAGCTTAACTTTGCCTTACAGTTAGAATTTTTAAAAATGCTACCGTGCTTTATTGTATGCACATCTGGAAAAGAAAATCTGGCAAGAATATGGCTATAGACAGTTTTCTTTATCATTTCTTAGAAGATGAATAAGGAGTTAATTTTCACTTTTGACACATTATATTGAGATTTTGAATATTTTCTCTGCGAGTTCGGTTGGAAGAATTCTAATCTCATGGTATCATTTGAGGACAGCTCTATGAATATTTGTGACAAATGAATCTTTTATTTGCCTTGAAAATTATGATTCAGTTTGATGAAATGAAAAAAATATGGATAATATTTAATCACTACTGTCATATAAGAGCTAAGCTGTCAGCAGGATGCTATGACACCTAGTTAGTCACTTCCAGCTGAGAGAGGATCCACTCAGCTTCTAATAGCTTAGGAAGCTGTGACTTGATATTCTGCTTCATTTAATAGACTTGTTGTGTTTCATGTTCTATATGGAATTCTATATTCGAAACTAGCCAAAATAATTTTTTGAGTATTTTAATGCTATTCTTTATACATCCACTTTTTAAAAATGAATTCAGAACTGTATTGCCAAAATTTTAAAAGGCCTTAATTATTTACTAATAGGAACATAATTTCAACCATAAAGTTTAATGAGGTTTTTTTGTTAAATCAATCAATATGTAAATATTTACAGATTCTATATGCCCAGTTTTGTTCTGCATAGTATCAAGTTATCAGTAATAATGGTTCCTGTCCTTTATCCTTGAGGCATTTTCTCTCTAGGTGGGTAGAGAAAACAAATAGGAGAGAAAAAACTATATAACAATACAGTGTAGCACATAGAACATTCTTATTTTGTGAATATATGTGGCAGAGAATATGGACTGTAGCACTGATTTTAAATATAGTGATTAAATAAACTTATTTTACTTTTTTCTCTTTATTGTCCAGGAACATTTTGATATCCTTCCATTCCATTTTCAAATTGTATTCCCATTATTACCTTGTTTCTTAGCAAAGTCTAGACTTTAATCCATTTAATCATGGATTGTTTTCAATTAACTGTCACTCTTAAAAAAAGTTTTTCTTACTCTATATTTTTCTATAGTTTTAACCAAAATATAGAAAAATATGCCTATTAACTCTGTATATGTCATAAATAGTGATTTTTTACATTTGATAACAAGCCGAAATATAAAACTAACAGACAATTATCAGAGATTAACAAGTACAAATTCACAAGTAAATAAAGGGAAATTTTTCTTAATGGTAGTATTGTGAAAAAGAATTAAATCTATGACCTGATGTTATATTCAATCTGAGACAGTATTACATTGTGGCCAATAAAAGATATATAATGCAAATTGAAAAAAGAGAATTTAGTATAATCAGGATGAAAACTCCCCTGTACTGTAGACTGCATATGTTATACCATATTATACCCCATAATTCTTAAGTTTGAATATAGATGCTCTACTTTCAAAAAACATAGTAAAATAGAGTCATTTGTATGGCAATTTAATGTGGAATCATAAAATGAAGGAAATATTGGCATACTGCTTGGAAAAGAAAAAGTACAGAGAGTTAAGCTCTGAACTAGGATTTCAGACCAGATTAAGAGCAAGAAATGTTCAAAGAATGAGTTGACTATTCAAAGAAAAGATGAAGAGAGTGAGCCCCTGGGATTTTCAGGCATGGGCTACAACCAAATACCAGATCTATTGTGGAAGAGATTTAAGCAGTGTTAATTGATTGAAATAAATGTCTTTAGATACTTTACAATTATGAAATTTAGTGATTCTATCTTGCATTTAATATATGTCCCTTTTGTTGCCCTCCAGCAACAATGAAGCTGTTGATCCTTGTTATCAAAATTTTAGTACTTTTTCATCTTTAATTTGCTTTTTATTATTTTTGCATGACATTGTCAAACTTTTTTAAAACTGGTTTTATGATAAGACATTAATATTCTCTATTCCAAATCTTCCTTATTGATTATATTTTCATATTTTATATAATATATATTACATACATTATATACATTAATATATGCAATGTGTATTAATGAACATGATACAAATTTTAGTACTTTTTAATTTTAATTTTCACTTTCTTTCATAACATTAACACTTAGTCATGCTCGACTTTCTAATCACTGATCTTAAAATTGACATTTTTAATTCTTGTTCCTCCTCCCAATACCCTTTAACCCCATTCATCCTTTAAGACCCATCTCAAGTTACAAAATTTCCAGAAAACCTTTGGTGATACTAATGGATACGAAATATTTTTTCCTCAATTCTGAATCTCTGCTATACTTACTGAAGTATCACTATCTTCCTATTTACTTCCATGTGGGGACCCGTAAATAAATTATCCCAGAACTTGACATTAAGTTTTATTGAAGTCTACACAGCTAAATTGAAATAAATTTTAAAGTACATTTTACGCATTTTAAAAATACTTTCATGGTATAAACAATGGTTTATTTTCTTGAACTTACCTGCATAACCATGCTGGGAAATAGGGGCATCAAACATATTCTTTTACTCATTAATTAAGTGGATTGCCTTGTAATTCTCCAGCTTTGACTTTCTGACCCTATTTTCTACTTAGAAATTAAACATACCACCTTGAAGTGTGATGACATAGAGGGGCTCTACCTGCCACTGGCTTCTGCTGGAACTTAGTGATGATAGATGTATCTGAGATCCAATCTTGGTTCATCCTAGTTCCTTCAGATGCTCCACCTTGAGAAAATTGATTCTCAATAGATAATGGTTAATTGTTCGTCACCCGCAAGTGTGAGAATTGATGTCCAGATTCACATGAAAGAGAAATTTTTTGTGTTTGTTTTGATAAAATAAACCTGGCTGTATACAGTCACCACTACTAAGGAATCTTTGACAGATTTGTAGCATTATTTCAAGCATATGTGCTTGTCGTTTCACTCTTGAAAGGAGATGACCTAGTGTTATTTGATGTCATCCAGACATCCTGTACTGCTCTTGCTTCTGCAGAATATTTCTTTGGGTGGTAAACACACAATAGAATATACAGATGTCAAATGATAACATACACCTGAAAACTATATAATTAATCAATGTTAGCCCAATAAACAATTAAAAAAAATAAAGAAAGAAAGAATAGACCTGTTCAGTATTTTGGTCAACTATAGTTACCCAGTTCTACCCTAGAAGAGATTTCTAAAGTTGCAGGCCTTTCTCTTTCAAATATAATTAAAGGACTAAGTTATGAGTATAGTCATATTGTATCAGTTGGCTATGGCCAAATAGAACCACAGAGTTTCATTGGCATGCAAAACAAGTATTTATTTATTATTCATCTGTGGCAACTAGAACAGTTTATCCAGCCCCAGCTTGGTTGGATAGCTCTACTTCAAGGTGTGGGTTCAGTTGAGTTTGGCTAGAGAGACTTGGCTCCCACCTAAGCTCATTATACCTGAAGGAATAGCAGCTACACTAAGGTACCTTTTCTTATGATGACGACAGAAGAGAAAGATTGAAGCATTGAATGGCTCTTGAGGCTTAGACTCAAAACTGGCACAGTATCATTTCCAACATTCCTTTGTACATAAAATAAATTGAATAGCAAGACAGTATAGAGACAGGGTTATATACTCCAGCTTCAGTGGAAGAACAGCAAAGTCTGTGCATATGTTTTGTAAAATATAAAGATCCTTTGGATGGAAGGACATAACACAAGATCACTTGAATAGATGAAAATAAGAACTCTATTACTTATAGCTCCAAATGAGATAATTCTTTCAGGCAGGACCACATAGGAGGCTGCATCTAGATGTAGGATAACAACAAGCTAGAGCTGTAGGGGACAGTTTATGTATAGCAAAATGAGTGGATTTAGCTAGGTTTTCCAGGTTTCTTTTAGATTGGCTAATTTGAATATTTTTCAGGCTCCACAGCATAGAGACTGTTCCCGGTTGTCTGATACCTGACCATAGGGCTATACGAGGGCCAATAGATGGAGGCCCAGACCTTGAGAACACAGCTAAGGAAGTGGTTAGGGTTTGCTCAAAAAAGAATTTACTGGTCTCAAAACTCTGTTAAGGTAACTTTTAAATAAACAACAGCAACAACAAAAAATCTATATATTGACTCCTTGAAATCTTGAGAAATGTTTTGAGTTTGATTATTTTGGGTAAATTGAGTGGTTATATAGCAGAGTGGACTTTCACTAAGTAGAGCATAAGTTGTCCTAAATAATGTAGAAAGTAATGGGAGCGTAAAAGTATGTTTTGGCAGAGAGCTGGGGTATGTATGGATTTAAGAAATTATTAAATAAATAAATAAATAAATAAATAAATAGATTTAACCAAATATACATGTATTGGTAGGACTAAATCTTGAAAATACTAACTAGAGTGAAAAAATAAATGTGCAAAAGCAACTCTGTGAATATCTTAAAAAGCACTGAATTTAAAACTTTAAGTGTGTGAATTATATCTCAGTAAAGCTATTTTTTAAAAGAAAAAAAATCAAATTTTAAATATAGGAAAGAGAAGTTGGAAGGATTTACAAAGTTGATCTTACATGTGAGTCCTTCCTGGGGCCTTGAATCAAGTCCTGAGACAAGATACAGACACATTTATTTGTCTGTCATTTTCTAACTTAAAGTTCTTTGAGGAACTCATTGGGTCTCTCAGTTAAAGGAGCTGCTTAGGACCTATTTGGAAAGTAAACATTCCATTGAATACCTGTTTTAAAGAGCCCATTGTGTATTCTAGAAAGGAAATGTTTAACATGGTCACTGTCAATAATATCTGATACTCCAAAGGTGACCTAGTGAATCCTTGTGTTGTGGCCTTACTATACATAGAGACATGTATAACTTTGATTTACATTTTGAGTACCTGTGAAACAAGAGACTCTTGGAATGTTTTTACCTTAAATGGTACAACTCTTAGGCAATGGCCTAAAAGTTTGTAAAAATGCAGATGGAGACATTTGCTGACATCCCCTGTTAACATGACTGCCTGCAGTTTGGCCAAGTACACCGATCCTTGGGTTCTGTTCTTTATCAGGGCAGGGGTGAAAAGTATCAAATACGATAAGTCTTTCAGGCAGGACCACATGGGAGTGCTTTTTCACTTATGATACCTGTACACTCTACAAAACGGGTTCCCCAGAGAGCCGAGGAGTCTGGAATAGATGTGACTGCCAGAGAGTCCAGGAGGCATGGGAGAAGGTTGTTAAATCCTCTGCAGTGAAGGAGTTTCTGAGGGTACTGAAGTGAGTATCTATTGATTTTAGTTTGAAGAGATTCTAGACGCCCCCCTTTTTTTTGAAGGAGCTCTATTTAAGGTGAGCTGGTTTATATGTAGTTCCATCAGTGCGATTAAATAAAATTTGTAAATGAGGAATATGTTGCCTCCAGAATCTAAAGAGGTACTAAATGATATCAGATGTATGTCCTTCATCAATGAGTGTGTCAAACAAAACTTCTTGGAGGAGAATGTCATCAATGTAATGTCATACCTGTGCTCCTGGAGAAAGGAGAATATAGTTAATAATTTACATGCAAAAGTTGTATGTGATGGCAAAGCTGTTGTGCTACTCCATGGATAGTCTAGTAAAAGAATAATTTGCCCCTTCAGAGGTGAAGGCAAACTGCAGAGGCTGTTGAAAGAGTCACTAGAGAGAAGTTAATAACCAAATCTATAATAGCAAAAATATTTACCAGTTGCTGATTAGATGGAGCTAGTAATTTTAATAATAATATTGCTTGGTGGATGTGAGACTTTAATGGATAGGATCACATCCATGAGGTACCATTTATTCTTTTAAGGTTTAAGAACACACAAAATCAGGCTGTCAAATGGAAAAGCAGTGAGGAGAATCATCCATTTATTAATTAGATTTTATATAATGTCTCAATCCTCAAAGGCCATATTTTAATTTATATTAGTCCATATTAACTATTCTAAGTGGTAATCCATAGGGTCTCATTTTATCAAGCCATTTTGTAAGTGCCAAAGACTTAATTTAATTTTAATTTTTTACTCATTGAGTCAGAGTATTTATGGGATGTTTTAGAGTAAGGGGCACAATGACTGAAATTTGGGAAAGGTTATATAGTGAAACATACTAATTTTTACTCTCTTTTATATTTAGTTATTCTCCTAAGGTTATGGAGGGTACTAGCCTTAAATTAGTGGCATCTGTAGGTATAACTGTAACTTGAGCTTATGTTACTTTGCCAATTGTTATATTTTAGAAAATATTAAAATGAATTCTGAACCTATGTTGTAGAGGCACAGAAGCCAATTAGCCCCTCTTTTTTCTTTCTGTTATATAAGTTCTTTAATAAATTCTGTATTTCTAATTGGGTCAAACTGTGGGCTGGACCTTTCAAGTTAATATATTTGTGTATATTACTTCCTTCCATATCAAGATTTCATTCTTAACATCCAGGTTTTTTTGTTCTTTTTTTGTTTGTTTCATTTTGGGTTTCTAGCTGCCTGAAGCCCCAACTTTCAGTTTCTATCTTTGTCTGATAACTATTAGGTTTCTAAGTGGTCATAAGAAAGTGGGGGCAGCTTGCCTTATAGGCAGCCCTCTCTAGTTCCAATGCTTCTCAGTCTGTCATGGAAGAATTAGTATCTGCACTGAGAGAGCTCTAACAGCCTATTCTTGGGATGATGTGTCTAGCTAGCTCCCTTATCTGAAGTATTAGTCCCTTTGCACATTGATTTGCAGGAGCACTTACTAAGGCTCATGCGTGCTAGCTAGGAGTTTTGTATTTTTTAAGTAATTGTGTAACTTCAGTAGTTGTAGAGGGGAAGATGAGGGGTGCAGTGATGAGATATTTGTTACTTTGCCCCAGAGGCCTCCTTTACTTTTAATATTGGGCTACTGGTCTCCAAGATCGCATCCTACCATACCCCTGACAATCTGGAGAGTACGAGTTCCACTGGCAACAGCATTAAGTTATTCTGCAGCAAAGAGGACACATAGGCCGCTACCCTCGCTTGAGCCACATTTACAACGAGATGATAGAGTGTTCTATCTTTACCACTGGGGAACGTAACACCACCTTCCTCTGTAGGGGTCACCTGAAACTCACAGAGAAACCATGATTCTGATCCAAATAATAATGAAATACAAACTCTGAGAAGCGATGGATCCCTGAAAGGTGTCTTTGCCAAACACAGAAGATTGTAGGCTGTGACCAGAAACACACTGGAATGCCGTCCACCCAAAGCAGAGCTTAAGTGAACTGTATCACTCCTAAGGTGGGCCCTTATCAGTGTCCCCATCTAGCCTCCTGAGTTTGTCTAGTAAGCACTGTTTATTTTGCACATTCTGATGCCAAGGACATTTGGGTAAAGAGAAACAAGGCAACCACTGGCCCACTCAGCAGCAGACAACAGGGTTAAAGTGCAGGCTAACCAACAGGGGGCAGGCAGTTCTGTCCCAAACCTTGTTGGGTGTTCTGAAACCACTTTGTAAGCCAAGAGCAGTCTCCCCATGAAATTATCAAAGAGCCAGTGGTAATGGCCATGCTGTCCTGCTCACAGCACCAATTGTTTTATAAAACTGAGAAATTCTTTTGATGGAAGGACAAAGACACTGCATAGATGAAAGCCAGAACTCTGTTATTTACAGCTCTGACCTAAAAAAAAGCTGTCAGGTAGGCCCACACAGGGTGTTGCACCCCAGACAGGGTAACAGCAAGGTGGAGCTGTAGGAGGCAATTTATGTACAAATAGTGGGGTGGATTTAGCTAGGTTTCCAGGACTCCTTGTGGATTTGCTTATTTGAAAAAATTCCTGTGCTTTGGGGCATAAGGGGTATCTCTAGTTGTCTGGTGACTAGCCCTGAGGTGATTAGGGCCATGCATAGTGGCCCTCCTTGAGTGTGAAAGCACAAAAGGGAAGTGGTTAATCAGCTACTCAAGAAGGAGAACTGATTGGTCTTTAGTCAAAAGCAAAAAACTAGATCAAGACAGCATTTAAAAAAAAACAAAACCTTAGGTAGCCGTAGGAGCAAAGATTTGGAGCCAATAAATCAAGCAATTAAACACAAATGCCATTACTTCTAAGGATCTTTATATCTGATACATTGTGATCTCGGCTGAATTGTGTGTGTGTGTGCGTGTGTACGTGTGTGTGTGTGTTTGTGTGTACATGCGCATGTGTGCGTGTGTGCGTGTGTGTGTGTGTGTGCATGTAAAATTTATCAGTTATTGAATCGCTACTATGTAACAGGAACTATTGAGACACTGTGGTAAAAATGATGACTGCATTGCATTGAGATCTTGTTTTACATAGCTCTTTTGAACATATTTTGATTGTTAAATCTTGCATATTCTATCAAATGAATAACAGATTTTAAATATACATAATGTAGCCATATTAAAAATGATAGCTCAGTTGACAGCAGTAATATGCTCTAATGATTACATGCTTTTTGGCCATTTTATTCCATTTTTACTTTTTAGATTACTATATTCAGTTCTTCACCCCACACAAGTATAATTCTGGGAGACTTGCAATGAGATCATTATGCTCTTGTAATCTGATAAAGTTCTAAATTTTTGGCAACTGTTTGGACAAATATACACTTCCTTAGTTTACAAAGAACTACTTAATATAAATTTGTTTGTTTTTGCTATAATAAATAAAATACTAAAATGGATTTATCGTTATCCTTTTCAATTATTAATTTTTACTTTATTACTTTTTTTACTAGATTACATTAAAATTCTAGGCATTTACTGAGCATAGTTTAAGACTGTATCATTACATGTACCTATGTTTATCATTAAAAACACATGAAGTTTACAAGATGGGTTTATTTTATTTTTGAAGTAGGAAGCATGGGAAAAGACGAGTCTTTACTTGCTTTTTCATATTGTTTCACCATGAGCCAGGAGCCATATATTTCCTCAACTCTACCAAAGACAAAATATTATAGGTCTATTCAAGATCATAATTACTAGTAGTTTTTGCAGGTACTCTAATTGATCCATTAATTCTCAATGTATTACCTATCTAATTTTTCATTTTTAAATAAAATGTTAAATTGAATGTTTTTCAACCCAAATGAAGCATTTATATTTTACTATAAAGAAGGAAAATGATGACATATTTTGGAATTCTAGTTACTTTTCACTACCTAGGACTAAGAAAACTTGCAAAAATCAATATAGTTGGAGAGATAAAGGTGACTCCAGTATCCTCCTTCAAGGAAAGACTTGAACACAGCTGATGCCCTTGAAGCTCCTTCAGGGTCTTCCCTAAGTACAGAGAACCAGCTTGCACAGGGTCACAGACATCTCTGAGCAGCTCCATTTTGTAAATGAATGAGACAGGCTACAAAGGCCTTACCTTTGTGTGGATTCCCACAGGCTGTGCTCACTTCATAACCCCCTACTTGCTTTCTAAGGCTTTGTCAGGCCTGTATCTCAGCGTGACTTTTTCTTGTCCTGATACTGCTTTCTGATCTCTCTATTCACATATGGGGATACCTAATAAATATCATGCACCTCAGACTGCCTCTGCTCCCAGAGGGCACAATCTGTGACAGATATCAAGGAAATTCCAGAGACAATGATTATAGTCCCAATTTTTATTTTATTCCAAGTATTAACAATTTCAGGAAACCAGTGGGTTGGAATATTTTCACTACAAACAAATATGTAGAGTCCCCATAGAACCATTGGCTCTTATCAGAATTAATTTGAAACTCCAAAGTCTCCGATAAACCAGAAAATTTATCCATGGGTCTTCATTCATAAATTCATTTATTCATTAACTCATTCATTCATTTATCTAAACATTTACATATTATTCCCTATAATATGCTAGCTGTCTTGTTAGGTGTAGGGATACAGAGATAAATGCATGATCTTTTTCATTAAGGCATTGAATGATGAGAGAAATTTTAAAACAGTATGTATATTAGTTTATTTAATGGGATTTGTAAAAAATTGCCACAAACTTAGTGGCTGAAAAGAACAAAAATTTATTGTCTTATAGTTCTGGAAGTTAGAAGTCAAAATCTGTGTCACTGGGCTAAAGTTAAGGATTTTATAGGGTATATTCCTTTTGAAAAGCTCTGATAGGAGAATCTATTTGTTTCCTTTCTTCAGTGTCCAGTGGTTGTCTGTAATTCTTGGTTTGTGGCCCCTTCCTCACATTTCTCCAATGTTTATCTTCCCTTGTCACATCTTCTACTACTTACTCTGGTCCTCTTGCCTTTTTGTTCATGAAGACTCTTGTGATTATGTTGGGCCCAACTAGATAATCTAAAATAATCTAAAATCAAGATCCTTAGTTTAATCACACTTACAATGTTCCTTTTACCATATAAGGTAAAATTTGCAGGTTCTGGAGATTAGCACAGTGATACCTTTCCCTAAAGGTACCAAATGGAAATATCCTAATGTTACCCAGAGTATCCTAAGATATTGAGGAAAGCACCATGTGTTGTTAGGTCAATAAAGACTTTGTAGAAACATAACTTATAAGTGGAATTTTGAAAGATGATTGAAAGTTAGCTAGTAAAGTTTGGAGCAGTGGTGAGGCAGATCCTCTAGGATGACAGAGGATCTGCTAAGACATAAGGCTACAGGAAATACAAGTGCTCTAGGAATATAGATATTGGCACTTTTTAGTGACAAGCACACATTTTTCTTACATTTTGATATTTTTGAAAATAAAAATATCTTATAATTACTGAACACATTTAATGCAGTAATTTCCCCCCTAATATTCAATTATTAAAAGATTGTAATGAGTATTTAAAAATATAGATAAAAATGTGGTTTGATTAATTTGGTTTATAGATTGTTAAGAAAATGAGAAGTAAGCCTGAGGAACAAAGCATGTGTCAAATTCACTATAGGCTGTAACCATGATAATGAGTTTGTAAAACATAATGAAAATCACAAGTCTTTTTAAGAAGTTATGTGAAATAGTCTGATTTTAGTTTTAGAAAGATCACTGTATGTATGAGAGATGAGTTATACTGTAGTCAAAAGAAAACAGGAGTTTTCCATAACCAAATTGGCAAATGTTGAAGGCTTTGGATGAAGGAAATGGTGGCAATTGATTGATAGAAGGATGTAGAAATGGCCAGTTTTTGTAAATGATTCATTGTATGTATTGGGAAGTTAAGAGAGAAAATCATTTTTAAGATAACTCCCTGATTTAGTTAATTAGGAGATGAGTGAACTTTTTGCTGAGAAAAGAATTAACAAGCAGGCTTTTTTGGGAAGGGAATCAGAGGGAGGATTGATGAGGAATGATATATATGCATTATGTTTAGTTTTTGAGATGTATGTGAAACATATAAACATAAATATTCATTGGCATTTGGACATAAGAATCTAAAGCTCAGGAATAGGTTTTTAGCTGGAAATACAAATTCAGTAGTCACTGAGTAGTAACTGAAATCTTAGGCAAGGATGAGACAATTGGAAGGATGTCATGGGCATTTCAGTTTGCTTATTTCGACTCTTCTTAGTTCAGCTTTCTTTCTTGAGTTGAGAGACACTCTAATTTGCACATTCTTGTGAGATACAGTATCCTACTTCTCACCGTGGTAGTGACAGTAGGACTAACTTTCATTTTCCGCCCCTGAAACCAAAGGTTTGGGCATGTTCAGCCAATCAGCCAATCAATTTTGTGTTGCTCCCACACAGAATTTTGAATCTGAAGTTGAAGGCACAACAAGGCGTGGTTAGGATTCATTTAAAGCAAATGGAGGGGTGTTCACTGAATGCAGCACAAAGGCCTAGTGGTAGGGCCAGTGCCCTAATCAGACTGTTTCTTTTAAGCATAGTTAGTATCGTTTCTCAATCAGCTTTTGTCTTTTTACCTGCTTCTAAAGCTTGGTCTTTAGTTTGCTGTCACTTCTTGAATTCCCAACATTATTCCTCCCCTCCCCTACCTCACCATCAATCCCCGCCCCCCGCACCCCCGCCCACACACACACACAAAAAAAACAAACTTTACTGCTTAGTCTAGATAGAGGAGACTTTTCTTTTTACAATCATGTTTGAGTCAAAAAACATAGAATGCAGAAAGAAATTGGAGGAGGAAGAAGAGTGTTTGATACTTATATCAGCCTGAGCTTTTTGTTTCACAGTAAGAATTCTTCACTTTTAACCTGAAATTTTTATATTCCCACATTCTCTTCAAACAATACAGCCCCAGAGTTAAAGGAACAAGCACTGATAATCTTGGAATTTTTCGAGCTGATTTGAGGAAAAAATATAACTGACAATACTGATTTTATTGTCTGGGAATGGATATGTCTCTTTATAAGTTTGCTTTCATTTACCCATGCATTCATTGGCAAAAGTGTGTGTTTTATTTGGTTTCATAAAAAATAAAGTTTATATGTGTATGTGTGTATAAATACACAAATGCTTAGTATGTTAATATTTTTCCAATTCTGAAAGATTTTCTATCTTATACATATGGATTAAAGTGATTTTTGTTTTTGATTTTGTTTTTAATCAGAAAAGAACTTACTCAATAGTATGAAGTGGTGCCTTGATGGAATAAATGGAACTTATACACATGTTGCTATCCAGGATACATATAAAATAGAATATAATCTAGCTCATCTATCACTGATTTTTTTCAACATTAAAGAGGTTTGATTTCAGTATTATAAAAACCAAAACACACTATTTTCATGTTTTTAAAAAATGAAGGGAGAAAGCTTTCCTGAATACAATGTGAAGTATCTGAAATTGGAATATGAATTATTTTATTTTAATGAAAGTGTCAAAATATTATGAATTTTCAAATTTAATGGATTTTGTTGAGATTTTGCCAATAAAAAACTTTCAGGTTATTTATGATAAGTATAGAATCTTCCAATCATTCGTTTATTTATCTATTATTCTAAAAGTGTTGTGTCTTTCATGTGGCAGCTACTGCATTATATACAGAAAGATGAATACTATATAGACTTTTCCTGTGAAGGGCTCACAATTCGGATAGATGATAGAAATGAGCTCAATTATAAACAGTTATAACACAAAATAGAGAATGAATGTGAAGTCAGAAAATTAAGAAAACAAACAAGAAATTTTAGTAATGCTTAAATGGTAACATGGTTTTTTATTAGTCTGTAGAGATCCATGAAGTCAAGAATTTTGTCTGTTGAGGAAAGGAGCAGTCTATGAATTTTTCAATATTTTTCTACTTTAATTTAAAACTAATAATTCACCTTTACTAGAATTGAAATATATTAGCACAATGGAAGTTTAATGTGAAGAAAAAATTTTAAGAATTATAAAACATTATTCAATCACAAACTTAAGTGACCTAAAGAAAAGACAGGTGACCTGGTAGGTAATAATACTTAGGGGAAATATTCCATCAATTTTTAGGTGCCCTTGAATACTCATTCTTATGTTTTTGCCGTGAGCAATAATCTGGAGACTCCATTTTTTTTCTATCAAAACAAGACTGATTTTCTATTGTATAATTCCCATTGCCTTACAATTTCATTACTTGATTTATAATAGATGAGTAATTCTTTTAATTATAGCATACAATGTTCTAGTTACAATAGCTTAGGGAATACATTAATCACTCATTTACATTTACATATTTAAATGTATCATGCACCACACACAATCCTTAAAAAAAGGCTTTTTTAATAACCTTTGTTAACTGAGTTATTTTAAAAATGGAGATTCTAATAGCAGTAGCTTCCTAGGTCAAGCATCAAAACATAATATAAAATATATTTATATTACTTATTAATATAAGTATACCTAGGACTGAAGCTAATTGCTAATCTTACTATTGGATATATTTAGTAGATTTTAAGGAGAAAAATATACATATTTATATATATAAATATATATATACATATATATGAAATATAATCATTTTATAAAGTCATGTATCTTCAGAGTCTATTTAAAATATTCACTATAGTCTGTATTTATATAGACAGCTAAATACTCATATTTCACAGTATTTTACTACCTACTAATTATGCTATTACCAGATTCTTGATTCTATTCAGTTAAATTTAAACGTAATATAAAAATGTCTAAATAATATTATTTAAAAGATAAGGCACATGAAATTAAGTACTGTGTGTGAATATTTATGTGCCTTTTGTTGCTTTTTTTGGTTTGTTTTTTCTTTAAAACCAATAGACAAATCTTGAAGTTTTGATATTCATGAATGTCATCAAATGCTCCATTATCTATTTCATTTATATATGTAAATACTTTGACTGAAAATCTATAAGTGTGTTTTATTTGAGTTTTCTAAGATTTTTAAAATTCTTGTTGGACCAAAAATATTACCAAACTTTGTCACAAGGTTTTTATTTAAATATCTAATCTTAAAGATAGCTATTTATGTGAAAATCAGAATATTGAAAGACATAGTTATTGATTTCTATTGACTGACATAATATATTGTTGTTATTACTATTCTAATTTTATCAGCTAACTACTATTAATTGTTTTGTATATTCCAATCTCTAGTGTATTGGGAGACAATATACCAAACACTAACCAATATTATTTCATATAATCATTATAATCAATGAGGTATTTATTATCTCAATTTTCATATGAACACATTGAAGCATATAGAGATTAAGACTATCTTTAATCATACATCTATTAATTATCAGCAGCAGGATTTGAGCCTAGACACTCTGATTCCACAGGAAGTTTTGTTTCTGTGAAATTTAATGTTAGGGAAAAATAATCACAGTACTCAGACTCACTTGTATCAATAAGACGTATTAGTAGATGATTCTGGCTGAATAAACATTTATTAAAAGTATGTTGTAGAGGTACCATAATAGAAAGGAACAGAGTGGAAAGAGGGCTGTAGTGCTGACAAACATCCAAAACCAGTGCAGAAGTGACAGCGAGGACAGCAACACATCATCACTTGCTGCTACTAGCAGCTAGATGCTCATGTTTGCAGCCTAATACCAGCACCGATGCCATCTGGGCACTACAGAGTGGAGCTTACGACCATTGATGAAATCAAAAGCCAGATGTTTCTGCTACTCTCCTTGCCACCAAACAGATACCTAACACAGAACCAGCTTCCTCATTTATTCTCTTCCAAATAGTGCTTAAATGGTTTATCTTAGCAATATGGTTACCAGGGTTTGTGAATCTTGTCATTCCTCTAATGATTAGAAGAATGTTCATAAAGTATTAGACTGCCATAAAACTCGAACATTCAAAGTCAAGAACTCTGTTTTGTTTTGTTTTGAAATACCTCTGCAAGTGTTTAAATCCTATTTCTACTCTTCTATATCCATGTTTACAGTTATTGCAGATTCTCCACTGAAGGCTTTGTTCTGTCTTCTATAGTCATATTTAGTACTGTATTTAGGAGATAATAAAAGAAAAAAAATTAGGTAATAAAATGTCAAAAATAGTGATTGTGAATTTTGATGTTTTTATATAGGGCACTAATATCTAGGGACTAGATTATTCTATGAAAAATAGATATATTAAATGATAAAATTATTTGAGTACATCCAAATAACCATGGACAAAGGAGGCATTACAAAGGTTATTTTTCATGAAATTCTAGATAGATTGTGTCATTTTTCTAGCCACAAGCAGATTCACTTATTATTAAGATTATTAATAGAAGTCAAGATAATTTAATTGTTTATTTTTTCTTTCTTATTTTTATTGTTAGGCAAGTTTCAATTCATGATTTGACTTGCATCAACAATTTGATTTTAAATATGGTATTGAAGTAGGGTTTATGGAGAAGTAGGCAGAGCACATATGTCTGAACCACTATTTTAAATATTCTTTTTATATTATTCATAGATATTTGATCAACAGAGATACTTGTAGGCAGTCATAAGGGGTAGATTTTCTTTTCCAGAATAGAATGGTTCTAAAGCTGTTTTCTATAAAATGGACTGCTCTTAGCATGTCAATTTTTTAGGTCACAGCCTAGATTCAGATACTCAGGATCCGCTCCTACCAAGGTCAAAACATTTACTTTAGACTTTACTACAAATTAATTAGAATTACAAAGATTAATTTCAGGAGGAAAGTCTATGTTCATTTAGAGTCTTTAAACATGCTAAAGTTGAGGAAACTGAAGATAGAGAAGGTAAATAAATGCCCTGGCTGAGCTATTCAGGGCTTATAATGGAAAAGAAAGACCAGCCAAGTCTCTTGACTCATAGAATAGCTCCTAATACACCATGCTGACTGTCTCAGTGCTCAGCAAGGGTGATAGTCAAAAACAATGTTTCGTACTTGTGATTCATCTTTCCGTGTGTATTATGCCTGTTTTAAAATACAGTATAGTAAGGATCTGTCTACAGTTAAAGAACACTGGAACATAGAAAGAACTCAGTTGCTTTGAGTTATCTAAGTCAAAGAAAATACAAGAAAATTATAATAACTTAGCCATTGCTTCCAATTTTAGCTTCATATCATCACTTGAAATATGGCTGATAGGTTTTAGTCCAATTATACCCTACAGACAATATCTATCTTAGAACGAAATCTTAGATTGAAGAATTAAATAAAATTGAGGGTTTTCCCTATGTGTTGTGTCTAAAGAGTGAAGTAGAGACGACTGCTCATAGCTCTTCACTGATGATTCACGTGTGAAATAAAGTCTCCTAAACATGAATGGTCACTCTTGTCAACCATTTCCATATATCATGAACAAAATGTTTGTCCCTGGAAGGCTATTTTTCCATCGCATCTCTTGTAATAAACATTGAGCCAGCACTGTAAAAACACCTTAGGGACGACAGTTCAATGCTTGCAGAGTGGTACTCAGTAAGAAAACCCAGCAGACCATTTGCTTCCCTCCGTATTCTAGAACAAACAGTGGCCAAGGCTCCAAGATTCCAGAATGCTGAACAGACCTTTTGCCTCCTGTGGCCTGCTGATCTTCACAGTGGGTTCCAGTGTTTTGGATATAGCCAAAATAGACCTGTCAGAAAAATGTTGGTTGGAATAGTTTTTAATAAGAAGGCAGGCAGAGTAAATGTCATTTTTGGCCTCATTTTTATGGCACATAAGCCAATACTCCTGTGGGTGGGATGGGTATCTGAATGTCAGGACACCAAATACCCCAAAAAACAAGTTTTACATTTCCATTGCTGCATAATAAGCCTGGAGCCACTCCACGCCTCATTAATAAAAATCTAATGGTAAAACAATAACAAGGGGGAAATGCTAATGAAGCACAAATTTGTTGAGACTAAATTATTTCTCACCCCTGCAGGCTTGTTGCATTTGACATTTTATGAATTCAGCCAAAATGGAAAAATAAATAGCTCATGGAGGGGACTTTGACGTCAGATTGTTGGTAGTTTCCAGAGACAACTGACGCTCCTGAGAATGCTGGAAAATAAGAATTAGGATAGCAGTTCTCATCAGTATTTATGATAAACTTCTTGTTCTCCATAAATGCATTCCATATTCATGAGGCATGGCTTATACCTATAGCAGCATAAAGTGGCAGCAGGCAGACAGAGGGAGAGTGATCATCAGGCATTCTGGAGTGCACAGTCTTTTCTCATACATCTCTCAATGCTGTATGTTTGCTTTCACTTTGGCTAATCACAACATTCTGCTTAAAGGAAAAAAAAATTGGAAATAACAAAGGTGCCTTTGCCAATATTATGTTTCGCTTTGACAAGCCCTGAGATTTCTGAGGGGAATCCATTATAAATGGGATCAGGTCATTCACTTATGTTGTGTGTAAATATAAAGATACAACCTTTATAGGGAGTATACTTTCCTGAGGGTAGGAGCTTGGAAGACCAAGGGTGAAGCATTCTTCAAGATCAACTAATCAAGTAAGGTGTTTTCAGTATTCTGGCAGGCCCTTATTGCAAATATTGGCTATATTGATTAAATTTACACTTAATGGATACACTCTGGAAAATACAACTTTTAACTTATGGATAGACAAACCCTGCAGAGAAAATAGCTTTGGCTAAGTTTTTACATCTTCTGTGTGATTGCACTAAATGAGTCTCGCTTGTTTTTTTTTCTGTGGGTTTTTTTTTTTTTTTTTGGCATAAACAATTAGAGAATATTTCCAAGACTTATTTAGAATGAGAGCCAAGCTGCAAATTTTTACCTACACTTTGGATAATTCTAAAATTTTGATGGACATTGTCTAATTGTTTTGTGCATATTTTGTATATGTCTCTCATTGACTTTCAAACTTAACTTTAAATATGTGAATTTAATTAGTATATGCTGATCAATTAGATAGAATCTGTCAAAAACACTAGTTTCCTAAAGTTTATGTAGTGATGGTCATATTCAACAAATTTATCCACATATAGTTATAGATTATTTCTCAATATAATGCCTCCATCTTAACAGAATCATCTTTGTGATTTTTTTCAAAATATTTAGAGTTTTAATTCATAATTACTCCATAATAACATGGAGTTAACAGTCCAGCATTAATTGTATAATGTGATCATTTTTCTATATCTAAGGAGACTTAACTTGAAGAATTAATGTTGGCCCTTTCCATTTGTTTTGTACTTAGTCTATGACTATAATTGCTATTTTATATTTAAAATGTATTTATACTGAATTTCTATGATATGCATTTGTTTACAATAACTATAAAAAGATTAAAGATTTTCAAGCGGCAGATATAAGAGCTACTCATGTATTATAGAGATGAAATGCCCATTTAATAAAGCAAGTGACTGGGTAAAAATAGTGTTTTTGATTGAAAAGACACTTGGTTGGTAGAGGGCAAGTTTTTTAGTCCCTAGTCTACCCTTAATAACCGTGAGGCTCTGTGTAACTCACCATTTCAGTCTCCTGTGTCTTTTCATCTCTAAAATGAGGGTATGATGTTAGCTTTTCTTTTTTAAAAGGCTAAAAGAATCAAGAGATTAGATATGGGAGGTTTTTTTTTTTAACTATAAAGTTCTATTTATATGTAATAGATTATTGTTATGATCACTGGGTTGAATAGAAGCAAAAAGAATCATTTCCTATCATATGCCCTTTTTTTAGGGTACCTAAAATCCCACAAGAATGGCTCTCTTAATTTTTATGGTATTAGGAGAATTGTAGGTGAATGACAGATAGGTTCACTGACTGTATAGACCAGAAAGGAATATATTTGAAAATGGTTTATACCGGCTGTTAAAATTATGCCTTGGTTTTTACTTTGTATATTACATGTTAGATTAAGTGTTTGGAAATCTGAAGGGAGGATTATATCAGCAGAGAACAGGGCAAAGGTAGTAGAATTAAACCTTTTCCAGTACTTGTCCACATGTAGGCTTACTATGTACCCTACAACCTTATGTAAACAGCATAGTTAGGGAAGGATACTCTTAAAGAAAATGGTTATGTACCATCATTTGAATCCGAAGAGCCTGGTTTTGTTAAATCATGGCAGATTTATTAAGATTTAAAAATTTACTTAAAACTTAATTTTCCTTTTATATACAATTTTTCAAGTAGGAATATAATGACTTATGTGGTTACGGCCATTGCCTGACATAGGCTTGTTAAATTGCATGAATATCACTGAGATATAGATAGACAACAGTGAAAAATACATGCAGTGTTCAGCAACTTACTTTTTTACTTTTATTCTGTCATCTGAAATTTGTTTTTTTGCAACTCCTTAAACACTCCTTAAATGTTCTCCCAACCCACTAACATTAGGAAGGCATACGCCTCTCCTTGCTCTGCTGGGCAACTAATGGATTAGTTTGGATGCCGGCAACTGATCTATCCACCCACCAGTAGGTCTGGCAAAACCATCAAAGAACAGTAGGGTTAGAAGGTGTATTCAATTTCCTGTAGTGATTGAACCTCTTCTTTTACAGCCAAGGATATGTAAATAATTTGGGGTAATTCTAGTGACTAATTTCTTAAATTTAATAATGTATTATAAACTTTAGTTCATATTTCCTATACTATGTGCCTCACTGTCTTGCATCTATTTATGGGTCCATGGTTGTCACAGCTTTATGCTATCTAAAGGTTTAATTTGACAATTTTTAGGTGAGAGAGCTTATCTTGATGGAATGCCAAGTCCAATGCCAATTAGAATACATTCAATTTTGTTTTGGCAAAATATGTCAGTGTATAGTGTATACCTGCCTACATAAGATGCTGAGATACAAATTACATTCCTCCTTTAATTGTTTATATACAGAGAAATTGAAAAGAAGGCTTCTAGACCATGCCAAAGGTTCACTGTCACTTAGGATGAGCAAATGGCCAGGGTATATGTACATATAAGGAATAATAAGGCATTTTGTCAAAATTTATATCACCTGAAAGAGAATGTACATATATATGAAACATACATGTGTGTACAAATGGACACATATATATGTATGTACATACATATACCCTTAAAATTTGCTTTAATCTTGTCCACAGCCTATTAATTCATGTGTACAAATGGACACGTATATATGTATGTATGTATATACATATACCCTTAAAATTTGCTTTAATCTTGTCCACAGCCAGCTGATTCTCCACCAGAAGATGAGCCTTGTTCGGAAAGGCTCCTCAACCCAACTCTTCAGAGATGGAAGATGCTATTAAATAGACATGAGTAAGCAAGCCCCTATTTAGGAATTCAGTCAATATTTGTGAATCTTTGGTAGCATTAGGCATAGGATTTTAAATTTAAAGTCACAGTTCTTAACATGGATTTTAATTTAAATGATCTCAACTATCAAGTAGTCCATCTTTCCTATAGTCTTTCTCCATATGGCCTTCCTGGTATGTCTGGCTAAACACTACTAAAAACCATGTTCTTAAGGTCTTTTTGATGGATTCACTGGTTAAACAGGAAATTTTAGCTCTCCTTCTCTTTCCTCAAGATTAAAGTTATGTGCTTCACGTAATGAAAAAGCATCGGCTGTTTGTTATGTGTTCCCCTCCGGACTTGGTGTGGAATCCTTTCAGGGAAAGTGAGCAGAATCCTTTCTGTATCTCCTTTCTTGGAATGAGTAAGAGAAACCAAACACACAAACTTTACTCATTTGAAATAGGCTTGTATGCTTTAGATTCCCTTTCTTCAAATTGACAGATTAGTCCTGTAGAAATATAGATTCCAGAAGATTTTCTGAGACCGAGAATAATTCACTTTCATAAGGCAACCCATGCTTGGAAAGAGACTAAATGTAGAACAAAATTCCTGAGAATGAGAGTAATAAAAATAGACATGCATTAGCACTTAATGATAAGCTAGGAACTGTGCAAAGCACATCATGTGCTTTTAATACACAAATTGATAAACCGGTACTATTATCTCTATTAAATATATGAGAGAATGAAGGCAGTTCCTTTCCTCATATATTAATGCAATACAGTTAATAAATAGTAGAGCCCAAAGTTGGCCCTCATATTATATTGCCTCATTCCCACAGGGATCTCTGCTATATAAGGCTATATCTAGATCTGTGACATAGGATGAACCCAAAAGTTCATCCTATGTCATTATGGTACTTCTTTGATTATAAATGAAGCCCCAAGACAGAGTAATTAGAGTGGTGTGACAGAGTGAGGGAAAATGCGTATGTGTGTGTGTATGTGTGTGTATTTACTTCTAGAATGAACCCAGTGTTTATGGGAACTTTAACTATGATGTAAATACTATTATCTATATATACTATGCAAGGAAATTGAAATTCAAGCAAGTTTTATAGTGCCCAAACCACGTATTTTCTCATTGACTACAGTGGGATTCATAATCATGTATCTGACGCCAAGGTCCTGGGATTGTTAGTCATACCACTTTGTGACTTTATATTCCTGTGATATATGCAAAGCACTATCTGCCATATATTTAGTGTTTGTGATTGTTGATTTCATAGTAAAGCTCTTTTAGAATCACAATGACCATGTGCTTTCAGGTTCAGCTTTTAGTATCAGATTATTGTACTGTTTAGTAGAGAGGTTTTCTCTAAATATATGAGTAGATATAAGAGAAAGTAACACATTTCTAAAAATACACCATGCCTTTCAAGTCACAAGCATCTCTCTTCCACAGCTTATAAGGCAGGATCAGAATATGGATAGATCAAAATTTAAAGTCAATTGTTATAGATATAAAAGCTTCAACTAAAATCTTATTTTGTATCAACTGAAATGTAAAACAATTGGAGCATTTCCCAGACATCCTTGTTATTTATTTGTATCCCTCCCTCTGCTTTGTCTACTTTGAAAGTCATATGTTGTGGTAACTAGAATTAGCCTGCCAAAGAGCTTGTCAATATAAAGATGGCTTTCTTTGTAATTACTCTGTCTTGGGGCTTCATTTATAATCAAAGAAGTACCATAATCTGTCAAATCAAACTTAAAAAGTTGGCTTTGATAATGTATTATCTGATGGTAACCTGAAGTAAGAGGGTGGCAATAAATAAATAAATAATCAGATAATGAAACAGAGTAAAACCATCATGGAAATGGTGAGAATTCACACTGTTTGAAGAATAAACTAATAATAATAATAAAAGCCACTCAATCCAAAACACCACTGGGTGAGGTGACTTATTTGTCATATGCATAATCATTGAAGATGTGATTTCAGCAGAAAGCTTGAATGAACGTCTAGACAGGTAATTGGTTCATTTTTATTGAAATTTTACTTATTTTAAATGTCATCCTCAACCATTGTGATTCTTTACTTGAATATTTTTTTAAGTAACGCTCTCAGATAAGATTTAGGTGGGGATAAGCAGTATACTGCTTATGTTGTATGATTTTTAGTCTTTCACTCAGTTTTCTTAACTTTTATCTCTGAGCAAAAATTTATTAAAATTTATTCATCTCTACCCTAATTTAGTGATTCCTGTAAGAGTCATTCTCTCTCTCTTATTTTTTTAAATAAATAGCATTCCTTTTCTTTTTATCCTAAAAGATGATGGCATTATTGGCATTATTAGATTCCATTACTAACTAATATTATTGTGCTTTGTTCATTTTGACAGGATAATCATTTATTGGTTTATAAAAATGATAAAGATGAAACATAAAATGATTTATCTTTCCTCAAAGCAAGATTCTTCCCGTTAATAACTATAGCTGTAATGTTTAAAAAATTTTTAATGGTCAGCTCTCCTCTTTCCTTTAGCTAGGTCTTGATTTCAATATATATTTCTAAACTTTATTCATCTTTACTTTAGTAAGTCTTATAACTTTTCAGATGAGTAGTAATCATCTATTGAAACATTCCGTAATAAACTAACCTAGAGGATTTAGGTGGGTGATGAACTTAATAGTGTGATCTGGTAATAGTGAAATTATATATTAGAAGAAGAAATTACTCCAAATCAGCACAAAAGCAGGAATCTATTAAAAAGGAAAGACATTATGAAATTTAAAAGTATAAATGTCACATTTATAATTTGATTAATTTTTATTTTTGCCAATGTAAAATACATTGTTCTAAATGGTGTGTGTGTGTGTGTGTGTGTTGTGTGTGTGTAATCTCACCTCAAATTAATAAATGATAAAGTGGTTTTAAAATAGCATAATTTAAATTAATATATTTAGAAATTCTATGTATTGTGAATACACTAACTAGAATTTTTTTTAAATGTTGCTATATTTAAACAAATGAGATCACACTCGAGAATAACTCTACCTCAAACTTGCATCACAGCTTTATTTCTTATTTTCTTGAAAAATAAACTTTCTCACAGATTAGTTCTCATAAACTGTCTTCACTTTTATTGTATCCCTTCTGTAATACAAAAAAACTACACTTCTGTTTTTTATCATTACGATAAGAACTATCCTATGTGGATAATTTTGAAAATTATATAGAAAAGTATAAATAATAAAAGTATACATTTAATGGCCGATTGTTTGGTGATAAACACTTTAGGATATGTAACAGATTTTATCACATACAGAAATCCAACTTCCTTCTGGATTTCTTTCATTTGATTTTTGGCAGAATCTTCAAATCAAAATATCCAATTCTAAACTGATTAGATCTATCAAAATTAGGAAAGTATTATAATGTATCAGAGAGGAGAGAGTGGTTCAAACCAGATTGGTAGCAAGGAGATGAAGAGAAAAGGTCAAATTTTAGATACCCTGTAAATGTAGAGCCTATAGAAATTGCTGGTCAGTTGGATGTGGAGTGGGAGAAAAAGGAAGACAAAAGGATAACTCTAGTGTTTTTAGCCTGAGCAACTGGAAGCATATTGCTTCTGTTTATTACCATTCTGGCAGGAGCAGTTTTGAATAAAGATGTATCATGTTTTGAACACGTTTAGTTTGAGAATGCCTGCCAAACACCAGAGTAGAGATGCTGAGAATACAGTTAAAAGACAAGTTCAGATACTGGGAAGACATCTGGCTAAAAGGCATAACTTTGAGAGATTTCGATATATAGTTGAATGAATAAAGCCATGGGAAAGCAAAAGAAATAAAACAGAGTAGACAGGATTATATAAGAGTTTAGGGCAGGCAGTGGCAAATCACAGCCCATAGGCAAAATCCATTGTGTATTTTTATGAATAAAGTTTTATTGGAACACAGATGTGCCAGTTTGTTTTTATACTGTCAGTGGCTACTTTTACAATTCTTGAGTGAAATAGTTGCAACAAAGATATAATGATCCACAAAGCATGAACCATTTATTATCTGGCCTTTTACAGAAAAAGTTTACTGATCCCTGTTCTAGAGGAAAATAGTTAAGACTACAAGTTGGATTACTTTTCACTCCAGTTTTCCCAGGACCGTCCTAGTTTATACTTACTGGCCCAGAATTCAGAACAAATAAATAATAGACATTTTCAATTTCTAAAAGATCTTTGGGAAACATAATATATGATTAGCCAAATTGAGATTAAAATAAAAAAATTGCACCTAGAACACAATAGCTAATACCACATTTTTACATTTTATCTTGGCTAAATAGCCCCAAAGTATGAAACCATGTGTAATAATTATGTTAATAGCCTCCAAATTAACTAATTCTCTTATTAAATTGAGCCTGAAAATGTTTGTGTGCTATATTATTAAGAAAAACAGGAAAATGGCACTACAAATGTGAAGTTACACAATAAAGAAAGGTAATAAACCTAATAGGTTTCTACCCTGTTAAGTCTTATAATTTTCATACTGAGATATAGCCACAGAAAATAAAATCAAGGAGATTGTGAATCCACTAGATTCTCTGCAGTTATTATATTCAACTTAGAGTGACTTGAATGGTATGAATTAGCATTTATTTTAATAGAATCAAGACTCCATTTCAAATTGTCATGGTTATTTTACATAGGACAAGTAGAGAATTTAGTGTGTTATTTGGATTCTATTAATAAGTTTTGCTCCAAAACACTATCTCACAGAATGATTTCCACTTTCAATGTGAGTGTATTATGTATTATATTTTAAGACAGAAATGTAGGATAAGTAAAAATGAAAGTTTTAAAATATATAATGGTTTCATATTTTATTATTTTATTCTTTAAAATTTTGATGTCGATTGGAATGAAAGATATATTAAGATGGTCATGTGGCCATAATTGTCTAATAGTTCTGTCTTAGTTATTTCAGGCTGTTATAATACCATAGACTGGGTGACTTAAACAACAAACATTTATTTTTCACAGTTCTGGAGGCTGGGAAGTCCACAAACAAGGGGCCAGCAGATCTGGTGTCTGATGAGTACCCCATTTCTGGTTTGCAGAATGCTGTGTCTTCTGTTGTATCCTCATGTGGCAGAGAGAAATTATCTTTCTCCTGTGTCTTTTAAAAGGGCACTAATCTCATTCAAGAGGGCTCCACCTTCATGACCTAATCATCTCTTTAAGATCACATTAACAAATACCATCACATGGGGGATTTAGGCTTTAACTTATAAATTTTGGGGAGACACAAATGTTCATTCTATAGCAAGTCCTAAAGATAAAATTGTGTGTGTGTGTGTGTGTGTGTGTGTGTGTGTGTTTGAGATGAATATATGCAAGATGTCATGAAACAAATAATGTAAATTTTGGTCAGTCTATCAAAGGCAGTAAAATCTATAGCAAATCAATTGACTGTCAACTATGATTTCCCAAAATGCATTTACAAACTAATTCATAATATGAACTAGTATAAACATTAATAAAATGTTAGTTACAAAACATGTGTTAAAAGCTATTATTCAAAATGAATAGTGAGAGTTCTATAAGTCAAATCAGATCAATCTGTGGCATCATTATATACTGTATTGCTTGGTGGAGTCTATGATCTAGGAACTCTACAGGGGAGCTAGAGGATAAACAGTTTCATTTTCTAAAATCATAAGTTTATATTTTTCTTAAATTACTTGGCAAGAAGCAGAAAGAGTAAATGATAGTTTGCTCTGAAAGGACAATTAAATGTAAAGAGATCGTAGAAAACATTGAGTTGTGAAACAAGGAGAGTGATCTTTCCTGGGTCATTTTACTTATAAGATAGTTATTTTAAAGTGATTACATATGATACAATGAAAATTCTCACAGAACAATTGCATTTTCCTATGTTGTATAATTTTCTATATAAGATCATTTGCATTTCAATTTCAAGAAAATAAAGTTTTTAAAATATTAAGATTAACTTTAAAATTTATATATAACAGCAGTTTACTGCATTATAATTTTGTACATTTCTATTAAGTTTGTTGACATTCATATTAAACCTAAGAATACGTATGATTACATTTTTTTTTCTGGCAAAAATATTTTCTGCCCTAATGAAGTAGAAATAATGCTTTGTAAAATTCATAAAACTGTTTTTGTTTTGTTTTCTTTCCTTGAAAAGAGTATGCTTGAGTTGTGTTCACTATCTAATTTTCATGTACTGTTCTCTGTCCTGGTGCATAAATTTAGTCTCAGTTTTGGCAGTGGGCATTCAATATAAAAAGGGGGAATTGAAAATGGGTGTCAGAGTTAGTAAAGAATCCAGTAATAAATTAAATATATAAAAATTTGCTCTCATATATAATATAACCATATAGAACATATGATAGAAAAATATTATATAGTAGCATAAAGAATCTTGAACAATATTCCAAAATTAAATGTCTAGATCTTATAATGATTATTTGAAAATTATTCAGATATATAAACTACTTCTTGAATTAAATAAAGTGATATACCATTAGCTTGTATTTGGTTGCCTCAAAGACTTTCTGAGAGGTTAATTTTAAAGATGGTTGTAAATATCTGTTAAAAACTGATAAGGTTTTTTGAAAAAGTGTAATGGAATGAAAACTTTCCACATTACTTATTAAAACTCTTTATAAAATTATAATAACTAAACAATATGCTACTAAGGAAAAACAGGAAAAAAGATTAATGAAAGATAGTTGAGGACCTACACCATTGCTCTCCTGAGTCTCCAGCTTGCCAACTGCAGATCTTGAGACTTGTCAGCCTCCATAATCACATGAGCCAATTCATTATAACAAATCTCTTTCTCTAAACATAAACATCCTATTAATTCTGTTTTTCTGGAACATCCTGTCTAATACACAAGGCATGTCTCATAAAGGGACAAGAATGCATTATAGCCAATAGAGAAAATAATCTTAAAAAATAAAAAAAGAATTTAGTATACTTGAGAACTCAGAGCATATATAAATATTCTCATATGTTAATGACAAATGGTTCGTGACAAATGATTAACAAATAATTTCCTGATCATTATAGAAAAAGTAATTTATATTATCACTGAAAAGACATTCCAAATAATTTCAAAATCTTAATGTGGAAAAAAAAATCAAACCATAATCATCATGAAAAAATATATAGAGAGTCTGCATCAGCTTGTATATCTAAATTGCTGAGAAGGGGTCATATTTGTCTTTACAACAGGAAACAACTGGAGAAACTAAAAATCAGTGACTTTTTTGGGGGCCCATCAGAGAAATGATAGCATAGGGCAAACCACCAATCAAAATTTTGGAAAGATAAGACCCTATAGGGGGAAATATGACCTAAGCATTTGCTTGCCTGGGGCAACAGCCACTCAGTACCCTACAGTCTGGGCATTAATTTTGAAAAATTGCTACAAGTTGAATTTGGGCTAGTGAGAAAATAAAAGTCCTCCTGGGGACCATACTCATAGAGAGTCCTCATATTTTTGCAGGTTTTCCTCTAGGAATCCTACCAGGTTCTCACAGGGAGGAGCTGAAGAGTGTAGAGAAGCTCCTCTATGGTGCTGGCCCAGGAGCGGAAGAGTAGCCACTGCGAAGAAATCCACCTAGACGCCTCCTTTGTTGAACAGAAGCTTTGTGTGGCTTTTTTTTTTTTCCTAAAGATTAACATCTAGATTACTCAAGTTTAACAATAAAGTTATTTTAATCATACTACATTTCCCAGATCCAAACTTTATTTACATTACTCATTAGTGCTTTAAAAGACAAACTGGTCATCAGGAAGTTATTAAATAATTTAACTTTAATTGTATTGTTGGAAACAATATAGGACCCTATTTTATATTCAAAATAATTTTAAGCTTAACAGGCACTATCAGTTGTGTTTGGATATAGGTTTTACTTGTAATAATTTTGGAATGTAAATATAAATTTTTTACATCTCTTTCCTTGTTGACTGGCATATAAAAATGTCCACACTTCCACATACGCTCTCATTTCCACATAAAAAGAGAATAGTTTTATACAACATATGATCAGTGAATGAAAATACTTTAATTTATCATTTATATAGAATGATACTTACCCAACAGTGAAACTTTGGTATCACTATGTCATTAACTGCTCTCTCAAATAAGTAAGACGAAATCTACAACTAGTTTTTACCTCCCTTATAAGTTGCAGTCCAAATACAGTTACTTCAGAGAACTAGCTAAAAAAATGAACATACCAAACACAATGAACCAGAGAGTTCTAGCTTTTTTTCCAATTTTGACAGGCACCAGATAATATTGAAGAGATGTGTTTAGGCATCCTATGATGCCTGAGGGAGGAAAAGTAAAATGGAATGTGACAGAAGGCAAAAAAAAAGTGAGTTTACAAGGGGAACATACAGCCAAGTATCATGCTCTAGTGTTACTATTACAGGACTACCAAATTCACATCAGCATGGAAATGTGGCATTTGTAAACAGACAATGTCTGCAAAACAGTATTGCCAGGGGGTCCTTTCAGTTTTAACTTACATACATAGAAAGTTTAAAGCTACCTGCTGGAAAATACCTACAGCTATCAAATTAGACAAAAAAGCTTATGGGGTTAAACTGAAAGGTCCAGTGTTATAAAGAGAAATGTTAAAATTCACTGTGAAGATTTTCTAATGTCATGACAGACAAAATATGCCACAGTTCCTTCATCTCTAATCGTTTAATTGTAGAGTAAATTATGTTGCTCTGTTTTCAGCATTTAATTTTTAAATTAGCTCTTGGCTGCAGTGCCCTTGATTACAGAATTTAATTAGCTGTGTCTGTTGAAGAGAATTATGCCATATACAGGATACATGATCACATGGAAAAGCTTAATACAAGCAATCAGAATCATAGTGAAGCCTGGTTGATTATTTCTAAAAGGTGGAAGAATAGTTACAAAACAAGCTGTATTTAAGGACAGAAGATTCAAAAGAGAAAGAGCTCCCCCCGCCAAAAAAAAATTAGATAGGTCTGTATTCTATCTAGGCAAATGTTTTGACTGAACAACTGTAAGTCCTGAGTTACAGAAGAATGAATTATCATTAATTCATCTTGTATTAGTTCAACAGTAGAGACTCCCTTTACCCATTTCTACTTCCCTTGCCTCCTGGTAACCACTAAACTATCGTTCATATCCATGAGTCTTTGTCTTGTTAGTTTGTTGCTTTCAGATTTATATACCACATTTAAGTGAAGTCATATGGTTATGAACTTTTTCTCTTTGATTTATTTTGCTTAGCATGATAATCTCAAGGTTCATTCATGTTGTCACAAATATATGGTTGTGGAGGGAAATTTAACTTTGGGTGTTGAACACAAAATGTAATATACAGATGATATAGAATTGTATACTCAAAACCTATACAATTTTATTAACTAATGTCACCTCAATAAATTTAATTGAAAAATAGATCAACAACGTGGATGATTCCTTAATCACCAAACTGAACAAAAAATTCCAATTTTTGATTTTTTTTAATCTATTGGCTTTTTTTTTTTTTTTTTTTTTTTTAACATTAGTCCACTGGTCTACCCACAATTGTGTAAACAAGGTTTTGTGTGTGTGTGTGTGTGTGTGTGTGTGTGTGTGTTTCCACTAGTCAGTAATGATAGCTTCTGATCTTCTTATCATACAAATTATATAAATAAGTACAAATTTGCAGTAGTGAGTGAATGACAGCTAAGCACAAAATGGCTTTTCAACAATATCCAATAAAGTGAAATGAGTTCACAGCTAATTATATCTATAGAATTTTTTTCTTTAACAAGTTTATGGAAACTTTGTTTTAAATCTTCGCAAAGCATAAATATTCAACATAAAATGTTAAGAGAATGTCAGAAATTTAAATCCATCAAGAGATTATATAATGTTAAAATGTTTCTTTTGGGTAGCTCAAGTGATATAAAAGACTGGTTACAAATTTTTGTTTTATAGATTTAGAGCGCTAGGAGAGGGGAGAGTTGGTACCTCAGCA
>NW_011888783.1:1939646-1971329 GCF_000151845.1 Pteropus vampyrus | reverse complement strand
ATATTTTATGTTGAAAGACGGGAGCAAGAAAAGCAGAACCTAACCATGCAGTTTTATTTAACGCTTCTACTGGGATGCAGCTAACTTCATTTACTAACATGCTATTAACCAAAGCATGTTACATGACCAAGCCCAACATTTAAGGAGATGGGAAGAATGAACTTTTCCACAGAATTCATAGGCAATTGGCAGCACAATAGTCATGGACGTATTATCCTACAATAGAGAGAGAATAGAGTTGGGAACAATAATCCAGTATGCCACAGGGATAGATGTTATAACGTCGCATAAGCAAGAACATAACTGCTTCTAGTAATCTTCATTATGTAAGAAGCAAAAAGGGAGTGTGTTGAGACTACACAAAAAGTCACATGTTAATTGTCTTTCCATACTTATTGAGCGTCTGTTTCCCTCCACGAAAATGTGAACACAGTATAGGCAAGTCTCTTTATGTGTTCTGTTCCTAGACAAATGCTTGGCATGTCCTAGGCACTCAGTAAACATTTACGACTGATTAAAGAAATGTAGAGCACATTTTGAGAGAGAAGTGATTACATTAAAAATATGATTTTTCTAGAGAAAAGATTATCAAACATAAATTAAAACATGTCTAGAAAGGGATGGGATGGCCCTGTGTTTTTAAAAATCAAAACAAATAAATACTAAAACTTCCCAAACACAAAAGTAGGGTAAAATAATAGCAGAGCTTATTGAGGTGTAAAAAAGAGGTGTTTCTGTGAACTTCTAGAAAACAGTTTACAAATGATGCTTTCTTAATGCAATTGCACATATCATAGAAGAAGTAAGGTATAATACAATGAAACTTTATCTTTCTAATAAATTAGTCTCACTAGATTCTGTTCAATTAAAATATTTTATAGGAAATATAGTGTATAATTATAAGAACACATTTCAATAATTTTCTGTTAAAGTATTATAGAATTCATTATTATCATACATTTTCCTGTTAAAGTATTAAGAATTCATTATTTATCATGCATTTTTGGGTTGCTGCTGTGAACATTTTAGTGCATGGTGTTTGGTGCATATATGTACATATTGGGAGGTATAAATCTAAGAGTAATAGTGTTGGGTCATACAAGTACACACACACACATATATATTTAGTGTCAATTTAGTATTGCCATAGTATGTATGAATATATATATATATATATATATATATATATATATATACATATCTAGTAAAAAATATCCAAAATTTTTCCAAAGTGCTTCTACTTATCTACACTCCAGTACCACTGAATAAAACTGCTCTTATTTTATATAAAAATTTCACGTTTTAAAATATTATTAGATAGCTTTTACTGCATAGCAAACCGTCTCAACATGCATTGCCTTAAACAACAACCAATTATTTGTCTTGAAACTCTTGAGTGTCATTACTTTAGGCTGAGTGATTCTTCTGGTCTCAGCTAGGCTCACCAATGTTCTGTAGACAGCTGCCAGCTTGAACTAGTTGATCTGGAATGCCTTCGGCTGGTACAGCACATCTTGATTTCATGTGGTGTTGAATTGTCTAATAGGATAGACTGGGATTTTTACATGGCAACTGTATAGGATCATGAGGATCATAGAGAGAATGAAAGCATGCAAAGTCTTAAGGTCTAAGCTCTTAAGTGCCACAATATCACAATATCACTTCTTATCCATTTTGTTGGCTAAAACAAATAATAAGACCAGCCCAAATTAAATCTTAGGGAAATGGATTCTAATTTTTGACAGAGAATTTTAAGATTACATTATAAAGAGACATGACGGCAGGAATGGGAATAATTAAAATCAACTTTATAAATAATCTACAACAGTAATTTTATTTAATTGTAGTTTGCTTTGCATTTCCTTCATAACTAACAAGGTTGATCAACTTTTCCTATGCTTTTTAGCCTTCCAGTAACTCTCTTATGAAATGCCTGTTGAAGGATAATACCTTTTTTTTAAAAATTAGATTACCTGTCTTTTTCTTAGTGATGTGTAAGAATTTTACTTCCTGGATATGAATCTATTTAATCGATTCTCTAATTTTGGCTTGCCTTTTGACTAACGGGAGCTATTCTTTTTTCTTTACAGTAGTGCTACATTTTAAGGTAAAAAAGTTATAAATATTTTCATTTTGGGATAGTGATTTTATTTTATTTATTTATTATTTTTGGTTGTTGATTATAGAAACAAAATAAAGTTTACTTACCATTGGGCCCAGGGCCATGAGATAACTCCTAGAATTTCTAATTTTTTTTTTCCTATTTCAACAATAAAATACAAAATTCAACTGGAAGTGAATGAGAAGTAATGATGTGAGGTAATGGAATAGTTTCTTTAAATATTTTTTTCATAGCGATATTTCAATAGACTCAAAATATTTTAATGAAAAAACCTTTTTAGACACTGATATGAAGGTCCATCTGTGCCATAAACCAAATGTGGAGATCACATGAGTCTCTCTTTGGATTCTCTGCAGAGTTACATTGACGTATACGTCTAGTCTTGTAAGATTAAACTATCTCTACCATTGTAATATTACAGTACATCTTGTTATTTAGTGAAGCAAGTCCTTCCTTGTTTTTTCTTCTTTCTTTAACATTTTCTTTACTATTCTTGTTCCTTTGCCTTCTTATATAAACTTCAGAATTGGCTTGATTGCCAAAAAAATAATTTTCTGGAATTTTAATTCAGAATGCATTCAAACTAAACAATTTGGAGAAAATGGCATCATTAATTTTCCCAGATTTTACATCTATGAACTTAGTATATCCATTTTCTTAGGTTTTTTTTTTTTTGACTTATTAATATTATTTAGTTTTCTGTGGATAAGTTTGATGCTTCGTATTTTTAGTTGCAACTTAAATGGTAAATGTTCTTTCAATGTATATTTGCTGTAGGATATATAAATTCACTTGATTTTTATATATTTAATTTATCCAGCCAGCTTAATTTTACTTTTAATTCTAATTATCTATATGGATATTATTTTTTGAAGTACACAATTGCCACCTGCAGATATTGAGAGTTGTTTCTTTTTTTTAAAATGACTAAATCTCTTTTAAGCTGCTTTTAAACCAATCTATTAAATTATTATAGATTTTTGTTTTAAAATTACCATATATAATATATTTTAGTTTTTGTAAGATATTGTCAGTCATATTTTTGTGCTATTCTTATATTATAAAAAATCATAGCTATTTTAAAGTATAATTTGACAACCCTTTTTTTTAAGCTACCCAGTATTTCTGTTTTTATTGACCATATATTTCTCTTCGTTGTTTCCTTGTATTTTATTCTATACATTATATATGAAAAATTATTGCGATGACTTGAGGTAATGCTTATAGTGTCTTTTTCCAGTTTTACTGCTATATAATTTAACATATTAGTTTTAAGTATACCATATAACGATTATATATATGAATAAAATGTCAATATTTAGCACTTCATATAATTACAAAATTTTTCTCTTGTGACGAGAACATCTAAGATCTACTCTCTGTAACTTTCGAATACACAATATAGTATTTATTAACTGTAGTAACCATGTTGAACATTACATCACCAGAGCTTATATTTCTTATAACTGGAGACTTGTGCCTTTTGACCATCTTCATCTATTTCACCCTGACCTCACCTCTATCAACCACAAATCTGTTCTCTGTATTTATGAGTTCACTTTCTTTTATTTCTTTTTAAATTTTTTTTTATTATTTATTTATTTACTTTAGATTCCACATCTAAATGAAATCATACAGTATTTGTCTTTCTCTGAGTTATTTCACTTAGTGAAATGTCCTTAAGGTCCATCCATGTTATCCCAAAGGCAGGCTTTCCTTATTTATGGCAGAATAATTTCCAATGGTGTGTTTGTGTGTGTGTGTGTGTATGTAGTATCATGTTTTCTTTATCTTTTTATCTAATGATGTACCGTTAGGCTGTTTCCATGTCTTGATTATTGTAAATAATGCTGCAGTGAACATGGGAGTGCTGATATTATTCAAGATAGTGATTTTCTTTCCTTCAGATGTATATCCATAACTGGAATTGCTAGGTCATATGGTAGTGCCATTTTTAATTTTTTGAGTCACCGTCATACTGTTTTCCATAGCGACTACATCAATTTACATTCCCAACAACAATGCACAAGGGTTCTCTTTTCACCACATCCTTGCCAACATTTGTTATCTCTTGTCTTTTTGATAATAGTTATTCTAACAAGTGTGATGTGATACTTAATTGTGGTTTTGATATTTATTTCCCTGATAATTAGTGATATTGAGAAACTTTCGTGTAACTGCTAGCTATTTGTATGTCTTCTTTGGAAAACTTCCTATTCAGTTTCTCTGCCCATTTTTAATCTCATAGTTTTTTTCCAATATTATTTTATGAGTTTTTAAAAAATATTTTGGATATTTACCTCTTATCAGATATATATATTTTCTTCCATTAAATATTTTCACCCATTCTGTAATTGGCCTTTTCACTTTGTTGATGGTTTCTTTGCTGTGTAGAAGCTTTTTAATTTGATATAGTCTCACATGCTTATGTTTGCTTTTATTGCCTTTGTTTTTCCTGTCAAAACCCAAAAAATCATAAAAATCATTGCCAAGACTGTTATCAAGGAGCTTATCCCCTGTATTTATTTTCTTCTAGCAGTTTTATGGTTTCAGGTATTAAATTTAAGTTTTTGGTTTGTTTTGAGTTGATTTTTATATATGGTGCAAGATAGGGGTCTAATTTTATTCTTTTCATGTGGCTATTTAGTTTTTCTAACACCAGTTATTGAAGAGGCCATTGTTTTTCCGTTATATAGTCTTGGCTCTTTTGTCAAAATTAATTACTCATAAATATGTGGGTTTATTTCTGGACTTTTTATTCTATTCCATTTTTATATGTGTTTGGTTTTATGCCAATATCATACTTTTTGATTACTGTAGCTTTGTAATATAGTTTGAAATCAGAAAGTGTGATGCCTCCAGTTTTGTTCTTTCTCAAGATTGACTTAGCTATTCAGGTTTTTCTTGGGGTTCCATATGAATTTGGGGGATTTCCTTATATGTAATTTTTTTCTCTTACTGTTTTTTAAGGTTTCACGTCTTTTACTTTTGACAATATAATTATAATATGTCTCAGTGTGGGTTCCTTTGGATTTATTTTTAACCTATAGGCTTTCTGGATCTAGATGCATGTTTTTCCTCAGGTTAGGGGGATTTTCAGCCATTATTTATTCAAAAAAAGCTTTCTATCATTTCTCTCATCTCTTTCTGGGATCTTTATAATGTGAATATTGGTCTGCTTGATGGTATGTCATAAATTCCTAATTCCTAATTCATTCTTTTTTTTTTTAACTCCTGTAATTTAATGTATTCTACTGCCCTGTCTTCAAGTTTTCAGATCCTTTCTTCTGCTTCATCTAGTTTTATATTAAAGATTTCTATTAAAATTTTTATTTATTATAATTTTAATTCTGCGATTTGTTTGGTATTTTTTAATATTTTATATCTCTGTTGAAATTCTCGTTTTGTTATGCATTATTCCTCTGGCCTTGGTGAATATCTTTATGATCATAATTTAAAACTCTTATCAGGTAAATTACTATTTTCACTTTATTAAGATCTGTTTTCAGAGGTTTTATTTTATTATTTTTCTTGGACTATATTTCCTTGTTTCTTATTTTTTCTTGACTATCTATATTGGTTTCTGTGCATTAGACAAAATAGCTACCATTCCCAGGGTAAAAGTAGTAGTTTTGTTTAATAGTGATGGAATGGTATTATGTAAAGATTAACCTTATTATTCAGCAGGCCTAAGCCCTTGGTTATCTCTCAAACCTTTGTGATTGTCCAAGCAGACTTCTTTGTTCTTAGTGACTCTCTGTAGTTGTGGGTATGCCCAAATATGTGGATCTCAGTCACCACACAGATACAGGCTGATTGGAAGCTGAGACCTCAGGCAGCAGCTTTTAAAGTATGCTAAAGATCTCTTTCAGGGAAAGTCTGGGACTTGATCTTTTCTGTTTGCTCTCTCTGGTTTGAGCCAGTTAAGAACCGTTCCTTTGTTTGCTATGGCCCACCCATTGGACTAGCGAACACAAGCCTTGCTGGCTACCAGAATTGGGCTGTCAAGGAATGTATCCTCTGGGTGGCAGCCACAAAGTCCGAGGTATCAGATGTGTGCACACGCTCCTTACATGGAGAAATTAGAGACCTGGAGCTTAGAAGAGAGAATGTGAAGATGGTGTTTGCTATCTTTCCTGGTAGGGAAAGCCTGGGTGTTTCTGCCTACCGCATCTCTTCTAATGGGAGGTATTGCAGGCCTGGGGAAGATAACCATCATGGGTCCTCTTAGTTTTAAGTCTCATTGGCTTTCAGAGATAAGTGTTTTGGGGGCATGTCACTGAGGAAGAAATCTTAAAAGTTGGGTCACCAAATGTAAGGGTCCTTTACTCCTCAGGGAGAAGTTGAGAGTTATGATTTGCCTCCTAATTGTATGTGGCTGTGCTGGATGTGGGGTTTATGGCAAGACTGTCTTAGCCCTCTATCTACTTTGATGTGGATTTTTCTCATTTGCCCAATATACAGGAGTCACTGGGCTGCTTTCTGGATTTCTTTCAGATGGAATTGTTCTGTATGAAGCTGAAGTTTTAGTGTGTCCATGTGAGGAGATGAGTACAGGAGCCTCTTATGAGGCCAGCTTGAATTGGAACCTAAGTGACAGTTTCTTGATGAGAGAAAATTTATTCTTATTCTGGAAAGTATCCAAGCTAAGAACATTAGCAATCCAAAATCACCTAGTCTAACCAGCTAGAGATGATTTTAAATTGGTCTTTAGCCCTTATGTGTTTATATTATTTCCAATTTATTCTAACTGCCATAATATAAACTTTTTGGGTCCTAACTCAATGTCTGCTGGACTATTGAGGACTCAAATCATAAACATTATTTTTTTTTCATTTTAATACATCTAGAATTACAATAAAATAAAGTATAATTACCTTAGAAATAGTTTAGAGTTTGTTTAAAATTTTTTATTTTCTTTTTTTAAAGCCCAGAAGCAATGATGAAAATTACTTGATCTAAAAATTGATATGGTCAATTGAGAGCCATTAGAGGAGATTCATAAATGTCAATATAGAGATCATTTAAAAAGTATTGATACTTTAATATATATAATTCCTGTGGAAAATTAGTTTGCCAATATTTATGATTATTAAAACATCTTAACATGGTGCCAATAAACTAGTCAAATTAAAGTTACATTTTTAAAGAAGCGTTATAAACAGTCTAATTTTTCATAATATCATAAACATGTTGATATTTGGAAATCTTATTTTTTTCTTATAGAATGTTTCTAAAGTGATAAACAATACTACTCATTATGGGGCAAACACTTCTATACTTATTCAGGTCACAGAGAATCTAGAATTAATTCTTTACAGGACAAAGTAAAATGCTACTAGATAAAAATAACCAAATATACGATTTAGTATTTAATTGAATTTATTCTTTAACTAGAGCCTAGATCACAGATACCAAAGGTATAGGTTGAGGCAGGGAAGAATAAAATGTAAAATTCATGTTTTTCAAAAGGCTTCCATACTTCTGCTTCTAGCCAGGAAGCAACAACAAAGGTTAAACTTAACATCACACCATGAACAACTATAACACTGGATAAAATATACAAAATGCTCTCAGACACTGGAAATCATCCAGCACAGAATGTGATCTCTTTGAGAATGTGTTCTATTTGAGAAGGGAAACAAATAGGATAAATTTCATAATCCTAGTCAAACTCTCAGCAGGTTTTTTTTAGACATTGGCAAGCAAGTCTAAAATTTATATGAAAAAGCAAAGAATGTAGACTAGCTTAAACAATTTGGGGAAAAAAGTAATTTATTTTATTTCAAGACATTTAAAAAAATAATAATCAGCGGCATTGAAACAGAATAGAGAGCCCAAAACTGGAGCCATACAAATATAGTCAACTGATTTTTGACAAGGTGACAAGCAGTTCTAAGAGAAAAAATAGTCTCTTCAAAAATTTTATAGAAACAATTTGAAGTCCATATGCAAAAATATTGGACTGAGACAGATGTCTCTGTCTTACACAAAAATTAAAATAGAGCATATTGTAAATGTAAAATGTAAATATTATTGTGAATTTAAAATGTAAATACTTTAAACATCTGGTAAAAATATAGAAGAAAATCTACATGACCATAGGTTTGTTGGGTTTTTTAAAATACAGCATGAAAGCATGAGATAAAAAATGCGTTGGACTTTACTAAAATTAAAAACCTGTTTGCTTCATGAAATACACTGCTAAGAGAATGAAAAGACAAGCCCTATACTAGGAGACTGTATTTGCAAATCACATATCTGATAAAGGACTTGTATCAAAACTATGTAAAGAACTTAAGTCTCAACATTAAGAAAACAAACAACCCAAACAATAAATGGGCAAATATCTTAAATGACACATCACCAAAGAAGATATATGAATGGCAAATAGACACATGAAAAAATTTCTCACCAGGCAAGTACAAATTAAAACCAAAATAAAATACAATTAACACAAGATGTTAAAAAGGCGAAAGGCGAAAAGATAGTGTCAAATGTTGGCCATGATGTAGAGTAACAAAGCCTTTCATTCATTCCTGGTGGAAATGCAAGATGATACAGTGTCTTGGAAGACAATCTGGAAGCTGTTTATAAAGTTAAACATGATTCTAATTCTAAGTATTTAAATTAAAAACCTCTACTTACAATTCTAAGTATTTAATTATAAACTTCTACTTACAAAAATACCTACATGTTGATGTTTAGGAGATTTATTCAGTTTATAATTACTATGAATAGAAGCAACTAAGATTTTCTTCAACAGAGAATAAATAAATAAAATGCGCTATGACCATACAATGGGATTCAATCCAGTGATATAAAGGAACAAGTTATTGACTTATGCATTAACATGGAGGAATCTTATATACTTTTTTTTTTTAAGTGTAAGAATCCAGACCCAAAGGCTTTATACTATATGATTTCTATTCATATGACATTATGGAAAAGGTAAGATAGTAGGAAAGGAAAACAGATCTGTGATTGTCAGAGATTTTTGGTAATGGGTAGTGGTTGACTATAAAACAAAAACACACACACACAGCAAGACTTTTAGTGTATTGGATTTTTAGTGTATTGGAGACTTTTATTGTATTGGGTGTGGATACATGACTGTCTGCACTTGTCAAAACCTATCAAGTGTAACTTGTAAAGAGTAAATTTTAACATTAGCAAACTAAATTGAAAAAAAACGGGAATTTGGGATATCACAACATATGAGATAGAATGTAGACTGTGACAAATAGATCTAATTATTTTTAAGAATATATGAAATAACCACATTGGAAGGGGAGTGAGTTTGGAAATTGAGCTGGGAGAGGATGTTCTGTCATATGTTTTAAGACCCCCAGTGGATGCCTGAAACTGTGGATAGTCTGAATCCTATATATGCTATGTATTTTCCTATAGAGCAGGTCCTTAAATAATGTCATTTTTTTCAATATCATTTTGTTATAATGCTACTGAGATGCTGTAGGAACTTAACTCTTGTTTATATCAATTAGCTTGTGGGAAACTTGATTTTGTTATACGTCGTTTTGCTTAAAGTCGCAGAACTTGATGATGTTAAGTACGCGCTTACTGTACACATATACCTTTCTACTTAGCTTCTTCAACTCTGCTGTAAATGCATCAGTAGCTTATTCATTGGCAGACACTAACTCTCCAGTAATTTTTATATTTTCCAGTCCAAACCTATTCCCGAATCTGTGTACCCATTCCTTACTTGCAGTAAGTGGTTTGGTGATACTTGTTTTAGAGGATTCCATGCTGAAGTCTTTGTACAGGTTCAGTGCTTTCTGGTGCAACATGGTGCTGTCTGTCAGGACACATTTTCTTTTCATGTCTTCCACCCACAAATTTAATGTCTTTTTCATTTTAACTAAGCATTTATCATGCACATGGCTATAACTTTTATAATTTGAGATGCAACAGCAAAACTAGCATGAAATTTTTTTTTTAATTTCATGGATAGAAGTTTTGTTTTTGTTGTAGATCTTTGCAACCTTAGTATACACTTTTTTCTATTATTAAGTCAAAAACTTTCACCTCTTCACTTAAAGTACTTTATGACTTCTCTTTGGCATATCTGAATTGCTAGCATTCATACTCTTGTACTTTGGGGATGTTAAGAAAAATAAGGATTACTTGAACACAAGCACTGAGATACCTCAATAGGTGATCTGATAATGGCCACTAAGTAACTAAAGAGTGGGTAGCTTATACAGTATAGATGGGATGGACAAACAGACAAAGGGATGATTCACATTCTGGACAGTACAGAGCTAGGTGGCATAAGATTTCATTATGCTACTCATAATGATGTTCAATTTAAAACTCATGAATTGTTTATTTCAGTTTTCCATTTAATATTCTTGGACCATGTTTGAAATGGCTAACTGAAACTGCAGATAAGGGGGAACCACTGTACTCTGATAAATTTATTTCTCATGGGCTTATAGGTTAATGATTTTGAGACTGCTTTAGTTGTACCGTATGCTGTGGTTGAACAAATAAGTAAATGAATGGTGGATGGTGGAAGCCAGGTTTTTCACGGTCAGAAAAGGAAGTTATAGATGAGCAAGAAGAGAAAGCTAGAATGAACTCTATGGTACATTCCTAATTTGGTGAAAGAAATAAACCTACACTCGAGAAGCTAAATGAACACGAACAGGATAAACCTAACAAAATCCATACTAAACTTATTATAATTAAACTTTCAAAACCTAATACAAAGAAAAATATCTTAGAAGCATCCAGAGAGAAATATGTTATCAATAGAGGAATGCAAACTTGAATCACCAATTTTTCATTTGAAACCACGGAGACCAGAAGAAGGTGTCATGACAGTTTTTAAGTGATGAAACACTGGAACTATTATCTATAAAATTTATGTTTTACCAAACCATACTTTAGGGATGAAAGAGAAATAAATATATTCTTAGATGAAGAAAAAAAAAAAAAACATGTTGCTATAAGAACTGAGCTAAAAAATTAGCTAAAGGAAGTTCTTCAAACAAAGAAAATGATAAAAGAAGGAATCTTCTAATAACAATTAGGACGAAAGAATAGAAAGAGAAAATCTAGGGATATGTATAATAGGTTAACCTCCTTATTAGTTTTATAAATCATTTGGCAATTGAACTAAAAGTTATAAATCATTTGATATTCACAGCAATGATATTTAAAAATGGAACAAGTGAAAGGACCTAATTGGTAGTAAGATATCTCTCTTAATTCATAAAAATGTACAACAGTGGAGGGTCAGGCAGATCAGCACAAATCAGCACAGATCAGTGCAGACATGTGATTCCTTTTACTATTGTGGGAGTCCTGAACAGAAGAGTGACAATTTAATGGATCCTGAGGTGAAGAGGGGAAAAGGGAAGCCGAGTGGGAAGGCTTACAGTAGACTGAGTCTGAATGGGGAAAACTGTGTTTAAGATTTTCCCATCCTTCCCTCTCTCCCAGTAAGAATGCCTCTGCAGGCACTATGGCCATGCCACCTAGTACACGCCTGATCCTGTCTGAGCCTGGAAGCTAAGCAGGGTCAGGCCTGGTTAGTACTTGGATATGAGACCACCCAGGATGACTGGGTGCTGTAGGTATAAAAAAAAAAAAGAAAAGAAAAGCCTCTGCGGAGGCTCCTGAGAAAAACCGTGGCCCAAGACCTCATATGAAGAGGCTTAGGAAAGAAGGCAACAGGGCTAGAAATGTTAAGATGTGAAAGAGCATGACTGACTGAGGGGATCTGAGTCCTTGAATGCAGCTCCCCTTAGAGACTTTAGTGCACTGGCTGTGTATCAAGTCAAGTCCAGAGTGAGGAGGACAGCTCTCCTCCGTGAGGCCTGTCATGCGAAGTCTTTATAATTGTCTATGGTCAGGCTTCTAGAAAAAATAAATCATCATTTTGACAATTTCTCAGAACACAAGTCAATATAAAAAAAGTATTGATTTTCAGATACCAGCAATGAGCAAAAAAGAATCAATATAAAAAATGCTATTTAAATCCCATCAAATAATGAGTTTTCAATGATTTTAAAATTATTTTTAGTGTTTTCATAAATATTGTACAATTACTTTACTTTTAATCCTATTTATGTTTAATGCATCTCAGTTGAAATCTATTTCTGTGATGTCTTTTGAATAAATTAGTTTTGATACTTTTTCCTTATTCTGGAATAATTTTCTAATATTTAAATTATAGTTTGTGAATTGATTTGTTCTCTACCCAATTTCTGTTGCATGAGGCTCAGGAAAAGTTAGAATATATCTGCATGTACCCTTTGTTGTAGTTCTGAGGTTCTGCTAATTACATTAGCTAATCTGATCTATAGTTCACCACACACAGCCAGCAGCATATTTTACCGTGGAGTTTATTCTTTCACTTAAATTGATCACAGATACCTCAAAAATGACTGATGCTGATAGACTTTTCTATATATGCTGAGATTCCATGATGATCTTAATAACTGTAAAAAACTATATAGTATATACAATACAGTTGATTCTAAATGCTTTCTTTGTTATTTAATTCTCGCAAAGGCACCACAAGATATATACTATTAATTTCCATTTACAAATAGAGATACTAAGGTACAGGAAGATCAAATAATTTTCCCAGGATCACAAAAGTAGTGAATGGTACAGCCAATATTATGAGCCCTAAACCCATGCTGTTAATTATTACATACTGCCTTTCAAGGATTGCTCTTGATTTTTCCTTATGTTACTTAATAACTCATTTTGTGTATCTGCTTCTTCAAAGTTGGGCATTTACTACCTGTTCCAGTTGTCAAAGTTTCTAATTTTATAAAATGTTTATAGATTTGGGATGAACAAAGTGTATAAATATGATTTAATATCATAATTATTATCAGTATTATATCATTTTCTGCTGACTTTTCTGAAACATACATGCATAATTCATCTTGAGAAAGACTTAACTTTCAGTTAAGTGAAGTCATAAAAGCTAAGTATCAATCTTAACGGGAGAGCTGAGATATTAATTTTCAACAGTTTTTAAACTCACTAAAACAGCCTTATTAGGTACAAGTATTGGAACAGTTAGGAAAAAAATATCTTTAATAGACTCTCAGAAGAGTGAGAAAACAATTGGGATCTAATTAAAACAAATCTTTGTGTTCATTTTGTTTGACTTCCCTTCACCACCATCTTATGATATTTCGAGTAATGTTTTTTATATTCTCTCACACTTAACTGCATTTAAGTGTATCTAAACATTAAAGAAAGCAGATGTATTTACCCCTAAATTAGATTTCTACTTATAGAATGCAGGAAGATAATTTTATTTCATTCAATGACCTACTAGTAAAACAGTATGTTGGAATATAAGCCCCCAATTAAACGTAAATTCCATGAGTGCCAATACTTTCTAAAACAAATTATTTCATAACAGAGGATCAAAAATATTGAAGGGATGGATAAACTAATATTTACTGCATAAATCAAAAGAATGTAAGCATAAAATGGCTAAATGTCAAAATCTCAGTGTGCCGAAGCTATGGAACCAATTTAATCCTACTACAGTAATCAACTCTATCATCATAACATAAAAGTTGTTCTTCTGACCCAGTGAACTACCTTTTGAGAAGGCCAGAGAAGTGATTGTGCAAAACACACGTAGGAGCCAGTAGATGTCATAAAGACACACCACTCAAGACTTTAGAAACATTAGTAGAAACCATTCTAATGTAAAAAAGATCTGAAGTTCAGCGTCCTGATGAATATTTGGAAAAGTGGTTTTGCCAAGGGGTTAAATATTTAAGCCCTGTGTAACCATACAAAAAAGACAGAAGTGCAATTATTTTTATGTTATGTTAAAGACAGTAGATACTCCACTGCAGTCTGGCTTGAGACAATAAAGTCAAACACTCAAAACAACAAGATCAGAAATAGGGCAATAAACTAGGAAATGTTTCAACAGTTCCTGGGAAAGATGAATTGGATGAATCAAATAAAACGAAAATTTGAATTTAATGTTTCTGGGCTGCAATCTGGCAATATATTTTTCCTTTGAATTATGCCTATCAGCTTATCATGTAAAATTATATGTGTACATATAGGTTTATTTCAAAAGATGCACAAGAATGGCCAGGTTACAATATGTATGAGCAAAATTAACCCAAAGTAATGGCTAAACAAACATAGAATTTGACAGTTTTCTATAAATGTCAATTATATTTATTTGGTTAACAGTGTTCTTTAAGTGTTCTATGTCTTTTCAGATTTTTTGCATTTTTTTTCTATAAATTACTGAAAGAAGAATGAGGAAATATCTAAATATATTTGTGAATTTCTTTAAGTTATGTCAGCTTTGGCTTTATGTATTATAAATCTCCATTCATTAAATGAAATTAGGGTTGTTGTATCCTTTTTTTTTTTTTTGTATTTATCCTGTACAAACTTTATGAAGTTTTCATTTATATCCCTGGTAAAAATTCTCTGGGCTAAAGTTAGTTTATGTGATAGTAAAATATCTTCTCAAGCTCTTTTATGCTTAGTGTTTACGTGCTATATACATTCCTATCCTTTTACTTTTGACTGCCCTGTTTTTACATTTAATATGGATTTCTTTTAAAAGGCATATAATAACTGTTACTTTTTCATCCATTTCGACAGTCTCTGCCTTCATTTGTGCTTTTTTCTACTACTTAGATTTAACATAACTATTGGATTATTTGGATTTCAATCTACTATCTTTCTGTTTTTTGATTTCAGTCTACTATCTTTCATTTTTTCTGTTCCTCTTTTCCCTTTTCTATTTGTGGATTAATTGAGCTTTCTTCTCATTTTTATTTCTGTTCCTTACTTCGATGTCTTCTCATCACTTATGCTTTTGCTTTATGTAGTTTACTTCTTCATATGTAATCAATACTATATTTTGTTGCAGTTTTCCTTAGGACAATTATTTTTTTAATTAAAGAAAAAAAGGAAAAAGATCTACTTTATTTTCTATAAATCTTACCATGTCTGCCTTTCTTCATGATTGATTTGATTTGAATTTCTATTTGGCATCATCTTATGGCTATTGAACTTCCTTTATTATTGATTGTACTACAGGTCTGTCAATGAATTCTCAGCTTCGGTTGTCTGAAAATATCTATATTTCTTCTTTATTTTTTAACGTATATCATTGCTAGATACATTTCTTTTTGGGGGGTCAACTTTTTTTTTCTTTTCTGTCAGTACTTTAATGATGATATACCATTGTAGTCTGTCTTACATATTTCTTACAAGAGGACTGTTAACATCTGTATCTGTTTTTTGTATCCAGTGTTTCTCTTTTCTCTGACTTCATTTTTTTTTTTTAGTTTTAGTGTTTTCGTTCGTGTGTGTGTCAGTTTTATTATCCTTGTGGGTAGCTAAGGGTCTTGGATTTGTGGTTTGTCATCTTTCCTTAATTTTGTACATATTTTTGCCATTATCTCTCCCAATATTTTTTCCTAATTTTTTTTCTCTTCTCCTTTGAGACCTCAGTTATTTGTATGTTATACAATTATTATATGTATGTGTGTCCTGTAACTCTTAGATGCTTTGTTATGGTTAGCTGGGTTTTTAAGAATTCTTTTCCGTTTTATTTTTCAATTAGGATAATTTATATGAACCTATCTGCAAGTTCACTGACTCTTTCTTTAGGTATAATATTCTGGTTTTAGTTTCTATAATTTTCATTTGATTTTTTTTGATGTTCTATGTCTCTGCTAAATTTATCCATACATTTATACATGTTTCCTACCTTTTCCACTAGATTTATTAAAGTACTTTATAGTACCTGTTTTAAAGTACTTATTCGATCATTTCACTATTTGGGCAACTTCTGGTCATGGCTCTGTTGATATATTTATCTCTGGCAATGAATTGTTCTTTCTTGCCTTTTTTTGGGGAGGGGTGGGCTCTCTCTTTTTAAAAAAAATATAGAGTAATGTGTTTGGAAGAAATTAGAGACTAGGTAATTAGTGTTTACATAACTAGGCATACCTCTTCCTTTGTTCAGGTTATTATGATACATTGTCGAGTCATTCAAAGCAGTAGTTGAGCTGTGTTTGGAGTTTGGTTGATCTGTAGTTACTTTAAATTCACCACAGATTTCAACTCTTATGGCAGGATCTTGTGAAATTGATGTTATTGAAGGTCCTGGTTTTTTCAGAGAGTTTTTCTCAGGGTTATTGCTGCAGTTGGCATAGGCTCTACATGCCTGTACTACAGAGGTCTTCTTTTTTTTTTTTTTTTTTTTACTCACTTTCTTAGTGATATGGCTCCTCTTTCACATAACAAGGAAACTTTGCCTTTGAATCAGTGGTTGATCTTGAGTGAAATAGAGTTTCCTTTCTCTCCCCAGTATTAGCAGAACTCTAGTTTGTATCAGTGAAAGTTCCTGGCATGAACAGGTTTCCTGCTTCTCTCCCAGGGACAGATAACTTTTAGTGGACCCTTTACTCACTGGAAGTTACTTCTGCCTGGGACCAAGGTCTGGAGAGCATCCCCTAGTTTTGGGAGATTGTTACTCCTTCCTTACAGATAGTACATCTTCACTTATGTCTGAGTAGCAAGGAGGTTTCCTGCCTTATCATAGGTGGTTTAAGATTTTTGCTTCAAATTTGAGAAGGGTCTGGGTAATGGTTTGTTCCTCTTTCTGAAGTCAGTATATCTCAAGACTCTTGTCTTGTTCTCAATCTATTGAGCACCTAGTTGAGGCCTGGGAAAAGCAGCTTGTGGATGAGTTATGGATTCCCTCGTATTATAAGGATCCCAGGGATTCTAAGCTGTTGTGCCAACCAGTATTTAGCCTTTAAGAAATTTACAATATTGTAGCTAATTTCTTTTTACCCATTTTTTTTTTTCAATTACTGCCTCTTTCTCTCATGTTTTGTCAAAAGAGAAACTGTGTATATCTCACCTTCATCACAGGGAGTTGTCACCCATTGCAATTCAGTTCATCAGTTGTACAATCTCAACCCTCTGTTGGGATCAAGAAAAAGTTATGCTTTTGTAGATTGTCCAGCTTTTGTTGTTCTGTCAGGAATGATATTCTCCTGTGGCTTTCTACGACTGAGGTGGTAGTGAAAACTCTCTTCCTCTATTTCTGTGATCACTTTTATCACACAGCAAGTTTCCATTTATGGATAGATTTATATTTTGGATCTCTATCTTATATATTGTTCTATTTATTTATTCTTATCATACTAATCACCTTGGCTTATATTCTGGATTGATTGCTGATAAGGAAATTTTCTACACACCTTGATTTATTATTGTCTGACATTTATTCTTCCATATGAATTTTAGACTTGTCTAATTCAGCAACAAAGAACTTTTACTGAGTATTTATTGGATTTACATTATATTTATCAATTAATTTGTGAATGATGATAAACTTTCCCATCTATGAACCTTGTATTACTTTCTCATTTTAAAAATGTTTTTGATATAACTTCCTTATTTAAAAAAATCTCTGACTTTTTGTTTTATCACTAGATACTTCATAGGTTCTGTTCACCTAAGCACTAAATCAACACTTTTGTTTCTACCCTTCTGAGATCCAGAACTTCAGCTGCCACCTATCACTGTTTCAAGATCATAGTGACCTTATTTACTTTCTTATTTTTGATCTCAATCATGAGTTTTTAATCTTTTAAAAACTATTGAAACTGAAGTTTCCTTTGTTTAAAGGTATTCTGCAGTGACCTTTAAACCCTCAGAAACATCTTGGCAACATTTAATCAGTGGTCTCTCACTGTACATAAAAGTCAAGGCAAACATTTCACTATCACCTTTTCCATAAGATGTTACATCAGATGAGAAGTGAAGAAAACTTATCTTTCATTATATTATGTATTCTTAAAACACTATCAGAATGTTTTTCATCTGTATTCCAATGACTCTGCTACTTTAACAGAATTAAGAAGGCAAGTAATTAATATTTCTTTGCCTTGGTATGTTGTCCTGGACTAAGTTAATCTTCGATTTATTTTACATTTGATGTATAAAAGATACCTGAGACCTTAATATTTGTGTGGCTTTTATGTTTATTTTCCTTTATGTTTATTTTCCTTTAGTACAGATGCTCATGTCTGGTTTACTGTCTTTATTCCATCCTTCAGAGTTTGACAACAAAAAGAACTTGAAAAATATCCCATAAAGACAATATTGGTATATCTAACTGATGCTCACAAAGATAAAAGCCTACGTCAAACAAAGAGGGAAGTCCCTAGCTTTAATAAGTACTTTATCATTATTTTTTTTGTTGTTGTTGCTCTTTTATTAGTTTTGCTCTTGAAAAGGCAAGGGAGGGTCACTTTTTAGGAAAGGAATTGTTAGATGAACTAATACATTTAAAAAGCAATTTATAATTCGCAAATTAAAGATAATTGCTATATTTAGAGCTGTTACACAGCTTTAATATGAAAACAGTAAAACTGTACTTTAATTATTTTTACCTCAAATGTATATATTGATAGTACTATAACAATCGTTCTATCACTTATAATAAGGGATCTTTAAGAGAGATTGGGGGAAAAAAACTATTTATAAAACAGTATATAAATGGACACATACGTAAAAGAATTTATACCAAACTTTTCAAAGGACAGCATAAAAACATAACTGAACAGATATTCTTTATATTTTTTTGTTTAAAAATTCATAACTTGAAATATTTATCAATGTCTACTCTATAGTTTGTTTTAAAATTAATTACTGATCGGTAGTTGTGAATATTAAGGTACAGGAATAAGTGGCCAATGGAAAATACTTTTTTCAGTTCCCTAATTAGGGTTTAATTAGAAACATGAGATGTTTTTGAAAGGCAGTCATCTATTAACAACACACCTACTAATAAATTGCATTAACAGATAAGCAAATTGAATAAAAGTAATGTATCTAACTGTAAGGCCAGATAAATGTTAACAGTCCTTGGGTGTTTTCAGTATCTTTTGCATGTTGTAGGCAAGGGCACTAACTTCACTAACATCTACAAACAAGTCAATTTCCTGTAATTTTTTTCTTTAAAATTATCATTAATGATGCATCTCTTTTTTTGGCCAAAGAATTGTATTCTGCAGTGACCTTTAAGCCATCAGGAAAAAATCCATAGTAATATATGTACAGTATTGTATCATATTTAAGGGATGAAAAATAGTAGGAATCTTTGCCAAACTGGAATAATTCTTAAATAAAATGTGGTAATACTGATCACATGATTATGTAAAAAAAGGGGTTAGAACATTCAGTATATAATACCATTTGGTTATTTAAAACCATCTGCTCTCTGTAGGTATTCACTCTTAATAAGCTTGTCATTTCTTGGCAACAATTGTGTTAATTGAAATACTGGAGGTCCCAGTATTTTACCTTCAAACTAGAACTAGTAGATAGATATGTTTCTGTGAAGATGTTATGATAGCCAATATTCATTTTCTAATATCTCTCATGACTCACAATATTTTCCTATAATCTAGCCCACAGTGTAACTTTTTTTAAATAAAATTATTCATTTAAAACATCTCTACTCATCTTCAAATCTCTCTAATTAAACATGTCCTATCCTTTCTTGGTCAATATAAGTTATGTGTAGCATTTGGTTTGATCAGCAAACATCTCTATCTTTATCCTTGAGTCCCAGGAAGTTCTTATTTCCACACTTTCTGTAAATTTAAGCATTCAACATGTTTCTAGCTTCAGAAACTATTTTATTTCAAACTTCCAGCCTAGGCTACATTATGCAATCTCATTTTAAGTGATGATGACTTAAATCTATATTCTACATTACTAAATCTAATGTCTTTCTGGCTAAAAGACTAAATTTTATCTAATTGCTGTAATTTCTCTAGATTGTATTATCAACTTCTTAATGGCAAACTATGGAATTAGAAACTTACTTTCTCCAAAAAACCTGACCATTCTTTTCATAGTCCCAACATTGTATCACAGTCATCCTAGTTACTAAGTATAGATCCATTAGCAACAATACCAATGATTTCCTTTTCCACCGCATTTCCACCTACCGCTAGATTTGCACTTACTTCTACCTTAATAGTACCTTACGGTGAAAATCTAAACTTCTTAAGAATAAGTACCAAGCAAATTAAAAACAAAATTACACAAAATAGCAGATCACATTTCAACATTTAGTTCACAAGCGCTAAATCAAAGAAGAAACTTTGAGACTATGAAATTCCCAAATAGACATGTAACTAGGAGCTGTGTGGCCTACAGCCCTCTTCCACTGATCATTTGAGATTAGTAGAACTATGAGAGAAAGGAATTGCACATGAAATACATTGGAATACTAAGATTTCGTGCTCTTACATCCTCAAAACCCCACTATAATACTGAGGTTTCTTCAGTACCTTTTGATTTCTTTAACGATGGTACTAGTTGAGTACCTTGTCATCTGTCACCTAAGTCATGTCAAGGCTGTTCACCTGGTCTCCATTACTCTATCTCTCAAATTTATTCTCCTTATTACCAAAAAACTATTTTTTTCTAAGTAGAGAAAAAAGAATATCACTCTGACCTCTGCTCATTTAAATTAAGTTAGTATTTCCACATCCCCTATAGAATACCATCCAAATAATTGTATCTGGAGGGCAAAATTGTGACTATATTCAGTCTAGACCATTTTCAAACAAGTGTAATTTACTTGAATGGTTTATACAACATGACTTAATCTCAGATTACTCAAATGGGAATTTCTATCTCATAAATTTGTTAAAATTTACTGAAACTGTATAAAGTTCTTAACTTGAGCTTGATACACAAACAATATTCTGTAAGACAATTTTTAGCATTAAAAGTCTTTTATGCCTCCTCCTCTTACTATATTTCTGGGCTTTAAATTTTTCAATCATATCAGAATAATTATAATATAAAATTAATTCACAAGATTCGATTTTTTATATCTTTGATTCCTTTTTAATATGCCATCTAAATGCTTGAATATTTATTGTAATGCCACCTACTTTTTTGAAAATAATTCTAGTTGATTCAGTTCAAATTAATTGTTTCCACTTCTGTTGTCTGATAAAATTTTGGTTTTATGTCTTCAAAGTACAGTATGGTCCATAAAAGAAAAAATGATAAGTTGGACTTCATCAAAATTAAAAACTTCTGCTCTGCAAAAGACTCTTAAGAAAATGAAAAGATAAGATACCTACTGAGAGAAAATCTTTGCAAAATATATATCTGATAAAGGACTCTTATCCAAAATATACAAAGAGCTCTCAAAACTCAAGGAGAAATAAAACAAAACTCTGTCTTAACTCAGACTACACCAACAAAATACCATAAACTGGGTGACTCGTAAACTACAGAAATTTATTTCTCACAGTTCTACAGGCTGGAAGTCTGAGATCAATGTACAAGGGTGGTTGATTTCTGGTGAGAGCCCTCTTCCAGGTTAAGATGGCTGACTTCTTGTATTCTCAGGCAGAGCTGAGCAGAGCAGAGAAAATAAGTTCGCTCATGATTCTAATAAGGATACTAATTCTGTTCATCAGGACTCCACATTTAAGACCTAATCTAACTTTAATAACCTCCCAAAGACCCATTTCCTAATACCATTACATCTATGGGTGGAGTTTCAACTTAAAAAATTTTAGAGGACACAAACATTCAGTTCATAACAAACCTAGTTAAAAAAATGAACAAAAGATCAGAATCTCACCAAAGAAGCTATTCGGATGGCAAATAAGCAAACAAAAAGATGCTCAACATCATATGTCATCAAGAAATTGCAAATTAAAACAACCATGAGATACCACTACACACCTATTAGAATGGCTAATATCCAAACAGATAATGCCAAATGCTAGGAAGACTGTGGAGCAACAGGAACTCTCACTCATTGGTGGTGGGAATGGAAAATAGTACAGACAATTTGGGAGATAGTTTGGCTTTTTAAATAAAATAAAATATAATTTTACTCTATGACCTAGCAGTTGTACTCGCAAATGAGTTGGAAACTTAAAATTTATTTTTACACAAAAAACTACATGCAGATGTTTACAGCAGCTTTATTCATGACTGCCCAAACTTGGAAACAATAAAGATATTCTTCAATAGATGAATGGATAAACAAATTATGGTACAGTAAGTCCTCAATTAGCATCTTCAATAAGTTCTGCAACTTTAAGCAAAACGACATATAATGAAAGCAATATCACCATGCACTTATTGATGTAAACAAGAATTAAATTACTATGACATCTCATCAATATTATAACAGAATGACATAGAATGAAACAACGTTATTTGAGGACCTTGCTGTGCTTCATACAATGAAATATTATTCAGCGATAAACTAAATAAGCTATCAAGCCATAAAAGGACATGGAGGAACCTTAAAAGCCCATTACTAAGTGGAAGAAGCCACTTAGGAGTCTAATCAATATGACATATGAAAAAGGTAAAACTATAGAGATAGTAAAAAGATCAGTGCTTACCTGGGGCTGAGGAGGGAATGGGAGGAATGAATGGTTGGAACACAGGGAATATTTAAGGCAGTCAAACTACTCTATATGATGAATATATGTAACGATATGTGCATTTGTCAAAACTCAGAATATACCCCAAGAAGAGTGAACTCTAATGCAAAGCATGTGATTTGGCTAATAATAATGTACAATGTCGATTCATCAACTGTAACAAATGAACACTAATGTCAGATGTTAATAGGAGAAACCGTTTTGTTTGGGCGAGAGGAGTGTGGTGAGGGGAATATGGAAACTTTTAAACATCTTGCTTTCAAATGGTCCAGACTTGTAGGTAAATCTTTCAGCTTTCCTGCTTCTCTGTCTCTGACCATTCTGCCCTAGCCCATCGTATGGTATTGGGTGTTGGGAGGGTTTGTATGCATGTTATGTCATAAAGGAAGGGATGAAACAGGATGTTATTCCCTGTTTTGCTCCTATACTCTATCTCTCCTGCTTCTTATTATCCACTGCTCCAGAATGGCCAAATTTTCCAGTAGGATGCAGCTTAAAATTCTGAGTTGAAAATATCTACCTTTCTGTGTGATGAACACTTGTATATTCTTCAGGCAAGTTAATTAGGGATTATACTTCCAAAAATACATGGGCTCACTGTATTAAATTTACTATGCCCTTACTCAAATATGGCATTCTTCCTGGTAACAGTAGGTGGTTTTAAATATTTGTGTTCCTTACAGATTTTAAGCCCCTTGAGAGGATGATCATTCATTTATTCATGGTTTAGTTATTTAATTAATATTTGCTCATTTAGTCATTCATGTAACATTTATACTTAGCAATATTTGTTGCCAAAATAGGTTCTTAGCAAATATATAATGAATTAAAAGATGTAATTTGAGCTAATTGATAATTGTTATTAATAACATAGTTTTTATAGGCTTAATTTCAAGGACTGTCCAAATAAGCTCTGACAGATCGCCTTTACTTCCTTTTTGAACCATTAAGATTACTGTAGCAGACACGTCAAATACATTATCTTAGTTCTTCTGTTATTCTTTTCATTGTTTTGCTTTTCTATGGTGCTATCCCTGTGTGTTCTTCATAACATTGCCTTCCAGACATTTATTTTAAGTCTTTCAGCCACTTTAAGAAAACAATGGTAATTGGGAAATTATATTTTTAAGAATGTTTCACATACCAGTTTTTCTGAATATTTCACATAACAGTTTCTCTGCTGAAAGGAGTAAGTGACTAATTCAATGGAAATGAGGAGGAATCAGCAAAAGTAGAAATTTACCCTACAAATACGTACTTTCAGTAAATTTATTGTACTTTGTGATCATACTGTAAGCTGGCCAAAACTTGGTTTAGCATTGGTCAAGGCTGAAACTTTACACACTCCTGAAAGAATCTGATTATTTTAACACTTTATCTTTCCTTCCTTCTCAGGATATGTATATATTTTGCTTTTGCTTGAAGAGAGAAAATCTTGGCTACTTGGTATCATAAAGCTGTTTATTATATTCAAGCCAAGAATTTTAGGAGTTGCTGAATAAATGATTCCTTGGTGTTAAGAGATATTTTAAACCATTGTCAGAAACCATGCATTTTGTAATCATTTGTTTAATAATTGCTATTTTTTCCTGAGTATTTGACATTTGACGAGTATTTATTTCAGGAAAATTAGTAAGAAACATCATAAGTGCAATGTGTGTTCTTGTTTGCAACAGCTTTTTCCTTGGAAAATCTCCCAATATTTTCCAATTCCTAAAAAAACACAGAAATTTATTGTAAATATTCTTATTACTTGCATTAGAATAGTGAGCTGAATATTATTTTCCCAAATAATATATCAAATAAACAATGCAGTATACAAAGTTATTGTTTTGAGTCTTCATTAGCTTTCCTTTCCTTTGTTTTATTGATATCATCTTTCTTTTATGCCTAATTTTTTAACATTAACTTAAACTGATAAATAGCTAATATGTTTATTTTCTTTATATTGAGTTTAAAATATGAGAATATTTAAAATTTATTGAATTTTTAAAAGATGGTATCATGTATTGTTTTGCAAGCAGCATAAAAATATCATGAGACAAAAAATTGCTTCTTTTTCCTTCAGTATATTTTCAACATGTCTTCCTAATAATATTCTAGTAAGTTTAGGAGATTTTTATTAACACAGAAAACCTTTTTTCCTCTTCCTTTTATTATTATGTCTAAGCATACAACTTACAGTGTCCTTTGTGCATCTAAGTATGTATTCATATAAAAATAGGCAAGCTGAACAAGCAGAATATGACTATTTATGAGATTGGTTTGTGTGACATTCAGAAAACAACTCCTCCATTTGTCTGAAATAGGGCATAGATCAAAGAAGTTCTTTTTTTTTTTTTTTTAATTTTTTTGATGGGGAGAGTACAGTTAAATGACTGAATAACATAAGTTATCTTAAGACATAAAATGATATAATTGATAATATTTTAAAAATATCATCCCTGAAGTAAATACATTTACAATTTCAGAAACTATTTGTGTAAAAAATTTCAACTTTTCAAGTTCCTGATCTTAGACTAGATAGAATGCTCATACATAGAGAAGTAGATATTCAATAAACTAGGAAAAGAGTGGTATGTTTTATTAATCGGTCAAGATAGATTTGTTTTTCTTGATGATCATTTTGCTCTGGTGGCTCATGTAATTGAATGGGGAAAAGTGGCCCTTTAAAGTATTAGGGTTCTATAAGGGTTAGATGAAAGAAAAATATTCCAAGAAGAACGGTTTACATAAGACATGTAAATTTCTCTCTGAACAGTTAGTTCTGCTTTATAAATTCAGAGACCTAGGTTCCAGCATTATCTCCTAGGACATTTTGCTGATCCTCAAGATTGATTGTAATAGAGCCAACTTTCCATTCACGTTCAATTCTCCAGCAGGAGGAAGGTGAGGACTAGCTAAAGGAATGTTTTAAATTTAAATTGGAGATGACCAAAATTTGTGCACATGAAACCTCTACTTATATAACTGGGTGCACAGCTACAACTTTTCCTATAGAAGAAGGCAGAGGATACTGTGGTGTGAATAACAAAAGAAACTGTTACTGATATACTATTAAAGGAGTGAAGGGAGTTCAGAGACTTCAATTAAAGATGATGGAATAAAAAATAGAATTGCTTCTCATCGTTTAATAAAATCAAGCAAAAAATAAAACGAATGAAAAATATGAGGGATTTATTTAGTTACTTGTTAAACTTTGAAAAGACAATCTTAAAAGAATGTCTGTGAAACAAAATTTTAGAAATTGAATGAAGACACAGAGAGTGCAGGTCCAGAGATCACAGGCTTTTGCAAAGAGCATTGAGAGGAGCTGGTTTCTGGATCCTGTCTAAAACTATGTTAGTGGAAGAGGCAAATATAAATACACACACACACACACACACACACACACACACACACACACACACACGAATATTCTGTTTCTTTTCAAGATTCAGACCTTTGTGGTTGCAGGAGAAGTCGAAAGTGGTAAACAATGCCGGATTAGGAGACAATTCCCATAGATTTCTGTTACTGAATATTTTGTGAATGGAGTCACTGACTTTGTTCCAGACTACATTTTAAAAGATAGCGATAGTGTCACTGTCTGGAGCAAAAGGCAGGTTTGTTTATTGTCCAATAGAATGAAGATATTGTCTCCCTCCAGGGCAAAGATCAGACAGGTTAGTTGCTCATTATAAAAGGTTGAGGTTCTCTATGGTTGGAGTTTCTCCCCTGTAAAGTAACCTATTATTTGTGCAGGTGTTTTGTAGCCTTCTTATTACTACTCTTGGGGAGGGAGAAATTTCCCATTCTACCCTTTTTAAAATTTTTAAGGCTGGATTAATAATAAAATGGAAAAAAGTCCAGATTAATAGAAAAAAAAAACAATTGAATATGTACATATTCATAATGATACTCAGAAAAATTATGAGCAGGCCTAGCTTTTCATATACTTTTTAGACAAATACTAAATTTATGAAAATTTTACAGGACAAAGAAACTTAAGTCTGGGTGCTCCTTAGTAAGAAATCTAAACAGAAAGAGGGCTTGGGTAGTAATTTAGTAAAAAAATAACAAGGTTTGTTTATACAGGCTTCTTGGCTCTGGGTTTTTTAATTCTAGCAATAAGGGTGTTTTTCTCAGCTCCCTTTGAGCAAAGAGGGTATCTCTCACAGTGGGGAAGTATTTTCTACATTCAAGGAGACAAAGGAGACTCAATATGCCATTCTTGCTCTGGCTGCTTGTCAACTAACTTTAATTCAAAGTAATCAATATGCCATTGTGTGATATTTTGGGGTGGCCTACTTTGGACTCTGATACTGCCTCATGTGATTTGGGTTTTGAGGACCCAGCATCAATCTCGATAGTTTACCTACTGCTATTGCCACGAATAATCCTTTTTGTCTATTATCTTGTAACCTAGGATTACTAGGTCTTCTGCCAACCTCTATGAAACTGTGACAGATTAACTCGTTAAGAGTATGAAACACTATCTGGACCTTCCTACTTCTTGACACTCTGAAACTGATGATCATAGTTAGAAGGAATGATGAATTAGAAAATTACCCTTTGGCATCCAGCATAGTAAAATCTAATTTAGCCAATAATTACAAATGGGTGCTCAAAATAGGGGGTGAAAGATAGAGGAGAAACAGGTTATCTATATACTGTTGAAGGACTACCACACAAAATATTTATCATTACAAGGTGTTCAAAATTAATCTCATAATAACTGAACAAATCAAAATAAGGTACAACCTAATTGGATGTAATGAGAAGAACAAAGCATCGTTTTTGTGACATTTCTGCAAAAAATCAATGAAGTGTATATAATTATGAGGAAACATCAGAAAAAAAATTGAGTCATGTTCTACACAAGAGCCCTTCATAAGTGTGAATGTTATGAAAGACAAGGAAAGACTAAAAAATGGTTCCACTTTGAAGGAGACTGAAGAAATATAACAACTAAATGCAATGTATGGTGCTAAACTGAATGATTTTTCTATCGAAGTGAAATGCAACATTATATCAGTTAAATAAGACACATATGTATTTTTTTCTTTGACTTTTGGAAATGCAGGGATAGAGTCTGTGAATTAGATGGCATTAATGTATCAGTGTTAATATTTGGACTTTAATGGTTTTAATATGATTAGGTAGGTCAATGTTCTTAGTTTTAAAAATTATACACTAAAGTTTTTCAGTACCAATAACCTACTCTCTATTCAGGGGAAAAATTTTTTTTAAGGGGGTCACATTCTTATACTTAAAAAATCTGCATACATAGCAATTTATAGAAAAACAAGATAATGTTAAAGATATAGAAGATCTGAAAAGCATTAAGCACCTTGACGTAATTGATACTCATAGAGCAATATATCAAACAATCTCAATAAAACACTTCTGAATAATCCTTGAGTCAAAGTAATATTCACAAAAGAAATAAGAAATATTTATAACAATAGGATCTAATGAAAGAAGTGTTTAGAAGAAAATTTACACCATTGGATACTTATATTAGGAAAGAAGTGGTGTTGGTTTAAAATCAGTGACTTAGGAAGCCAAATTAATAAGCTAAAAAAAACAGGAGCCCATGTGCCTTTTGAGTTGCTCTTCTCTTGCTTGGCCCACGTCCATGCCTGGAAGTGTAGTGTTGCTTTACTTTCCCTTCTAATAAAACTGTTCTTTTCTGCTGAAAAGAAAAAAGAGCAAAGTAAACCCAAATGATGTAAAAGGATAAAAATAATAAAAGTGCATCAATCAATAAATTGGAAAAAAGATAATAGAAAAAAATTGTCAAAACAAAAAGCTGGCTCTTTGAAAAAAATTAAAAAGAATTAATAAAATCTAGCTAAACTGACAAAAAAGAGAGAAAAGAAATTACCAACATCAAGATGAACAGGTTATTACTACAGATCTTACACAAATAAAGAATAATTATGAATACTTTATGACAACCAATTTGGCAATGTAAATGAGTTATGACAATTCATACTTAAATGAACACAAAAGATCACAATATGAAAGATAATAGAGTACTATATATATCTAAAAATTTGATATTATTCAAAAAATGAATTTCGCACAAAACTCCAGGCTCAGATGATCTCACTGGAGATTTCTATCAGACATTTAAGAAATAAAGAACAGCAATTTTATATAAGCTTTTAAAGAAAATATTGGAGAAGTAAATACTTTCAGTAAGTTTTAGGTCAATATAATCCTGAGAAATGCATTACAAAAAAAAAAAAAACACAGAAGAGAGGAAAGACTATTATAGATCAGCTTCAATCAGAAATGTAAACGCAAGCATCTTTAACAAATTTTAAAGATGCAAGCTCACTTTAACACTAGAAAAACAATATATCATCATATTAACAGAATAAAGGCTAGAAACCATATGTTTTCAAGAGTCATAGAGAAAGCATTTGACAAAATCCAGCATCCATCTATGAGAAAAACTCATTAAACTTTGAATAGAAGAGAACTTTCTTAATTTCGTAAAAGAGATCTACAAAACCTATACCTATTTTCATACTTAATGGTGAAATATGAATCGCTTTCCTCTTAAGCATGGTATTGTGCATTTTAGCCATTAAAATAAGTCAAGAAAAGAGATAAAAAGCATACTAATAGGAAAGGAGATAATAAACTTTTTGCAGATATCATAATTGTTTATATAGATTATCTTAAGAAATCTACAAAATGAATATTACAATAAGTGAATTTAGCAAGGTTTCAGGATACAATAGTAATAAAACAGAATCAACTTTGTAGATCAGCAGCAAGTAATTGGAATATTAAATTGACAAGATCTGTTTATAATAGCATCAAAACATAAAAGCAATAAATTCACCAAAAGATAGGCAAGACTTCTAAACAGAAAGCAATATTTAAGCTACTTTCTAACCAAACAAAATTTAGGTAATTGTAAATGCTGCAAAATGGGATTAATGAATTCTTCACTGGTTCTTCAATAATAACCAGAGCTAGATTTTTCCTATATCATATGTTACTAATTAGAAGTAGAATTTAATTTTCAAAAGCATACCTAATTTTAAGCTCAATATATTTCAATTTATTAAACATTCAAAGCCATATATAAAATTCTAGAATTATACTATCATTGTAGTAGTCTTTCAACCATGATGGTTTGATATGTTGTCATTAGTGAAAATCTTTGAAAGGACTGATGTGGAAGGATTCAAGAAACTTTAAAGGTGACATTAGCAGCTATAAGTTACTAACAATGCAACATGCAGAGTTAATTTGCCTCTTTGAGATGCTATTAATAGAATTTTCAAAATAATATCATTAAGAAATATAAAACTCAACCAAAAAAAAAATACCCCCATGAAAATCATTCTGTTCCTCTGCTTTTTTTTTTTTAAATGTGACTTTAATTATAGTGTCAGTAATAATAATAATAATAAAAGACAGAAGTAGCAACTGGAAATAAATCCTAGTCTGAAATGTATGAAGAAGAAAGACACTATCATTTTGACATGTTTACCATAGCATTGAAATAGCATTGAAACAATACTGCAGATGCTTGCATTTAACACTCTACAATAGAGCAGACGTAATTTGATGATAATTTAGTACTTAGATGAAACTAAATATATTAAATACAAAAAAATTGCATAATGTTATGTAATAAATAAAAATGGATATTTAAAGCAAATTATTGCACACTTGCAACATTGATAATCTAAGAGCCTCATTAAGCAGAACATATATTAATATTATAATATCAAATTTATTACAATTTTCTGGAGAAAAAAGACTATGTGATTTTTATTTGTGTAGCCCCCTCAGCATCAAGCAGTATTCTAATTGTACTGTTGACAATAAATACATGGTCACAGATTCAAATTTAAAATATAACTTATCATGCTAAAGGATTTACAAGAAATATAGGAGAAATTGAAGTTTTAAAAATAAATGCATCATGTTCTACTTTGAAATGACTTTTTGTAGAAAAAGGTAAGGTGTTTATAGTAACAGTCTCATGCCTTGAACATTAACTCCCTCCTTTATGAAAATATCTAGCCTTAATTAAATATGTATTATATGTTAGCTGAAAAAGGAAAGATTTATCTCTGAAAGCAGGGTGGAGATGGGGCAAGGTCAGAGAAAACTTAATTTCATATGGAAAACTATTAAAAGAACCTGACCAGGTTTCCAGTTTCTGTTAGGAATTTGATGAGCGGGAACGGACATCTCTCCCACCCTCTCAACAACAGCAGCAAATAAGACAGTCTGCACATTCACAAGCTTTCCTGAATCCATGAGACTGAGGTAAAAGAGCAAACTACTAACCTGAAATCAAAGGAAAAGTAAAGACCTTCAATAAAAAATAGATATGGGCACTTGTTTACTTGGTACAAATGTGGCCAGACATTGGTAAGAAGAATTCAGCTAATATTGTTAACAAATTGGAAAAGGCTTGTGAGAGAACGTGGAGTACATAAGATCACAGATACTAAGAAACTTCACACCCACATGCAGAGTTAAAATAGGCGGTGGTCGGACTACCTAAGCCAAGGAAATAGGCAAATGCTACAAATCATAACTTGATTTTTTTTTCTCTTGAATGTTTCAGCTAAAGAAAATGATGGCTAAAATGTTAACAATACATATTAAACTTAAAATTCTATTTGGCCAGTAGCCATTACTCTGTCCATAGCACAAAAAAATTGAGGAAACATACTTCTAGTATATGTAAAAAGCTGTAAAATTTAGGAAGAACATCACTCATGTCATTGAAGAATGAGTGAGGTTCTAACATAGCATTATTATTTCACCTTTGACTGGTTAGTGTAAATGAAAACACCAACCAGCATTCATATAGGAACTACTTGTTCATTGATTGCAACCAAAGTTCGCACACTGATAAACAAAAAGTGTGGTAAAAATCAAATAAAGCTGAGACTCAGTTGGCCCTATGAAAGTTATAATAAAGTATATCACATATTTTATTAATTACAGTCTGCAATATACATATACTCTTTATATCATGAAAATATATAATGAAGCTCTATACACATACATATGTGTACTTTTTTT
>NW_011888783.1:1925803-1938701 GCF_000151845.1 Pteropus vampyrus | reverse complement strand
ATATATATTTCCATATATGACCATTAATGACTATAGATATAATGTGTTCTTGGAAATTTAGGTTTCTTTTCTCTTTTTGAAGTTCCTGCTGTAGAGGTGAGTAGGTTTGTGTGTTAATAAAAGAAATAGAAGCATGTGCAGGCTTGTTACTTTATTCTTACCTATTTAATCCACTGTGAAACTGTGATTTTTATTGAGTTTGAATTAGTGATTTTATTCTCATCCCAATAATCAGAATGAAATGAAAACCATTTTAACATATAAGTATTCAACAACGAATTTTCCATTCTACAGACATTATATTTGCCCATTTATATTTCCGAATACCAATAGAGGGCTTTACAAATATTTTCCTTTTTGAATTCTACAACTGCTTTCTTTCAATTTCTTTTTTTTCCTTAAATAGTTAACAAATTGTAATCTCAAACTATCATTGGATTTTCCCATACATAACTTAAAAATTTATATTTAATCATTTTAATCATATATACACATATTCAATAAAATTAATCATATTTATAAAACCAGTTGTTTGCATGAATGTACTATTACTGTATACTTAGTTCATGAAAATTTTCTATACTCCTTTGTATTACCTATATTTAATTTAAATGTTTGTTAAAAATTAGCTATTGTATTTTTTTTTAGTTATAGTATGGGTCCAACAGTAAGACAACCAGAAAGTTTATTCATTTAAAAAATGAGAAAATTATTAGTATCTAACTGAAGGGATTGTTGGATTTAAAGAAGATATGAAAAAAAAAGGAGGAGGCCTAACAGGCAACATAAGAATCACCTATTGTTATTAATTGTGATTATAATTATTAATTGCATTTGCTTTAGTTAAATAGAAATCATTGTTTTTAAAGTTTCTGAGTCCTTGAATAACCTCTTTTTTTTTTACCCTGTCAGATGAATGATAACTTGAATGAATATGATTTCTGAATTAGTGTATATTTATTTTCCATATTTTAGTTTTAAGTTTGATTCATCTTCTTTAGTCTCTTTAAGTAGTTGTTATTTACTTATAGTTCTGTTTATTTTCTTGTTTGAATAAATCTTCTCACCTTTACAGATTTTGAGATATCTCAAGGTGTTTACAAATTTATGGGTTGTGAAAACAAGATGTACACGTTTTGTTCAAGTGGGCTGGGGATAATGTGTCTCATGCCAAGAAATACTGAATAATCCTTCCTGTCTCAGTTCCCTGCAAGATCTTTCAGGGTGGAGGTGCTTCTCTCTTAACTACTCTGAAGGGCCACAATTCAGGTCATCTTGTGATTCTATCCAATGACTATGCACTATAGGGAGGAAAACAAGGTCTTCATCAAAGTTCAGAAGTTTTTGTATTTTTAAATTTAATGATTTGTATTGCTGTTATAAAATATTTTTCACCCTATGATTCTGATATATTTTACATAATAAATCTCCTAATTTGTACTAATTACTATTGACTTACGAACAGAAGAAGACAAATGATTCAAATGTTAAATACTTTGAGAATGCAGGTTAACCTAAGGCAGTGGACATCTGTTTATGAGAAACTTTGTCAAAAAGCTGAAGTGATATAATCTATCTTAACACCACTACAAGTAATAATTAGCGACCTTGATTTATGAACATTTTTGTTCTACTTAATGAGCAATGATTTTCCATTACTGTGTAATTTATTTACAAATATTATCATTTATAGTAGTTTCTAGTATGAAAATTACTGAGAGTGAGAAGTAATGCTATTGAACATAGTGGTCATTTATGAATGAAAATAATATTAATTGCTTGTACTTTGATGAGGTTAATGTAATTCATTAGAAAGACTTAAGAATTCATTGAAAGCTGTTATTCTCATGATTGCAGTTTATTATGGGAAGAAAGTACATATTAAAATCAGCCAAAGAAGAGACACACAGGGCAGAGTCCAGGAGGGATCCAAACATGAACATTCCAGTTCTCTTCTTCCTTGTAATCCTGGACAGCATTAACTCCTCTTGCTACAGTATGTGACAATATGCATAGTGTTGCTAGCTAGAGAAATTCACCTGAGCCTTTGGTATCCAGAGGTTTCATTGGTACTCAACAAGTGCCCTCATGTGGCTGACCTTTAGTCTTCTGCCTTGTCCAGAAGCCAGGTTAACAACCATTAGTCTCCAGTTCATGCAGAGATCAGAAATGATATCACATAGTCCAAAGCCCCTGTAATAAATCACATTGTCAGACTGTTCAGTAGCCAAATCCCCAGGAAAACATGAGATCTCATGACTAACACTTTGAAGCTTATCTTCTTGTCTTTTGTCTATGCTTCAAAATAAAAGTTAACTACATGGTTTAGGGACTGTGCTGCTTACTACCATGTGAGATAGTCATTGCTTCTGAGTGTGGAGAGGTTAGAGCAACAGATGTAATTAAGTTGAAGAAAAAGCAACTGACTTGTCAAATCCTCTTGCTTAGATGGCAGTAATGAAGTAAATTCCTAAAAGTTTTGGGCAACCATCCTTTTCTTATAATGTTCCAATTTGTGGTTACAGAATTACTAATTATTTAGTGTGGTATTTGCAAGAGTTATGTTTGGCAACTAAAGAAAATTCTATGAAATTAAATATTTCCAAGGAAGGAGAAAGAAGATATTTTTCTTTAACAATTTTTTAGCTTTGTCTTCCATTGTTACTCTTGTTCCAGGCCTCTTAAATGTTAGGGACTGGCCTGATTCTGATTATATACATTAGAGAAATCTTTGCACATATGAATGGAGATCTTTTCATATGTAAATGGAGAGGCAAGTCAAAAACCCAGGAAATAATCCAAATTTTTATTAAGAGTTTAATGAGTTAAAAAAACTTTGGTGTATTCTTATATTTACATACTACGTATCACTGAAAATGACTGCTTGAGTTAATTTTGAATAAAGATACACCATTTTCATTTTCACTGGGTCTTATAAATAATGTAGCCTGTTCTAATTCTACTTATCTTAATATTTTAAAGACAGGCATTGCATTATTTAAGTAAACTTTCATATGTGGAAAATCTATGTTGAAAATGAAGTAATGATTAAGATATGACTGTCATATGATTCAGGTCTTACATCTTATGCGTATCTCATGATTTCCATGATTCAGGATCATGTTTATACCTGTGAGGGACAGACAAGGGCACAGTTGAGGAAGGGTATACATTGAATTTCAACACTATTCATAATATTCTATTTCTATAAATGACTACAATGATTTTTCTTTGCTATTATCATTAATAAAATGTATGATACATGTAAATGTGTAAGAGGTGGACACTCATTGTAAATTGGCATAGGCTTTTTGAGAGTCAATGTAGCAATATATGTCAACACTCTTAAAATGTAATCCACATTCAATCATGTCTAAAAATACATTTTCAAAAAGTAATCTTAGATGTACATGAAATTTTAAAAATAAAACCCATTTCTTTAAAAAAAATTAAAAAATGAATATAACTTGATTGTTTCATTATAAGATACAGGCTAAGTAGATTGATTACATATTATTTGTATGGGATGGTAAGTAGCTAATAATTTTATTATAAAATAATTTTTATAATAATATAATTATTTTTATAATAATAAAATTTTCTATTATAAAAACAAATGATAAGTTGAGAATCAATGCACAAAATTGCCAGAGGCTGATTTCTGTTGGATGAGAACTAGATAGAGATGTTATTTGGTTTTCAGTGTATTTTTCAAATTTTCAACAATGGGCAAATATTGTTCTTATAGACAAAATATATCTTTTAAAGAATATGAAATGTTATAAATTATTCTTGCCTTTTCCCCCTGCAAATCTTTATTTTCTACACTTAACAAAGCAGATATTTCGGAGAACTTTTCAGTGACTTTCAAATGTTTGCAGTTTTCTCATTTCATAGTTTCCAAAACCTCATGTACATTGAAGAGTTTCTTCTTCTGATTCATCAAATTAAACATCTTATTTGCTATACTGCAGCACTGATAAAAAACATACAGAGTCCATCCTTCCACATAACCTAGCAAACATAGCCCAAATGATTACAGAGTACATAGAATCATTAGCTAACTTAATCATTACATCCTTCAAAATTATTCTCTCTTCAAAATTACATTTAATTGACATCATTCTCTCTGGTAGGTGACACTGTTAACCATGTGTGAAGAGAAGAAGGATAATTATTTTTTTATTTGCCAGTTAGGGAGAAACATAAAATTAATACTATTAACAATGCAAACTAGGTCTTGTTTCTCCTCAGGGAATGGTGGATACTTGAGTTGAAGAATCCAAATATGTCTTGGTTGATGACAATGTATCAGAAAGCTGTAGATGCCGAATTCTGAAGACCCTATTTAGGGATATTAGCATCTAGAAAGCATATTGAACTCTCATATAGTTCACCACCCCCATCTTCTTTCTTTGTCTCTCCAATAGAATTAGGATTTGTGAAATCCTTCATTTAAATTCTAAGGTAGATAGGTAGGTAGCTAGCTAGCTAGATATTCATATATATATAATATTTCACTCATATAGTACATATGTAAATATATATTTTTTAACTTAAATATCTTATTTAAAGGTATTTATCATACATTATATCTTTATATTGTGCTGGTCCATGTTCATACCCTGGAATCCATTTCACTAGCACTATCTGTAAATAGGTATTTTAAAAACTCCACATATTTAAAACATTGTTTCTTAATAACTGAAATGAAGAAAAATATTATAATAAATATTTAATTGTATTGAGATATAAAATTTCATGCTGGTATTTTATATATTTTTATATTTGACATGATCAAACTCTGTTAGAAGAGAATATGAAGTTAATTTGTCATGAGCCTTAGCCCAGTACTTTTCTACAGACTGCCAGTGTTCAGAAGTGACATTCTATAAAGCAGTAATCAGAGCAACACCAGGTTTTGTATTGCCTTAATAAGTATATAGCCTTTGAACAAATTGACAGTTTGACTTAAAGGCCTTAGAGTTTGATTCTCTATTAATTGTGTTTTAGTCAATGGAAGCTTGTTAGGAAAAAAAAAGTGCCACCATTCAAAAGCAATCTATTTTCACTCTTAATAAACTTTAAAGAGGTTTGTGCACCTGAAACATTTTAGTTTCTTCATATTCCATTTGAGTTCTCTTTGTTTGACTTATTTCTTCATATGTCAGCTATATTCGCTACTGAATATATCCCTTTTTATTCTTAACCAATGGACTTTGAATTAAATCTGTATTTGGCAATGACATAATAGATTTTTCATGAGTACTCTAATTAGGCAGAAGTGTGTTCAAGAACTGGGAGAAAGGTTTTAAAATCTGGGGAGTTAAAATACTGTAGTTAAGGATATATTTATTTTATATTTTTATTTTTAATTTTATGAATTAAAAGTATTGACATAGTTTTAAAAATAAAATTAAGTGATGTCATAAATTCCTAACAAGTAGACCAGTTTTCCTCAGGCTAGAATACTCCTAAAATAGTATCATTGTGTTAAGTAAACATTCCCAGGCCAGAATATTATTAGTGACCTTGACCAGTGTTTTGGCATTAAGGTAAGTATAACTTTTATTCTCTTAAATTCCATGTGTCCTTATTTAACCTACTGTGAAGGTTAGGCCAGGATTAGTTTGTATAATGAACTCTGAAAATGCCTAACACATTCATCTCATTTAGGTTTGTTAATAAATTGTGGTGGTGATGTACACAAAATGGAATATATATTCAAATAAAGTTATATTCTTATCCATGACGTTGATTTGATTTTTCTTTCACCTTTTGGAATATTAATCAGTCTTGCTGTTAAAAATAAATTTTATTCTAACATGAGCAATCTGTAGAAAGCCTTTCTAAATAAGAGCTTTTAAATAAAGCAGGGTACTTTATACATTGTAATACACTCTCCACACTATTTAGCTACAGTTTAATAGCACCTAAAGGGAATCTGTCAAAGATAACTTAAATGGAGATAAATCAGTTTGGAAGAAGCCAAGTATAAGACATGAGTTAATTCATTTTAGGCACTTTTTTTTTTTTCCCCCTCTCACCTATTAGGATACTAGATTCCTAAATATGTTCCATAAATAGGTTGACCATGTGTCAAGGTTTACCTGAGACAATCCTGGGTTGAGCTTCTTGCCTCTGTAAGTATTCATTGTGTTCTCTTTTACTCTCAAAAGTTTTCCTGTTTGCATAATAAATGATGTGGTCACCCTAGCTATATGCCATAGGGATTGGCAGAAAAGAAGTATAATACCAGCCAAAAAAAAAAAAAACAGAGGGACTAGAAGGGTCAGGGACATTTTTGGGAACAGAGCAGATAGTATGCTTTCACAACTTCCACTAGATTATTATTTTCTAAAGTGTTGTATATCAATCAGTCCAGAGATACTACATAGAAAAATAAAGATCACCCTACATATTTTCCACATAAATCACAGACCATTGAATCTTTCTGAAATTACTGTCAATATTTGATATAATATCCAAAACAATAATAATTTAAAAAAAAAAACTCTCCAGTAATAGTATGTACTCGGTTCCCACTTACATAAATTTTTGTGTAAATAGAGACTAGGGTAACTGTTCCTGTTGCAAAATGGTGAAAAATGGGAGAGGATAAAGTGCTAAGGCTTTTTTAATTTGTTTGTTTTTATTAGCAAGCAGTTGGCCTAGACAGTGTCAGTTGAGGGAGGATATGTGATAGCAGTTTAATGAAATAGAACACTTAGTAGTTATGAAGATTTTAATACCGAAGGAAATGCGAGTGGTCAATGAGGTAGAAAGGGAGGCCTCATATATCAACATAAATTAATTCAGTAATTTGGAAGATGACATGTTACTTATCCTTAGATGTAAATTTCACATTCTAAATGTGTATGCATAACATGGATGTTTATATATGTAATCAAAAACACTTTTTGAACTTTATAAGCAACAATTTTGTTACATAAATAAGGGATCACAAAATACATAAATATCATAAAACCTAACTTAGCTAAAACAGACATAAAGGAATTTGAAGGTGAATGGATAGGAAAACAAAATTCTGAGAATTTTCAGATTATGCACCTTTATTAACTCATAGCCCTAATTGAACCCAATTAAATTCAATGATGAGGCTTAGGTTAAGATAGTCTGAAAACTACTTTTATAACTTCATAGCTGATTATTCAGTCCAAGCCAGATAATAGGAAAAAAAAATCAGAAAATGGATAATTAGACATACAAACATTTGAGATTACAACACAGCATGAGAAACCAGGAGCAAATAAAGGGAATAGAAAAATAAAGTAAAAAGGAGAAAAGTAAATAGCATTTCTACACCTAAGGGAATTAGAAAATGATGGAATTCAAAGTTATTTTCCTTGGTTTATTTAACTGAACATGTGATGAATTTTGAAAGACAACTGATCAGTCACTGTAGTTTATCTTCCATTGATTCCTTTAGTTCCACTTTTATCCACCTGGCTCTTTTACTCCAGTTGTCACAGATATGAATGGGCAATGTCAACAGCCTGTCTTTCCATTGGGTTCTTCCAAGGGAAGCTCCTATGTGAGATAAGAGGAAAAACATGAGTATGATTAAGGTTTTTATTAGTATCCTCTGACCATATCATACACCTTTTAAAGTAGCCTTAGTTTCTTCTTTATTTCAATAATCATACTGTCCCTGTTCCTCTGAGCCTAGGGGTGAGAACAGCTTTGCGTTTAGTAGCCCGAGTGACTGCATTATTCCTTGTGGTTCTCCTGCATCCACCTACACTTCTGTAATTGTTTGTTCATTAAACATTTCTTGAATTATCTTAATTTGAGTGTGTCATCTGTTTCCTATTTGGATTTTGTTCAATTTTAGAAAAAATAATAAAACGACTATCCAATAGGGCTATATTTCTGTGGCTGACCTTTGTTTTGCTCAGGAAAATCTGTTTAATTCATATCATATTTTTCTTCACTATCCAGCTTGGCTTTTTGACAGGTGAGGTAAGTAGATGTGACCAAGTCTTAGTAGTTAATGTGGTATGTGGTAAATCAAATATTTCATCTTGGTGACATGGCTCAAAAAAGAGCAGTGACATAAATAGTATTTTGCCAGTTTTCTGTCTTAACCAATACTCATCTGCATCCTAGGCCAGGATCCAATCAATTTATAGAGAAATGTCACATTTTTCAACAGAAAACTATTGGCAAATTTGTTCAAAAAGTCATGAATATATATGAAAACATCCAATTTGTTGTTTTTCTGGATATTTTGCCTCTATGTTTAACTGTCCAGCTTTCCTATTACTTATAATTACACAAAACACAAATTTTATATACAATTTGGTTTTGTCAAATAGATGTAATATGCTTCCCCTATTGACATTCTATTATGAAGAAAAACTTTGAGTTAATGGCATGTTGGCTATATAGACTCTTTTAGTAGGTATACAGACTATGCTTCCTTAATTTACCATGACATTGAGCATCAGTTCAATACACAAAAACTATCTGCCTTTACATAGAAGATAAATATAATAGGATAATAGCTCTATTTCCCAGTATCAACCTACATACCATTAGAAAGTATCATATGAGAAATTTCATATCAAAAGCCTTTCTGTGGACACTAAATTTTTAAAAGGCATAATGAGATAAAGGAATTCCAAGAGATACTGCATGACATATCCCAAACATCAGATTAACGATACACATTAAAAGCTCTGAGCAAGGAGGAGAAAAAAAAATTGCGTAGATGATAGAGGCTCTGTTCATCCCTCTGGCAGCCAAATCAAAGTTGTGATGGAAACAAAGAGCAGCAGCAAGGAAAAATCTCCTTGTGAACAAGCCATACAGCTAGAGAGAAGTCCAAGAAATCACTCTGCAATGGCAGAAGGTAGGATGGGGTGAGGATGAGGGGCTGCCCACTGCTGAGAAGCTGAATGAGACGGAGGCTGCAGCAGCGGCAGAGGCTGATGCCTCTTAAAGGGGCCGCATCCGCGAGTGGATATTCATGGTGAAGGACCTGCTCTCTCTCAGTACCAGTGCCTATTCGGCTGCATACAGGGGGCACCAGGAACTTACAGGGAGACATTGTCTGAGTGAGGGCCAAGGTGAGACTCACTTGGTACAGAAGTGATGGTGGTATCCATTGTTTCCTATTAAGCCCTCCCCCTCCCAATGCGCAGACACAGCGCCACCATAGCCATGATGTCATCAAACTGGATAACCGGTCTCTCTGCCTAGAGGATTCTCTGAAACCCCGCGTCCCCCAACTCACAGCCCCACCCAAGCCACATCCAGGTGTATCCTCAGCGAGTCAGGTGCTCCTTTCTAGAGCAGCATCTAGACTCACACTAGAAGCAGCTAGCCTTGGTTTCTGACGTGGACTTTTGAGGCAACTATAAGCACAGCATCTGTGGATTGCTTGCTAAATCTTAACAGGTGGCTCCAGAGGGGTAGAGGTTTGGGTTAAGTTTGGCCTGCAGCTGAACCCCTCTTAGGACTGTGCCACTGGGCACCTATTTCACAAATCCACACTAATAAGACTAGGAGACTTAGGAGCTTTGCTTAGTACACAGAAACAGACACAAAAAGGCAGCCAAAATGGGAAGACACTGGTTATAAAGATGCTCAATGAACTTTTGAGAAGTGTAGATAAATTCAATGAGCACTTCAACAAAGAGATAAAAAATATAGAAGGGAACCAGTCTGAAATGGAGAACACATTATCTGAGATGAGAAGTATATTAAGTGGAATAAACAAAGTGAATAAAGAAAAGGATCAAATGCCCTATTTAGAGGACAGGAAAGCCAAGGACATGGAATCAGAATGGCAAGAGATAAGATGTCAAGACCATAAAAATAATTTAAGGAGGATATGGGACACTATTAAGGGTCCAAATATCCATCTGATTGACATACTTGAAGAAAATCAAGATGTTGAACAGCTGTTTGAAGAAATAATGATGGAAAACTTCCTTAATCTGGTGAAGGAAATGGACATAAAACCCAAGGAAGCTCAGAGAATTCCCAAAATCAGGAATCCAAAGACACATCATTATTAAAATGCCAAAGTTTATATAAAAAGAATATTAAAAGCAGTGAGAGAAAAACATAATTACTTATAAGGGAATACTCGTAAGACTGGCAGCTGATTTCTCAAAAGACACTGTGCAGGACAGAAGGACTTGGGGAAAAAATATTCGACAAGATGAAGACCCAGCATCTACAATGAAGAATAATTTATCCAGCAAAGCTATCATTTAGAGTTAAAGAACAGATAAAGAGCTTCCCAGACAAAAATAAGCTAAAGGAATTCATCAGCAGTATTACAGGAAATGTTGGAGGGACTTCTTTAAGAAGAAAAAACATGTCTCAAAAACAGGAATAAAGAATGGTTAACAACTACATTCCTATCAATAAGTACCTTAAATGGAAAAGAATTAAGTGCTCCAACCAAAAGATAGAGTGGCTGAAAGGATAAGAAAACAAGACCCCTACATATGAAAAGGAAGAGGATGGAAAATGATATTGCTGTGATGGACCTAGAGGGTATTTAAGTCAGACAGAGAAAGATAAACACTATATAATTTCACTTATATGTGGAATTTAAGGAATAAAAAGAACAAATTAATCAAAAACAGACTCACAAATATAGTGGACAATTTGGTGATGGACAGAGGGGAGAGGGGTTTGGGAGGCTGGGAGAATGAGGTGAAGGGTTAAAGAAGTACAAATTAGTAACTGATTGGTGGTTACGGGGATGGGTAACACGGCATAGGAAATGCAGTTAGCACTAATACGTTGGCCAGGTGGAGGGTCAGGGGAGGGAGGGAGCAATTAGGGGGATTGTTTTATGAACTATATAGAAATCTAACCAATATATTATATACTTGAAACTAATTAAAATAAATAAATTTACAAAAAAAGTTCTGAGAAATAGATTAGTAGTTACTAGAGGGTAAAGGGGGAGGGGGGAGGAGGGAGGTAGATGGGGTAAAAGAGTCTAATTTGTGGTGACAGAAAGAAATCTAACTATGGGAGGGGAACACAACAATGCAATATATATATGCCTTACTGTTAAATTGTATACCTGAAACCTAGGTGTTAACTAATGTCACCAAAAAAAATTTTTTAAATAAAATTAAATTAAATTAAAAAAAAGAACAAAAAAGCTCTGAGCAGTACTGTATTAAGAAAACGCGAACACCTGTTTTAACTAAGAATTATATTTTATGTAAAACTTAACATCTAAATTACTTTTTCAAAGAATATATTTTGTGTGAAATTGACTTACAAAGGTAAAAATGATACTAATTGGCAAGATTGTATAATCTCTTTTAAAATAGTTTATTCATTTCCCATAATGAGATTTCTTATTTCTTTAAGAGTAGCAAGTTTCTGATCATTGTCTCATCCATAAAATACTTGAAAAATATCTGGACAGGATGGTAATTAAATTAGCCTACCGCTAAACCTTCAATTAAGTGTTAACTTTCCTGATAATCAGAAATACTGAAATGGGAGGTTTAGCTGTCCTTGCGATTCCAGAGTACATACAGTACTCTAGCTACTTAAAGAGAGGAAGATGTAGGGGACAAGCAGAAGGGTTTGATAGATTTGATATAAAATAAGGTGCTCAACCAGTGGTCTTGAACTTCCTACCGTACCTCCACTGAGAAATAGGGTACATACAAATATAATAGTCATTTACTATGAAAATTATTCTCAGTCAGAAGGCACATTATCTATATCTCTTAGGACATTGTTGAGTATTGAGCCCGGGGTAAGGAGTGAAGAATGTGTGTAGTTTGAGAAAGTCACCCCACTGTGATTCATTCAGCTCTTCCTTGGATGTATCCATGGAATTTACAGTGTTGACAAAGAGCTATGTAGCTGAAATGCAATTTCTGCTATTAATTCAATGTTTTGTTTTGTTCCTGCATAAGCCAAGAGAGAGTTATATACTAGGAAGTTTTTATTCTCTTCATTATATGCCTGTAACTACCATTATCATTTGCATATCTTCTAAAGCAAGACTGTTTCCATAAAATTATTAGTCTATATATAATTGGGAAAATTGTGTATATCAACAGTTTTTCTGTAATCCTGTTCCTCAGAGAACAATACGTTAGATTTTTTAGAACAAAAAATACTACTCACAAATTCGTATGTACTGAACAATTCAAAAATAAGCTAATCTGCTTTATTGACTATTTGAATTATATACATATGGAAAATGGTACAACTAATAAGTGTCAGATGAATTTTTCACCAATTGAACATGTTTGTAATCAGCGAACAAATCAAGTAACAGACATTCTCAGCACCCTAGAAGTCTCCCTAACCCCTCCTTCCAGCTACTGTAAATAAAAGAGTAGTCACTACATTCACTTCTAATGCCCTAGATAAATTTTACTATTTTTGAACTTTGTATAAATTTTACTTGTATCTGAATCTTTTGCTCAATATCATATTATCAGTCACTTATATTGCTGTGTATAATTGTAGTTTATTTTCATTCATGTTTTATCTCATTGTTTGAATACACCACAATATATGTATTTTACTATTGATTAGCACTTGGGTATTTTCCATGTTTGTTTCCATTGCAAATAATACTGTTATAAGCATAATTATACATATCAGTTCATGAATGTATCAGTATATGCATAGGATGTACTCCCAGCAGTGAAATTCCTTTGTTATAGGATATTGTGTATTAGTAGACAATGACAAACTGTTTCCAATTTATAAATTTTACCCTCCTCCCAGGATTGACCTACATTCTCACCATCTTTTTTTTTTCTTTCATTTTAATCATTCTATTAAGTATACCAGTGGTATCTAATTTTGGTTTTAAATTGGAATCCTAATTTGGTTTTAAATTTAAAGATAAATTAATTTAAAAAGTTTT
>NW_011888783.1:1920902-1924588 GCF_000151845.1 Pteropus vampyrus | reverse complement strand
TACATCTTTATCCATTCATTGATGGGTACTTAGGCTGTTTCCATATCTTGGCTATTGTGAATAATGTTGCAATAAACATGGGAGTGAATATATTTCTTTGGTATTCTATTTTTATTTCCAGAAGAGGAATCACTGGTTCATATGGTAGTTCTATTAATTATTTGAGGAATCTCCATACAGATTTCTGCCAATGGAGTGTGAGGGTTCCTTTTCTCCACATTCTCTCCAACGTTTCTTACTTCTTGTCTTTTTGATAACAGTCATCCTAACAGTTGTAAAGTGATGTCTCATTGTGGGTTTGATTTGCATATCCTTGTAATTAGTTATGTCGAGCATCTTTTCATGTGCCTTTTGGCCATCTGTGTGTCTTTAGGAAAATGTCTATACAGATCCTCTGCTCATTTTATAATCAGGTTGTTTTTATGTTGTTAAGTTGTATGAATTCTTTATGTATTCTGGGTATTAACTCTTATCAGATGTATGATTTGCAGATATCTTCTCCCATTCAGTATGTCACCCTTTCATTTTATTGATGGTTTCCTTTGCTGTGCAACTTTGTAATTTGATGTAGTCCCATTTGTTAATTTTTGTTTCTCTTGCCTTTCATTTTTTAGCCTCTCCCCCTCTGCCAAAAACAAAAACAAAAACAAAAACAAAAAAACAAAAAAACCCACAAAAACACTAAGATTGAGGTCAAGAAGATTACTGCCTTTGTTTTCTTCTAAGAATTTAATGGTTTCAAGTCTTAATTCAAGCCTTTAATTTATTTTGAGTTAATTTTTGTGCATGGAGTAAGACAGTGATCTAGTTTAATTCTTCTGCATGTGTCTGTCAAGTTTTCCCAACATCATTTACTAAAAAGACTGTCTTTTCCCCATTGTATATTCTTGGCTCCTTTGTCATAAATTAATTGTCCCATATATGCATGGGTTATAATTAATATAACCCATATATGCATGGGTTATATCTGGGCTTTCTACTCTGTTCCATTGATCTGTATGTCTATTTTTATGCCAATATCATACTGTTTTAATTACTATAGCTTTGTAGCATAGTTAGAAATCAGGGAGTGTGTTACCTCCAGCTTTGTTCTTTATTCTCAATATTGTTGTGGCTGTTTGGTGTCTTTTTTGGTTTCATACAAATTTTAGAATTATTTTTTTCTATTTCTGTAAAAAGTGCCACTGAAATTGTGATAGGGATAACATTGAATCTGTAGATTGCTTTGGGTAGTACAGACATTTTAATGATATTATTTTTCTAATTCATGAACATGACTGTCTCTTCATTTATTTGTTTTCTTTAATTTTTTTCAACAATGTCTTACAGTTTTCAGTGTATAGATATTTTACTTCCTCAGTTAAATTTATTCCTAGGTATTTTATTTTTTTGTTGTAATCATAAATGGGTTTGGCTTTTATTAATTTATCTTTCTGCTAGTTTGTTATTTTTGTACACAAATGCTACAATTTTCTGTGTATAGATTTTGTATCTTACACCTTTATTGAATTTATTAGTCTAAGAGTTTTTTTTTGGTGGTCTTTCGAGTGTTCTGTGTATAGTATGTTATCTGCAAATAGTGATAGGTTTACATTTTTCTTTTGAATTTGGATGCTTTCTGTTTTTATTTTTCTTGCCTAATTGCTGTGCCTAGTACTTTCAATACTATGTTGAACAACAGAAGCAATACTGGGCATTATTGCTTTGTTTCTGATCTTAGAGGAAAAGCTTTTAACTTTCTCTATTGATAATGTTACTAGCTGTTAGTTTGTCATATATGGACTTTAATATGATGAAGTATGTTCTTTCTATAACCATTTTTTGAGAGATTTTATTATAAAAGGATGTGAGATTTTTGTCAAATGCTTTTTCCGTACTTGAAATGATCATATGATATTTATTTTTCATCTTTTTAAATGTGGTGTATCACATTGGTTGATTTGTACACATGGAACCATCCTTGCATCCCTGGGATATATCTCACTTGATCATGGTGAATGATCCTTTGAGTGTATTGTTGAATTTGTTTTACTAATATTTTGTAGAGGATTTTTGTATCTCTGTTCATCAAGGATATTAGCTTGTAATTTTTATTTATGTATTTGTGGTATCCCTGTTTGTTTTTGGTATCAGGGTAATGCTGGCTTCATAAAATGACTTTGGAATTATTCCCTTATCTTCAATTTTTTGAAGAGTTTACTAGGATAGGTATTAAATCTTCTCTGAGTATTTGATAGAATTCACCAGTATAGCTACCTAGTCATGAACTTTTTTGAGGGTGTTTTATTATTATTATTATTATTATTATTATTATTTTTTTTTTTTATTATTACCTATTCAATAACTTAGTATTAAACTGTCTATTCGGATTTATTATTTCTTCATGGTTCAGTCTTGGGAGATTACATGTTTCTAGGAGTTTATTCATTTCTCCTAGGTTGTCCTATTTGTTGCCTTCGTTCATGGTAATCTCTTAAGATCTTTTTATTTCTGTAGTATCAGTTGTAACCTCTTTTTCATTTCTGATTTTATTTGAGCCCCTCCTCTTCTTTTTCCCATTAGTCTAGCTAAAGGTTTGTTGATATGGTTCATCTTTTCAAGAACCAGCTCTTGGTTTCACTGATCTTTTTGTGTTTGTTTATTTTAGTTGCTATTTCATTTATCTTTGTTCTTATCATTACTATCTTCCTTCTGGTAACTTTGGGCTTTGTTTATTCTTTCTTCTGTAGGTTTTTGTTTGTCTGTTTGTTTTTGAGGTAGGGTTATATCACTATGAGCTTCATTCTTTAGAATGTTGTATTTCCATTTTCCATTTTCAATCTCTGAGATATTTTTTGATTTTTCCTTTGATTTTTTTCCCCTCTTGGTTGTTCAGTAGCATGTTGTATAATCTTAACATATTTGTGATATTTCTAGTTTTATTTTTGTAACTGATTTTCAGTTTTATACTGTTATTTGAGATGATAATTGACATAATTTCAAGCTTCTTAAATTTATTGAGACTTTTGTTCTGTAACATATTATCTATCATGGAGAGTGTTCATATGAACTTGAGAATGTGTGTTCTGCCGTTTTTCAATCAAATGTTCTACATATATTTATTAGCTTCATTTGGTTTAATGTGTGATCCAAGACAGATATTTTCTTATTGATTTTCTGTCTGGATGATCTATCCATTGATGCAAATGGGGTATTAAAGTCTTATACTATTATTGTATTACTGTCAATTTCTCCTTTTGGTTCATTAATATTTGCTTTAAGGCATACCTTAGAGATATTGGAGGTTTGGTACCATACTACAACAATAAAGCAAATATTACAATAAAGTGAGTCATGAATTTTTTTGATTTTCCAGTGCACATAAAAGTTATGTTTACACTATACTGTAGTTTATTGTGTGCAATAGCATTGCATCTAAAAAACGATGTAGATATCTTAATTAAAAATGCTTTATTGCTAAAAAATGCTAACTATTATTTGAGCCTTCAGCAAGTCAACGTTTTGATGGTGGAGGGTCCATCCAGCCACCTCATGCATTTTAATTGGTGAATAATAATAATAATAATAATAATAATGTTTGAAAATTGTGAGACTGGCTAAGTCCCTAGGGTACAGTGTTGAATAGATGCAGTGATAGCAGGCACCCTTTTCTTGCTCCCAACATCAGGGAGAAACTACTAATATTT
>NW_011888783.1:1908734-1920852 GCF_000151845.1 Pteropus vampyrus | reverse complement strand
TCCCAACATCAGGGAGAAACTACTAATATTTCATCACTATGTGGGATGGTTTTTGGTACTCAGTATTGGTAAACAAAGTTTCTTTCCATTTAAAAGCCTTCTGCAAGTTTCTTTTCATCAATGGATGTTGAAATTTCATCAATCTTTTTTGTATCTTTTCAAGTCATCATGTGATTTTTCTGATTTTTTTGTGTGTTTTTGTATAGTGATATAGAGTGATTGATTTTCAGATGTTATATCCTTAGATTTCCATATTCTTAGCTTCTGATTTTCAGAAGAAGTAAGTGCCCCAGGGAATTACTAGCCAAAAATATAAAGATCCCTTCTAAAACTCTTTTCTTCTATGGAATGTTAGTACATTTATTCTTTTTTGCTTCTACATCTATTTCTACTTTTAAACTATGTTTTTAAAGAATTTATTTGGATTTTATAAGCTGTTCATTGTGGAAGTTTTGGACTGTTGAGAATGATACATGTTGACCTATTGCGAATTGCCCCCTCCTACCCAGAAGCACAAGTATCTATTTACTTAATTTTAACAAATATTTATCTGCTTTTAATATACAGTTTGATAATTAGGCTCCCTTTTTATGATGGAATGCTTAGTTTAATTATCCTACATTTTCTTATAGAACTTTGAAAGAATATTATTCAGCTAATTAACAATCAGGACAACAACACATCTACTACTCTCAACAGTTTTACTAATTGGAATTTTTATACTTATTTTCCAGAGAGAACTGAAATACGGAGGCTCTAAGTGACTTGTACAGGCATATCTCATTTTATTGTGCTTCACTTCATTATTCTTCACAGATATTGCATTTTTTATTTTATTTTATTTTTTACAAATTGTGGCAATTTGTGGCAGCTCTGTTGGTGCCATTTTTCTGTTGGTGCCATTTTTCCAACAGCATTTATTCACTTTGTCTCTGTGTCTATTCCTGGTGAAAATGCTATGAAGGTTGTTAAAATGACAAAAAGGGATTTAGGATATTACATAAACTTAGTTGATAAAGCAGTGGCGGGGTTTGAGAGGATTGACTCTAATATTGAAAGCAGTTCTCCTGTGGGTTAAATGCTATCAAACAGTGTTGCATGCTACAGAGAAATCATTCGTGAAAGGGAGGATTAGTTGATGCATCAACCACCACCCTGAGAGTCAGCAGCCATCAACATCGAAGTATGACCCTTACTGTAAAAAAAGATTACAACTTGCTGAAGGCTCAAGTGATGGTTACCATAGTTTAGCAATAAAATATATATATATATATTTTAAACAAGAAACCAAGTGTGTATTATTTCATGGGTGGAGAGGCTGGGACTCAGGCACTTGGAGGCCTCGGGAGCTCTTCAGGGCAGTGTGAAGGAGCTCCAACTTTTGCTACTTCCATATCCTCTCTTTGAAGTCTTCTAGCCCTTGGTGCTGGTCCTTCTTCTCAGGTGGCCATGACTCCCTCTCTCACTATATCACGTAGTCTTCAAACCACTTGTCTTGATTGCCAATCCAGAACATAGCCAAGGGACAGTTAGGTAGACCTCTAGCTTCACTCCCATTTCGCTTCTCTAAGGCTATAAAGCTGCTTTCGCCCAAAGCCAACCTCCACCAAGACCTAAAGTATTTTTTAAATTAAGGTGAGTACATTGTTTTTTAAACCATAATGATATTGCACACTTAACAGACTATAGTATAGTGTAAACATAACTTTTATATGCATTGGGAAACCCCTAAACATGTGTGACTCTTTATTGCTGTAGTGTGGAACTGAGCCTGCAATGTCTCTGAGGTATGCCTATACAATGCCTAAAACAATGAGTGGCAAAAGTGGGGTCTGTTTTCCTAATATCCATATGAAAACTGGAAAAATATTATATAAATGCTTGGACAGTTGTGGCAGTGTTTTAGTTAACATTTTGATGTGTACCACGTACAAAGTCATATCTAGTAAAAATTCATAATGCATCTCTTAAAATCAAAATTATCCTATTGAGATTATTTTGTGTGTGTGACTGTCTGTGTGTGTTTGGCATGTGTAGGTATAGAGAAGGCTATTAGATTATCTCAGTAAAATGGCAATTCTATTTTCCCAGTTGATTAGATGAAAGCCTAGTGTCACCTTTAACTTATCTCTTTCCCTTATATGCCACATCGAAACCATCAGTAAATTTATTTGGCTACACATTCAAAATACTGCCACAATTTAAGTAATTCTTAAAACCACAGCACTACACTATAGTCTTGGTTCAAACTATCATCTTCTTTCACCTAGAATATACAAATAACACCTGAATGGATTAAGTGTTTCTAAATTTCCCGACCCCCCAGATAGATGGTGGGTGTTCACAGCTGAAAAACGCACACAAAAAATCTCTTCTACACAGAGTCATTCAGTATTTCCCAGTTCATACAGAGTAATAGCTAATGTTCTTCCCCATCTATACTCTTATTTCTTCCCACTCTTTCCCTCAATTATTTAGCTCCAGTTTTAGTGCACTTGTCCTCAGTGCTTCCTTTGCCTGTAGCCTGCTTCACACACATATCTCCATAACATATTGTTTTATTTCATTCAGATCATTTCTTAAATGTCATCTCAACAGACTTCTTTCACAACTTTTTATGAAATATGGTAGCATTCGGTTATGGTAGCACTCAGTTTCAGACCTTTAATTCCCTAATTATTTTACTTTAGAGTGCTTATTATCAACTGATAACTCTTATTTTTACTTGCTTATTCATTTGTCTTCCGCCACTAGAAGTGTGTATTCTATGAGAACATAGACTTTACTTTATTAATAGCCATATAAACAGTGCCTAGAAGAGCATCTGCCAGATAGTAAAATTTAAGTAAGTATGGTTTGAATTAATAAACTCTAGAAAATTATTTCTACATAGGCTATATGAAGAGCCTACTGTGATTCAGGCAAGTTAGAAAGGTATAATCCTTAATTTCAAAGAGCTGGGTAGATGTAAACAACTAATTATACTATCATATTGCACATTGGCTGAAGAAGAAAAAGTATGGTCTAGTAATGAAAAGGAATCATCACTGAAGGATTGATAAAGTCTTAAATGTTATAGGCATTGGGATTCACCAATATTTCTGACATGTATTCTATTCCTCTGTGTAGTATATAATTTTCATTTTGTTTCCAAACAGTTTAATAGGACAGTGATTTTTAAAATATTATTATAACACATATACATATATGTATGTGCATATTTGTATTTATATGTTTTTTTCCAATCTGACAGTATCTGTCTCTTAGATAATTTAGAATATTATATTTTTAAATTTAGATTTTATTTTTTTTAGAGCAGTTTAAAGTTCATGGCAAAATTGAAGGGAAGGTACAGAGATTTCCCATATGCCTCTGCCCCCACACATACATAGCCTTTCTCTTTAGTCTTTTAATGTTTCATTTAATATTTGACAATTAGAATTTGGCAGTTATATTCATTGAACAGATAGGGTTTATTCCATTAAAAAATTTTTTTTTTTGGCTTCCATTGTTTATGCTGAGAAGGCATTTGTCAATCTTATCAGTTTTCCTTTGAAGGTGATAATAAATCTTTGTTCTATGGTTGTTGTTAAGAATTTGTCCTTGTATTATAATATTACTTGATATTCTTGATATTCTTTGTATTTATACTGCAAACACTCTAAATTTTTGACTTAATTTTTTTTCACTTTGACCAAAAAAATCAGCTTTTGTCTCTTAACATATTGTTCGTATTCTATTCATTCTTTGTGGAAATTCAGTTATTCATATGTTAGATATTTTTATTGTACCCCATAGGTCTCATGTTCTTTTCAGTTTTTTTCTTATTGCTTCATGAATGTTTCAGTTTATGAATTGTATTCTTATCTATCTTGCAGAATATTAATTCCCTGTTCAGATCTACAATTATAATCTGGTTCTTTTTTAAAAATTTTCTATTTCTTTTTTTTAGAATTCCTACTTGTTCAATTATTGCAAGCATATCTCTTTTATTTTTTGAGTCAAGTTATATAATATGCTTTGAAATATTTGTCTTATATTTATAACATATGGATTATCTCAGAATTATTTTTATATGGTTTTACTTGAGTTATGTTTGATATTTTTCCATTTTTTTCTTATATTTAGTAATGTTTGGGTTGTATGTTGAATATTTTGAGTGATACTCATTCTTGAAAGAGTATTTTTATTTATTTTTATTTTGTAATCATTTACCCTGGCTAGACTCAATTTAAACTCTGTATCCCAAGGAAATCTCTGATCTCTTTCTTTAGCTTGTATTGGATTTCTTGGAATTTATTCCCCACATAAATAGTTCAGAGATCAGCCAGAGCTTTACACTCAACTTAAATGCAGAATTTTAGGGAAAGTAGGAGATTTGAGCAGAGTTTTTACCCAATATTTGCTGTTTATGTATTCCAATGTTTTCACCTTAATTTTTGGCTGATAATATTCACTCTACACTATTCTGGCTCAGTGGGAATAGTGTCTATTTGATAGTGTCTATCCATGATTTTGCTTAAAATATGTTTCTTTGGAAAATAAAAGGTAGCAAGAAAAAGGAAGACCAAATATGAGGTGGATTGACTCCATAAAAAAAGCTGTAGGCATGAGTCTACAGAAGCTGAGCAGAGCTCTTGAGGACAAAACATTGTGGACATCATTCATTCACAAGGTTGCCAGGAGTCAGAGCTGACTCAACAGCACGTCACACATATGCCATCTGCTTTACCTGGCTTTTCTATTCCTAATACCCAGTTCTCACACTCATCTAATTATGATTTGCAATTTTGATATAGAGAAAGCAAAATTCTAGTGCAGTTTTTCAAATACTACTTTTATAATTTAGGAAAATCAAAATTTAGATTTTTGAATGTCTGTATTCATTTATATTTTTATTCATTGACCAAACATAAAATGAAGCCTCCCATGTTCCAGAGAACTTAAAATTTATTATGAGTACATTGATGAATAGGAACTTAGTCTTTGTCCTTAAGGATTGAGACACATGCACTTAAACAGCATAATCAGTATAATGTAACAATGTAACATGGCCCACGTAATGTAGAACTGACGGGTAAAATGTCCTAGTGCCACATTTATTTTATTTTATAGAAAATAGTTTGTCATTGTACTTGTTTTTAACTACAAATTCAACCAAGAATCCATTAATATAGCCTTAGTATTTACCATGGATATTTTCTTTCCCCTTTTAAAAAGAATCCTTCAGGATCTGTCTCATTTATTACCTTTTTGCAAGGATTTTACACATCACTTAACATGTACTCCCATTGTCAGCCTTCAACCCAATTCTGTTTTTATACTCACAGAATCACCTTGTGCTGTTCTCACATAATGCTGAAATGATTGAAATGTTGGCAGTTCATTTATTATGATTTTAACACTTTGAAAGAAAGGATTTATAAAAGATCTTAGAAGCTCTAGAATGCTAACACTCAAATATCACTCTGCTTCTAACTATGCTAATATGTGTATATATTTCTGCAAGGTCAACTACAGGAGTGTATATCTACTCACTGAGAAAGGAATTGAAAGTTATCTCAAAGACAGCAGAAACCACAGCAACAATACCCAAAGGCCACTACTCCAAATAGAAACAGTTGTGAACTAGTTCCAATGAATTAATTCATCATTTTATTCACTAAAGAGAGCAGGGACTGTTTCTTATATGTCTTTGTGCTCTCAATCCCTAGGTAAGTTTTACTTTCAAAGCAGGAGTTAGGAAATATTTGTTGCCCTAAAAATGGCATCCTACTATGTGTGTCAAAACTGAGCTTAGAGGTGAGAGTTACGAGCAAATGATATTGTTCTTATCCTCAAGGAATTCACAACATTGAGAGAGACAGGCAAATAAACTAAGCATTAATTGTGATTATGTAATTATAAATCTGATAAACAAGGTGTTATGGGAAAAGAATAAAAGACCAACTTTGGTCTTTTAAAAAGTAGTTCCAACAAATATGAGTCACGAATGACCAAGGAGAGAGTTTCCAACCAAACTAGGGAGAAGGATGTCCCTAGTGGTAACCCAAACCAATGAGTGAATGGCATGGAGGCAAATAGGAGCAGGATGCTTTTTAGGAAATTTTAGCAATTCTCTAGTTGTGAAGTCAGCTGGTATCAGGTCAAAATGATTTATAGATTTTATTCTTTAGGTCAGCAGTCCTCAACCTTTTTGGTACCAGGGACCGGTGCTTTTAGGAGAATCTAATGCCCGATGATCTGAAGTGATGCTAAGGCAGTGATGCTAGTACTGGGGAATGGCTGCAAATACAGACGAAGCTTTGCTAACTCATCCACTGATCACCTTCTGCTGTGTGGCCTGGTTCCAAACAGACATGGACAGGTACCAGTCTGTGGCCTGGGGGTTCAGGACCCTTGCTTTAGGTTATATAGAATCATATATCCTACTTGAATTAGGGAAAAAGAATTCTGAAGATGTGATGGACACTTTTGTTTGCATCCTAAGCACTCATTTCCACCATACCCCTACTTCCATCCTGTAGAACTCTTATTATATTCAATTACCTACTCTTGAAAACAGTCATTTCTGTTCAGGATGGTAAATTCCATCTAGCTTCAGAGTTGAGTCTCAATTGTTTTAAAACCAAGGGCTTCCCAAATTTTATTTTTTAATCATCACAGACATGTATACAGAATTTCAGGATATATTAGGATAAATCATTGAAACTTCTCTCAGCAGGAGGAACCAGGTTAAGCTCCAATGACTAGGCTCTGCTCAGCCCCTCTGAGAGAGAAGACCTATTGTCTCAAAACACCTGTAATAGGATCACAGCACTTCATTTGGGAATGATTTCTCTAAATAGTTTACATTAATTATATTGAGTCATGAGCTCATTTTGGAAATCAGTTAATACAAGCATTGCTGACTGTTATTCTTTCAAAAGTTAGACACATGGCCCATGTTCGATGATATTAGACTGAAGGTGTAAATTGGAGGAAATATTTGTGTTCATTTTGTGCATCAAGGGATTCTATAGCCTTTGTTGATATGCATAGCTATCTAATAATCATGAAGGACACCGAATATAAGTTGAAACTGTCATACAGAAGAAAGAATAGAGAATCGGGGTCTTTGAGCAGATTTCAAAGCAGCAGAATTAGCCACCCTGAAGCCTAACTTGATACAGTGCCAAATTAACTACTTTAAACCTAACCAGTGTTCAAATCCAAAAGCACATGCACTAGGCCACCAAGAGCCTATTCATATTTTGCTTCCTAAATTCTAATTTAAAAAAGAATCCTAAATGCCAAGTTTTTACATAAAATATTATGGAATGAGAGGGGGTTGAGGATGCTGAAGATCTTGATCTCTTTGATTTTTATTCATTTGAAAATTAGGATAACTAAAGCAGATATATATTTAAACATAACCTTTATTAGTGATAAGTCTAATATTCAGGAACAACTGTAGTTTATAGCTGTGGCAAGTGGACTTCATAGTACTAACTCTAGGATTAGGCAGTGTAGGGCTTGAGCAGGCCTTCCTCCATAGGAGCAGATGCTGTTCCCTTCTAGTAGATAGAAATGATCCCCTTGTGAGCATCGCTCTCCAAATAGGGGAAAGGGAGAGGAAGGGATCTGAATAAATATGTTAAGTTTCTCTCTTTCTAATTTTCCCATCAGGCAAGGGAATGTGGAGACAGGTCAATTGTGTCAATATAATGTGATATCTCTCCATACTGAAGGAAATATTAGGACATAAACATAACTTCTCCCCAATAGATATGTGTTTGGCATCATTAAATAAGTAAGTTCAGTTGAAATGGATGATAAGGTAAGGACACAAGTGGGAAGAGAAAAGAATGGCCAGTGATAGGACGATGGGGAACATTGATTGACATTTAAGAAGCTAGTGGAGGCAGGCGACTTTACAAAGGGAAATGAGGAATGCCAAATGCTCAGAAATACCACAAAAAAAAAAAAAATATAAGTAAGGGAAAAAGTTAGGTAGAGACACTTAGCTAAATTAACTGCTAAAATGGGTGTAGATCAAAGACATAGAAGTACATATGTGAAAGCCAGCGGTGAATAACTTATGACTTTCATCAAACTAGACTATAATGGGCAATGGTGAATAATAAAATAAATTATTGTAAGAGGACAGAAGGCTATTTTTTTAAGACAAGAAAATATGAGCAATTTATAAGCAGCAAGGAAAATATAAATAGATATGGAGAAGGTATGGAAGAACAGAGAAGTCGGCCATGCATATTGGAGAGGTAGGAAGATATTAGTTTTGAGTAGGTAAAATTAAAAGCCCTGAATAGGTGAAAGACTAGACACTGAGATCCATGGATCAGAATACAGAGCCCCAAAATAAACCCACATAAATATGGTCAACTGATCTTTGACAAAGTTAGCAAAAGGCCATATAACAGAACAAAGATAGTCTTTTCAAGAAATGGTACTAGACCAACTGGAAATTCACATGTTTTTAGGTGGTAGAACAGAAGTTAGGGGCTTTTCATCCAGAAAACCTCCTTTTAAAAAATTAAGTGAAAAGTAAGTGAGGAGGCATTGAACGGTTGTAAAATTTAGGGACAACTTTCATGGCAAATGGAAATAGAATTACTATTGCTACAGACCATGAATTTTCATTGGTACTTACCAGCCTTGGTCTAACATTATATCTTCCTTGTGCTATTCAGCTGTATAAGTTGAAGAGAAGAAGAATCGTGTTTTATTTAATAGGTAGTTGGGGATTTGCTAAGTAGGATGATCAAAAGACAAGGAGGCAAGGAAATTAAAGGTGATGAGAAAGAGACCGAACAACTCATCTGTGCTCTAACTTCACAGTGAAAGTGGAACAGAAAATGTCTAGTAAGAAGCTTCATTTTAACAGTAGTCACATGATTAAATAGAAGTCTTAAGATATCTTTGCCTTTAAATTTTTTTTTGAATAGAAAAACCATAATAAAAATAATGTCTGCTATAAAATATATTTAAATATAATCTCATGAGCAACTTTGTGTTAGTGGTATTAATTGATGAAATCAAAAGCATCCAGTATTGATCAGCTTTCTTATGGTATTTTGAAATAGCAACCAGTTTAGGACAATTTTTCATCCAGTTTTATGTAATAGAATTTTATTTCCATTCCTTGCCACATGTAAATAATGGAAATGGGATATTAAATTTCTTAGTACATATATTGTAGCGAATGGCAATGAAAATTTACTTTGAACATCTTCCTTACTTATAATTGTGGTACATATATATAATGGAATATTGCTCAGCCATAATAAAAGATTAAATACTGCCATTTTCGACCACATGGATGGATCTTGAAATAATCATGCTAAACAAAGTAAAAAACGATGGAAAAAGCTGAGAACCATGTAATTTCACTCATAGGTGGGCTATAAAACTGAAAGCAACAAACGAACAAGACAAATAAAAACTCATAGATGACACCAACAACAGTTTAGTAGTTACCGGAGGGAAAGGTTGGGGGGATGGTAGATAAGGGTAAAAGGGATCAAATACATGATGACTGAAGGAGATTTGACTTTGGGTAGTGAATACAAAAAATACAGATGATGTATTCTTGAATTGTACACTTGAAACCTATAAAATTTTATTAATCGATGCCCCCCAAATTTAGTTAATTTCCCCAATATTCAAATTAGATAGATTATGGAGTCCTTTTAAGAGAATTTTTACCCCTTTGTATAGATCTGTTAATGTCCTAACAGAAATAAACTTTTTAGTTTTTTATTCATTTATTCAAGAATAACATCCCGGAAAACAGACTTGTATGTTATTATGGAATATGAAGATGGAGTACTAAACTGTGTTGGTAATGAGCTTTGTAATACTCTCAAAGGAATTTAGAAATAATTATCTGATATTCCAACATCATATAGTTGAAGTCTCAGAGCCCATTTTTAAAAATTTAAATTAATATAAAGAATAAAAAGTTATTATCAGGAATAACTCAACACAATATTAGATGTCTTAATTCGTCTCTCCTTTTTTTTGTACCTCACTCTGAGTCATACACTGTCTTTTCAAGTTTATAATGGGTTGTCTTCACTTAATGTCATCATTGTTTCAAAATGTTTCTGTTTTAGAGCTGACTTACATATTCAGATAAAATGCCTGAGACATTGAAATTTTTTTGTTAAAACTTATATTTTAAGGATTTTTAAAGTATTTCAAAATGAACATTTTACTTAAGAATTATGTATAAAAAGAATTATATAAAACTTAGACATTTAATGTGGACCAATCACGAAATAAAGATAATTTACATTTTCACATATTTTTTAAAATGCTCTTCTAAAGTTCATCGAATGTTTCACATATCAAACTTTATTAATTATATTAAACAAATGTTTCAAATGATAAGATTCTTTACCTATATTGATGGGCTTGTTCCAATTTAACACATTTTGCATTCTTCAACTTCTCATGATCTCATTTATCACTTAAACTTTATATTTCTTGACATTATTATTCCACGCAATTTATCTTAAATTTATTGCACTCCTTTATACTCATTCAAGAATTAGAAAGAATCAATCACAAATACCTACATTTAGGGAAAACATTGACCTATATATTATTTGAGTTTATTAATAAGCATCTATTAGGTCATGATTTATTTTATTGAAACATGCACTATAACCTCTCCAAGTTTGCAATTTGATAGAGATTATATGATATGCACATAGATCACTATTATATAAGGTATCTTGTAATAAGTGCTATAAATTTGTATAGTCATAGAAATAGCATTAAAATTATTTTGAGCTGGATCCCAGAAGACACTATCAAGAAAGAGCATTTGGGTTTTCCTCTGAAGAAGCTGTAGGATTAACTCATTTCATTGTCAATATTCATTTACACTGTATTTTATTATTTTTTTAATATTTTATTTTTTTAATTTTCCCCCTCCCTCCTCCCTTTTGGTTACCACTAGTCCATTGTCCATGACCATGAGTCTCTGTTTGTTTGTACTGTTCATTTGTTGCTTTTAGGTTTATATCCCTCATATGTGATATCATGTGATTTTCAACCTTTTCTGTCTGGCTTATTGCGTTTAGTATGATTATTTCGGGGTCCATCCATGTTGTTGCAAATAGCAGTATTTCATCTCTTCTTATAGCTGAGTAATATTCCATTGTATATATGTACCACAGCTTCTTTAGCCAATCATCTATCATAGGACACTTTGGTTGCTTCTATGTCCTGGCCACTGTGAATAATGTTGCTATGACAATCAGTGTGCAAATATCTTTTCGAATATGAGTTTTCAAGTCTTTGAGGGTAAATACCCAGTATAGGGAGTGCTAGATCATATTGTAGGTCAATCATTAGTTTTTTGAGGAACCACCATACTGCTTTCCATAGTGGCCACATGAATTTGCAGTCCCACCAGCAGTCTATGAGGGTTCCTATTTCTTCACATCCTCTCCAACATTTGTTATTACTTGTCCTCTTGATTGTAGCCGTTCTAACAGGGGTGAGATGGTGTCTCATTGTGGTTTTGATTTGCAATTTTCTAATAGCTAGCGATGTTGAACATCTTTTCATATATTTGTTGGCCATTTGTATGTCCTCTAGGGAGAAGTGTCTGTTCAGACCCTCTGCCCATTTTTTGATTGGATTTTTTTGTTGTTGTTATTGAGTTGTATGAGCGCTTAGTATATTTTGGATATTAGGCCCTCATTGGAGGTGTTGCTTGCAAATACATTTTTCCGTTTGGATGGTTGTCTCTTTACGTTGTTGATGATTTCTTTTGCTGAGCAGAAGCTTTTTAGTTTGATGTAGTCCCATTCATTTACTTTTGCTCTTACTTCCCTTGCCTTTGAGGTCGAATTCATAAAATCCTCTTTAAGTCCAAAGTCCTTGAGTTTAGGTCCTATGTTTTCTTCTATGCATTTTATTGTTTCGGGTCTTATATTCAGGTCCTCAGTACATTTTGAGTTAATTTTGGTGTGTGGTGATAGACACAGTGTGGTTTCATTATTTTGCGGGTGGCTTTCCAGTTTTCCAAGCACCATTTATTGAAGAGGCTTTTCTTTCTCCACTGTATGTTTTTGGCTTCTTTGTCAAAAATTATTTGCCC
>NW_011888783.1:1904875-1908684 GCF_000151845.1 Pteropus vampyrus | reverse complement strand
GGTCTTATATTCAGGTCCTCAGTACATTTTGAGTTAATTTTGGTGTGTGGTGATAGACACAGTGTGGTTTCATTATTTTGCGGGTGGCTTTCCAGTTTTCCAAGCACCATTTATTGAAGAGGCTTTTCTTTCTCCACTGTATGTTTTTGGCTTCTTTGTCAAAAATTATTTGCCCGTATAAATAGGAGTTTATTTCTGGACTTTGAATTCTATTCCACTGGTCCGTGTGTCTGTTTCGCTGCCAATATCATGCTGTTTTGATTACTGTCACTTTGTAGTATAATTTGAAGTCGAGCAAAGTGATATCTCCAGCCTCGTTCTTTTTTCTCAGGATGGCTTTGGGGATTTGGGGTCTTCAGTGCTTCCATACAAATCTGATGATTTTTTTGTTCTATTTCTTTAAAAAATGTTGATGGGATTTTGATGGGGATTGCATTAAATCTGTATAATACTTTAGGTAATATAGTCATTTTAACTATGTTGATTCTTCCAATCTAAGACAGGAATATCTTTCCATTTCTTTGTACCTTCTTCAATTTCTTTTAATAGAGTCTTATAGTTTTCATTATATAAGTCCTTCATATGTTTTGTTAGACATATTCCTAGGTATTTTATTCTTTTTGTTGCAATTGCAAAAGGAATTATTTTTTCCACTTTTTCTGACACTTCATTATTAGAATATAGGAACGCTATGGATTTTTGAACATTGATTGTGTATCCAGAGACTTTGTATTTGCTTATTATTTCTAGTAGTGTTCTTGTGGAGTCTTTAGGGTTTTCTATATAGAGAATCATATCATCTGCAAATAGTGACAGTTTGACTTCTTTGTTTCCTATTTAGATGCCTTTTATATCTTTCTCTTGCCTGATTGCACTGGCTAGGACCTTAATGTTATATTGAATAACAGTGGTGATACACATACACTGTACTTTAATTTCAACGAGTTGTTACTTTCATAAGGCAACACTCATCCTTTAGGTCATTGTTTTTTTTTTTTCCTCTTCAAATTCTAGTATTTTATTACTTATTCTTCTTATTTAATATTGTTTTTATCTTTTGGATATGGAATATTTAATAGAGTTAGGTAAGCATGGTACCTAACTGGAGGTAGCACATACATGCTAAGAACAGGCAACACTACATTGTTTCCACTGTTTGCTCAAACTGGCAAATAGTGGGGACCAATGAGGAAATATCAATCCAAACAAACACCTTAGATGCTTTAACCCTTTATTCTTTCTTACTCCAATTTTAATCCAATTTATATATGTGTGTCTGTGTGTGTGTGTGTGTGTTTATATATATATACATATATAGGCATACACATATTTATAGTTATAATTATATTTACACACATGTATGTACTGGACCATCAAGAGCCTCTTCATTTTTGCTTCCTAAATTCTAATTTAAAAAAATTAATGCTAAATATATATATATTTTTGACCTCTTCTGTCCCCTGATTCTGATCCATTTTAGAATTAGAATGAGTAAAGCAAGTGACTATTTAAACCACTTTTATTAGTGATAAGTCTAATATTGAGGAATGAATGAAATTTATAGGTATGGCAAGTAGACACCATAACACTAGGATTAGGCAGTGAAGGGCCTGAGAAGGAGCTGTTGCTGTCCCCTCTGATCAAGTAAAATGGACCCCTCTGTGGGCATCTCTTTCCCAAAAGGGAAAGAGAAAAGGAAGAGCCTTGTGTACATATGTTGCTAAATTTCAAGTTTCTCCTCTTCTAATTTTTCTTGTCAGATGAGTGAAGAGAGAGGTAAGAAGTAGTGTATGTATCTGTGTGTGTGTATATAAATCTGTGTGTGTTTGTATGTGTGTATGTATGTGTGTGTGTATATATGTATTAAAGGATATAGTTGATAGGATTTGATTTTACTTTGCTGTTTTTTTAAAATAGCACTCTCATGATATAGAATGTTTTTATCATTTACAGTAAATTTCTTTACTTCTGGTCCTAGGTAACATTTGGTCTTTTCACTGTCACTATAGTTTTGCCTTTTCGTGAATTTCATATTAATGGAATCATCCAATATCTGGCTTTTCATGTCTGCCTTCAGTCACTGTGCATAATATTTTGGAGATTCATCAAAGCCTTTATGTGTCAGTAATTTGTTTTTATTGCTATTGTTCCTCTATATGGATATAACATTCGCTTTTCCATTTATAATTTGAACATTAAATTGTATATAGTTTTTTGACTGATCAAAATAAAGCTGATATGAATATTTGAGAAGTCTTTGCATTGACATATGTTTTTCATATCATTTTTACAAATACGAGTGGCTTTTCTTGTTCATGTAGTAAGTGTATACTTAACTTTACAAGAAATTGCTAGTGTTTTTTTAAAGTGGTTACATCATTTTGCATTGCACCAACAATGCACACAGATTCAAGTTGCTCTATATCTTCAATTCTTTAAAAATATCTAGTTTTCCAAATTGGCCAGACTTTTATTTTTAATCTTGTTATTTAATCAAGTGTCTATCCTTGTAAACTTTGTAACATTACACAGTTTTCCCCAGAATGATCATTTTTTTTTATTATGGAAATTCAACATATTTATTATGGAGTAACGCACTCAAACAGTGATTTATTCTTTCAGTTTATGTTTAATTTTTATTTTGCATTGTTGTTTCATTCTCTTCTGTATCATTCCTTATCTGGTTTGACAAAGTTGCTATTTTTTCTCTTTTTTTCCTAATAGCTACTTTCCTCTCATGGATACTGATAATCAAGCACATATGTCACTTCCTTAAATTTAAGTCACTTTATTTGTCTACTGTTTCCTTATAACAGTACAACTAAACATACAAAATGATTTTACTTTCCAGTCACCAACATACTCTTTAGAAGATCTTATTTATTATTCTTTAATTTACCCTTCCCACTGCCAATTTGAAAACTTAAACTTTTTCAAAATAACTTGTTAGCTTTAATTTTAAATTATTATTATATCCCCTTTTATGTCAGGTATTCTTAAGCTCATTGCCCACAAGAAGAATTCAAGGTGTCTGTGAACTTGGATAATGTGATGGAATAGGATGACCACAAATGCTTTAAAGTTCTTTTCATTGAGATATGGTGCTTAATTCTTCCCTTTTTCTTTTGAGGGAGGATTTAGTTTTTTACTTGCCTAGTAGATTGGGGTGTAAGAGACACTTTGACTTTTCTGAGACTAGGCCATGAGATGATTGGGAGTTTTTCCTTAGGTATCAGAACCTGCTTTTAGAAGGCTCCCTCTTGGAATGCAGTCACCATGACAAGAGAGGCCAAAGCTGAGTAATTGGCAAGCCAGCGAAGTGTCCTCATTAAACTCTCAATAGCCTTCAGTACCCTCATCTGACATCTTATTAAATGAGAGATATAAGCGAGAACCTACTCAGCTGAGTCCAGTCAACCAAAGAACTGTGAGAGATTAAAAATGTTTGAACTACTAAGTTTTGGAGTGTTTGATACACAGAGATAAATAATTAGAACACAGTAAAATAGGTTTTATATTTTCTAATCTCCATTTAAATTTTGCATTTATTTCAGGTATATATAAATAAAAACACATTATGGTATTAGCCATACTTGTGATTTGTCATTCATAGAAAACACAAGTAACTTTATATCATGTACAGTTAGAATAGATATTTTTAAATGCTTTTACAGATATCACTACTTTGAAATTGTAGTGTTAGTAGGCATGTAGCAAACCATGTTATTAATGTGTTAATAAAGAAGCAAATATTTACATATTTGTTTTTAAAATTTAACTTTATTTCAGTGTAATTGATTTTCTTTGTA
>NW_011888783.1:1897074-1904825 GCF_000151845.1 Pteropus vampyrus | reverse complement strand
TTAAAAATATCTAGTTTTCCAAATTGGCCAGACTTTTATTTTTAATCTTGTTATTTAATCAAGTGTCTATCCTTGTAAACTTTGTAACATTACACAGTTTTCCCCAGAATGATCAATTTTTTTTTTATTATGGAAATTCAACATATTTATTATGGAGTAACGCACTCAAACAGTGATTTATTCTTTCAGTTTATGTTTAATTTTTATTTTGCATTGTTGTTTCATTCTCTTCTGTATCATTCCTTATCTGGTTTGACAAAGTTGCTATTTTTTCTCTTTTTTTCCTAATAGCTACTTTCCTCTCATGGATACTGATAATCAAGCACATATGTCACTTCCTTAAATTTAAGTCACTTTATTTGTCTACTGTTTCCTTATAACAGTACAACTAAACATACAAAATGATTTTACTTTCCAGTCACCAACATACTCTTTAGAAGATCTTATTTATTATTCTTTAATTTACCCTTCCCACTGCCAATTTGAAAACTTAAACTTTTTCAAAATAACTTGTTAGCTTTAATTTTAAATTATTATTATATCCCCTTTTATGTCAGGTATTCTTAAGCTCATTGCCCACAAGAAGAATTCAAGGTGTCTGTGAACTTGGATAATGTGATGGAATAGGATGACCACAAATGCTTTAAAGTTCTTTTCATTGAGATATGGTGCTTAATTCTTCCCTTTTTCTTTTGAGGGAGGATTTAGTTTTTTACTTGCCTAGTAGATTGGGGTGTAAGAGACACTTTGACTTTTCTGAGACTAGGCCATGAGATGATTGGGAGTTTTTCCTTAGGTATCAGAACCTGCTTTTAGAAGGCTCCCTCTTGGAATGCAGTCACCATGACAAGAGAGGCCAAAGCTGAGTAATTGGCAAGCCAGCGAAGTGTCCTCATTAAACTCTCAATAGCCTTCAGTACCCTCATCTGACATCTTATTAAATGAGAGATATAAGCGAGAACCTACTCAGCTGAGTCCAGTCAACCAAAGAACTGTGAGAGATTAAAAATGTTTGAACTACTAAGTTTTGGAGTGTTTGATACACAGAGATAAATAATTAGAACACAGTAAAATAGGTTTTATATTTTCTAATCTCCATTTAAATTTTGCATTTATTTCAGGTATATATAAATAAAAACACATTATGGTATTAGCAATACTTGTGATTTGTCATTCATAGAAAACACAAGTAACTTTATATCATGTACAGTTAGAATAGATATTTTTAAATGCTTTTACAGATATCACTACTTTGAAATTGTAGTGTTAGTAGGCATGTAGCAAACCATGTTATTAATGTGTTAATAAAGAAGCAAATATTTACATATTTGTTTTTAAAATTTAACTTTATTTCAGTGTAATTGATTTTCTTTGTAATTCTATAAATTTAATTGTAAGCCTTTAAAAACGTTATTCTGAAAGAGGATTCTTAGACTTCAAAAGTCCTCAAGGAAATGCAGGACACAAACATTGTTATGAAACCTGCTTTACAGCAAGTCTTTTTTTCCAAAAATCTTAGCACTTATATTACAAACACCCACTCAGATTTAATAATATGATTTAAAATAGGGTAGGAAAACATATTTAGGTACATTAAAACATATTTAGGTAAATTTAAAATGTAGAGTCTACAGGTACTTACTTTTATGTGTGTGTGTGTGTGTGTGTGTGTGTGTGTGTGTGTGTGCGCGCGCGCACGCGCGCACGCACGCGCACATGTGTCTATATTTATCAATTTACTCTTGTAGAAGTTACCAAATTGCATAATTGTGTTTGGATCCAGTATACCCAGTAATACATCTTTATTTTTTATTTGAGCAGAACTAGAAGAGACTACTATTCTGAACTGCTTCTTTCGTAATTCTCTGATCAGAGGGTTTTAAATGAAGTTCATGATAAGATAACATAGGAAACAAAGGAAAATTAGTTTTTTAAATCAGTAGAGAGGTTGTGTACAACTTTAATACAATGCATACATATATATTAAACTAATATTCTAACAATAAATATTTTTATAGCTTGATTAAATTTTATACGTAAGGATAGACAGTTAAGCTGCTATTATAAATAGCCCCAGAACTCAGTGGTTTAAACAACAAAAGTATACAGCTTATATATAGACAGTTGCGGTTCCATATGACATTCCAGGGTAGCCATCTGCCACAGGAGGACGCTCTTTCACTTCCTTATCAGTGCAGCCTTCCTTTGTGAATGCAGCAGGAAAGAGAGATGGACACACTTGTACCAGAATTAAATGCTTGTACTCAGGGTGATACATGTCATATCATTTCTCTTGAGCAGAAGTAGGATCTTGCAAATGCCCCCGTGTCCAGAAGGCAAAGATTAGAAACATTGCTGAGCAGCATTAGTATCCACTATGTTTACAAACATTTAAAATTGACACAATTCTTAAAGTTAAAGGGTTATATACAAATGCTTAAAAACAAACTCAGCAGTAAAAGAAGTTAACAAAAACCATCTTTACACTTTTACATTGATCACCAGGAGGACAAAACATCTGTAAGTCATGTAAATGATGGAATGTAGTAAATGCTGAGCTCTCTCTGTGCTGTGCCCATCTTGGGCCATAGTTTCTCCCAAGAGCTCTGACTCTGACCCTCAGGGAAGCTTCACTCTACTATGCTTGCTTTCAGCTCTGCTAGAATCTCACACAGTCTGGCCACCCTAGAATTCTCCTTGTTTGAGAGTGATTAATCACTTAGACCAAACATCTTTTTATTCGCTTCTGTGTTTGGCACAGAAGGTAGTGTGACTGAGCCATCTTGAAATCTGGAACTTAGCATGGATTTGGAAAGGGACATACTTTTGTATTTCTGGACAATGCTGTAAGTTATTATTGAAATGTAAAAGGGAAAACTGACCTCTTTGTTACTAAACCATGTTCCTTTCTGAGATAAAAATGAATACTGAGAATCATTCTGTTATTTAATTTCACAGTACAGGCATACTTCATTTTATTGTGCTTTGCAAATATTGCATTTTCATCATCAGGGCAAGACCCTCCATCAGTAGAAAGATTATGACATGATGGTTAGCATTTTTTTAGCAAATATTTTTAAATTAAGTACATTATTTAGATATGATGCTGTTATACACCTAAAAGACTACTGTTATACACTTAATAGACTACGGTATAGTATAAACATTACATGCACGAAGATATGTACAAATACTCAAATATCCTTCAGCTGGGTAAATCAAGGGTATTTTATATATTAATATATTTGAGAGGACTGTGTCTTTTACTTTGATTCTTAATGTGCATGATATTATATTTTGTTTCAAAAAATGAGAATTAAATCATGATTTCCCTGTTTTTATTTCCTTAATAGCAAGGGTTCCAAAAGTAGACTTCTCAGCCGATTGCTTTTTTAATGAATTTTAGTCTACCAACCATCTCTAATTTGGTCTTTTTACTAATATAAGTATTAACTTGTTTCTTCTGAATTAGCAATCAGTAAATAATTCAAATAATCATTTAAGGATCCTGTCTCCTGGGCCCAAGGAATCAAAATTCTTTTGATGATAGTATATTTTTGTCCATATATTATCAAGGAGATTTGCCATGTGTACTAAGTAAGACATCCTAATGTCAAATGTATTAACCAAATGCAAGTCTCTTAACCAATTTAGTGCCTCGACTTAAGGCTACCTCTGCGTTCTACTGAGGACATATTTAGCAAAATTTGTGATGTGGAAATATTTTACTTTAGCAGTTTATACAACTCTGACTTCTTCCTTGGAGACTTACTGAAAAAGTTTTCTATACTTCCTTTCCTCTTTGATCTATGACTGTCAGAACTTCATTTACATTTCAGACTCTCTGGTTAAATACATGTCCTTTGGGTATAAGAACTGTCAGATGACAGAATTGGACATAAGCATATAAATTTCAGGATCTATTGAAGTATCAGTTACTCCTCTTCTTGTAAGTGCTTGTCTGGCATGTATTTGTATATATGTGCATGTATGCATACCCACACATAAATATGTATGCATGTACACACATAGGCACAAACATATACACAAACTTTAGCTGCTTTATTTTCAAAACCCCTTATATGATGTAATTCATTATTAATACTGTATACTGGAGAATAGCTTTAACTTTGGTTTTGCATTTACTCTGACTTTGCATACCTAAATGTGGTTGTTACCTCAGTTTCACATTTCTTCTAAGAAGCATTTGTGTTATTAGAATTGTCTTTTAAAAATAAGCTTTCTTGACATACTTACATTATTTTACCTGATAACATTTTAAATTAAAATAATTGGTTTTTTAGAGGTTACTTCTAACATGCCACAAAAGAGTTGATATACAGATACTTGTCCTTCCTTTTATAACAATCTAAACTGTTGGAAATATATATATATTCCCCATTTTGGGTAGCTATGGCCTCAAACAGTTAGTATTCATTATTTTTAAACCCACCAATTATGTGAATATAATTAAAATACTTTTAGTTTGAAAAAATAAAATCTAATGAGAGCTAATATGATAGTAGTGTTGAGGTTTAATCTAAAGTTTTCCTAGAGCTCAATATTAAGTTAGTCAGACCTGCCAGAATGTGAAAAATATAAATTTTGTGTTTTATACAGGAACAGCAAGTAACATTTCTTAAATTATATATTATTGAAGTATACTTCGGAATTTCTAACTTTAAAAATATACTTTAATATTAGTTTATTTTAGACAGTATAAAGCAGATGATTTTCTTAATTATTCATCATCTAGTTGTTGTAAAAAGCCTTAGTCTGTACCTACATCTTCATAAACACACAAAAAAGCAACTTATTTGAATAGAATGTGTGAAGTTTTGCCATTTTTTTCCTTCTTGAATTTAGTGAAGAAAATGATTAACACAAGTAAACAATTAGACAGCAAGAAAAATAATAAAAGGCTGCTCATAAAACACTGAAAAAGCAATATACTAGTTTAGAAAAATAGGCAGTTGGAGAATTAGGAATTAAGCCAAGTTTAAGTAGCTAAATCAAAATTTTCAGAAAAAATTTAATTGCAGAGGACAACTTTTAATAAAACATAGGACATTTTAGACAAAAATGAAAAATGAAAAATTAGAAATGGGTATATAAATGTTAATAAAGCATTTATCTACTAACATAGATTTCAAATGTAACCTTGTGTTAAGTATTACTATTAAATTCTTGGAAAATTGTGTTTTTAAGCATTTCTAAGCATTACTAAATTTAACATATTTATAAACATTAATAACTTTAAAATAAAATAAAAATAAATATTTTTTAAACATTTTCTTACCCTCATCACAATTTATTGTAATACAATTTTTAAACTTTCCAAAACAAAGAAACAGAAACAAACTAAAAACAGAAACAGTGGAGGGATAAAACATTTTAGTAGACTTATTTTTGCATGCTTTTCAATGTTTTATCCTTTAGTATGCTTACAAAAATAGTTTTTCTTTCCATAAGTAGAGGAAGAATTGTGATACCTGGGGAAACCCCCAAACACATAGCACTTTCACCTGTTCTGTAGGCTTGAAAACACCACCGAGATTGCTCAATAAGGAATCATTTATGTATCAAGTAGTTGCCACATGACCCAAGCCAAGACAGCCAGAATCCTTTCCTAAGGCTACTTTTCCTTGTGTTAGAGACAGGCCCCACTCCCTACTCCAGCTTCAGCTGCAGGGATAGTAACTAATTTTAACCAAAATTATATTCTTATTCCTGAATAGAAATCTGGAGGAGTTGTTGCAAATGATATACCCTAAAATATGGAATTCTTTAAGATACCGTGGGATTGATAGTGCGTCTTCCCCATTTGTTCCTTGGGAGGTCATTGATTATTGTGATATGGTGAAAAAGCTGTTAGCTAAACTAGCATTTTTATTTCATGAGACACAGAACATGTGGCAACTGAGGCTGGATCTTAAGGGGACTCAATTTAAAAATATCAGAATAATGGAGATACTTGGCTAATTTTCTTAGCTTTTAGTGAATTGGCACATAAACAAGATAAATTTCATCTCATTGGCCTCTGTGAAATTACAGAGAAAATGTGATACTTCCCAATTAATGGTTGCCCTTTCAGCTTGAGACCAGAAAACACAAGTGAGGAGATTTCAAAATTTGTATGCCTTGTAGAGTTGGAAAGCCCCAACTTTTAGGCCAAAGATAAATTTAATATAAACTAAGGCAGAATGGGTGAAAAACACAGTTGAAATAAATTTAGAGAAGGAAAAACCAGCAACTAGAAGACATTGGATTTCCTGCTGTCCTGCATGTGTCTCACACGACTGTATACTCCCTTCTTCATCAATACTAATAACCACTAGTAAAAAGCCATCACTGGATGACAGCTGTGGATAAGTGGCAGATCACCATAGCCTCAGTTCATGATTTCATTAGCAAAATTCAAGGATAGACAGGATAGACAGACACAAACTCCATGGTAGACACAATTTCTTAGACCATGTATTCACTAAATACAAAATCAATAGAAGCCTCCCAAAGTTTAAGGGAATTTTTTTTTTCTTCGTTTGCTAGTTTTGGTTTAGTTTTGGTTTTGTTTTTTTTGCAAAGTAATGTCAGGCACAGCAAAGAAAGCCATATGTTTTCGTTGTTCTTAAGGTAATCTCTTGACCACTAAACCTGCACACTGACAAGATGTAGCTTGTTCAGTCTTTGAAAGAGAAATCCACACCCTCTCAGATATGATCATTAAGGACATAGATAGTGGGAGTCCTAGAATTCAAAACCCTCTTTGGATTTGCTCAGATATCATTTCTGCTGATGTTACTGAAAATCCTCCAGGAAGATTACCTAGCAGCAATCTGTTATCTTGAAGGCCACAGTAGGCAGATTTCAGTATTCACTGGAAGGATGACATCTGAGTGCTCATTTCACATTTTGGCTAAAGTCATAGTGTTCTCTTCCTTTACCTGCTTGGCTGCTAACATCCAGTACAATAGCTGTTATTTGCCCTTTATTTAGGATAAGACCTAAATATCTTTCAGTTTTGGATTCATGCCATGTTCCTCTTACCTCTTTCCAATGGCTTCCCTGTTGCCACTGAGTACTAATGCCACTCTGCCTGTTGGGTACCCACAACGTGTGTTTGCAGGACAGGATCTGTGAGGCTGCATACAGGCTGTATGCTCATGATTCCTGCTTGCTTGTTGGCTTGTACAGAGGTTGCTGTTGATCTTTTAGTGTCTGGTTTTCTTGATGACCTCTGGTGAGATTGGGTGCCATATTCCAGGAGTACATGGAAGCTGATACTCTGTGGGCAACATTGACCAATGGAAGATAAGAGCCAGAAATAAATTCCCTCCCTGTATCCCATGGTTGAACTATTCAGAGATTCAGTATTTCAAATGTTACCTTTGAAAACAACACATGAATCTGAGACTATTTCCTTCTGTTCTCTTTCCTTCCCTTCCTCATTCCTTTTTCCCTTTCTCTTGCTTTCTTGGGATTTCATGTTACAATTAAGTATTAGCATCCAGGTTTTTCCCTGAAGCTATATTCTCTAGAGAGTTTATGCTACGGTAATAAACAATTCAATATCTTTTTGGCTTATTACAGTAAGTGTTGGCTTCTCAGTCAGGCTACACATTGACTGAAGATCATTTGGAGATTCTGTTCTACACCTCTTTCTCATAGGCTCAGTCTGACAGCAATTGCTACCTGAAACATTGACTATTCACTATAGCAAGATAGTCACATCACCAAATTTCCTGTTTATC
>NW_011888783.1:1892641-1895364 GCF_000151845.1 Pteropus vampyrus | reverse complement strand
TTTTATCTAAGCACTGGAGGAATGAGGAACACTGGATTGGAAATATAAGAAATATAAAGGATCAAATTCAAAGAGAAAGCAGTCTCTGAATTTGTTATAGAATTTCCAGGAAATAGACTATGTATTATATGCCTGTCATTTGAACAAATTCTGTGGGCAGGAAGATATTTAAAAATAATTAACCACTATTAGGTCACATGCCCACTACTATATCAAGCAGTAGGATGGTATGATTGATAATCCTATCAAAAATATATAAACTGGGAGTTCACGAGGAAAAGTGGAATTCCTATTACCAGAATAAGAAATGCTCAGCACAGAAGCAGTTATAAACTGATGTGCAAACAGAGCTGATACATCATATTTAAATTGGTAAATTTCAGCAACATTGTGCTGGTTTCAAGAATATTAAGAGTGAAATTCTGGAACAGGCACTGCCATTCTAACAAAAATTTCCAATGTTTTACAAGGCAGACTGTTCTGTGTTAGCTCTCAACCTTAAGCATCTTGTGTCAAATAATAATAACTCATAATAAGGTCTAAAAATATTGCCTAATAATACAGCTCTTGCCTTATGAATGGATTAATCACTTAAACACAGTTTTCTATAATCTCTATCCTGGATGCCGCCACTCTAAATTAATGTGTCATTCTCATACCTGTATAACTGTAACAAATCGAATCTTAACTATCTCACATCATGATCTATCTACTGTAAACTCTCCATCATATCAAATCAGGCTTCCAGACTAATATTTCTTGTTTCTTTTCATATAATCACTAAATTATGTTCTTTCAGTTTTAAAAGGTTACTGGTGCTCCTAAATATATTAAGACATGGGAGGCGGTTGTTAGGTAAAAGAGAAATTAAGAAAGAATGACACACAATCTAAACAGGCGTGGTGAACTACCAAAAAATAAGATGCACTTCAGTTTTAGTGACATAATTGTCTTGTTGCCTCCTTAGAAATAGTATTTATTTTTGTCAATTTTTTACTCTGTTGACTGTCTTATTGAAGAGTCTTTGGATCGGGTATTCAGTCCCTTCCTTGACCATAATCTTGGTAAGAATAGAGACAGTCCACCTTGTACAGCACTTTATGTCTCTAATATCTGGCTAGCTGTATATCAGGTTTTACACTAGAAAAGAAGGATAAAGGATAGGTTTAGAGAAAAGTATGCAAATAAAGTATTATATTTGATATAAATGAGACTTCTTGAAAGATCAACTAGGATCATGAAGGGAAAGAAGAGGAGCAAAAATCATAATTAAAACTATTAATCACAGTCACCTGTTGTTCAATAGATGCCAAGTCACTACATAATGTCTGTGTGAGAGAGAACTTCACTAGGAGCTATGAATGATAAAGAAGATCCAGCTAAACATAATTACTAGCCATGAGAAGACCATAGGACAAATTGAAAATAGTGTATGTTAATAGATGTATTAGAGGAACAAAGACACATTTTTGATGTAAAACAAAAAACAAAAAACAAAACTGAAATTGTAGAAAAAAAAGTACATTATGTTCTAGAATAGAGAACAATTAATTTTAAGATATAATGTGGTAGATTTATTAATTTTATAATAAAAAACTTTCTGCTGTTATTGGAATAGGAAGAACACAAATAAAATTGACTAAGATAAAATCAGAATGGGAAATCATGACTGCTGGAAATACAGTAAAAATATTATAAGTAAAACAAAAGGCATCAGAAGCATGGAAGAGTGAGAGATGTCTCCAGATCTCTCCCCTTGAAATAAAAATAAGCTGAACATCGAAAACTCAACAAATAACACCCAACCTGCACACAAGCACATCTGAGCGAAGGATCTGTGAATAAGAGCTACAAAGAAGCTGCCACTCACAGCCAGAGCTCCCTGAAGGAGGAGGGAGAGGGGAGAAGGCAAATTCACAGATCTCACAGCCCTATTTGAGAGATCTATGAGCTCCATGCAGCAGCAAAGCCCAGGGATCAGAGCAGAAAGCAAACAGAGGATGGTAGAGAAGCAACAGCAGATTATTGCCAGCTGCGATTGCAAAACATAAGGCTGAGCCACAACAGCCCCCATCCTCCAATCCAGAGGGCACCTCCCCTCATGTCCTCCAAGACAGAACACCGTGGAACCCAAGGGAAATTTGAGCAAAGGCTGCTGAAACTTGCTAACACTGAGAGACTGAGACCTAGGGTAGCAATCGTGTTTGAATATTTATAAGAAAATGAAAATAAGGCATTGTTAACGCTCAAAGCAGGGATCCAAGAGGCTTAGATGCCAACTACTGGAAACTAGAAGAAAAACACCTGCTTAGCAACAGGCTAAAGAGAGACCTTCATATACTAAATCTCTTTCTGGAAAAAAAAAAAGCAGAATACAGTTCAATTAATGCCCAGGAGAAATGGTTCATTAAACACCATGAACAACAAAGGTTACAAGGCAGCTCAGAAAGAAAGAGAAAAATCTCCAGAAAATAAGCTTAAAGACATAGAAATATGTGACTTAAATGAGAGGAAATTCAAGATGGTACTTCTGAAAAAGCTCAATGAGATCCAAAATAATTCATATCAACAATTCCTGAAAAAACAACTAGATCAGGGATGAAAGAGGAGAAATTATGACAGACACCACAGATATACAAAGGATCATACAAGAATACTATGAAAAAGTATATAACACCAAATTTAATAACCTAGAAGAAATGGACAAGTACTTAGAAAGATAT
>NW_011888783.1:1888632-1889336 GCF_000151845.1 Pteropus vampyrus | reverse complement strand
TGAATCTCTGTTTATTTTTCATGTTTATTGCTTTTAGATTTATATTCTACATATGAGTGATATCATGTGGTTTTCAGCTTTTTCTGTCTGACTTACTTTGCTTAGCAAAATCATCTCAAGATCCATCCATGTTGTTGCCGTTTCTCTTCAAATCATGTAAATCTTTCGCCTTTAATATGACCTCATTTTAACAAGATATACAAAGACCTTATTTCCAAATAAGGTCATACTCTGAGGTTCTGGATGGGCATGTACTTGAGGGAAACAATATTGAATTCATTACGTATAGAATGCAATAGTTTTTCAAATTTATAAGAGCTAAGAAAAAATGAGGTGAGGCAAAAGAAGAAGAAATATGGTGTGGCAGAATTCAGTAAAGAAAGAAAAATCTCAGCAAGAAGGCCTTTTTGTAACAAGCACAAATGAAAATAGACACTTTTGAAACATAGTAATGGACGTGAAATAATAGATGAGACAATAGGAAAAAAATGAGAAAATAAAAATGATTGATAATTTTAAAACTATCAGAGCAAATATGACATAAATGGTTAACAAGGAGATCAGCTGTGCACAACATCAATCATCAATGCTTAGAAGTAGATTACTAAGCTAATAGGATAGAAACAAAAATAGAAGTAAAATGCAAGTTGGATTTTCAAAAGTAAAAGATGTAAAGCTTTGAGTGAATAATACCCAGCACTGTG
>NW_011888783.1:1886713-1888582 GCF_000151845.1 Pteropus vampyrus | reverse complement strand
ACTGAATTGTCAGAAAATGAAGTGGAAAAAATAATTTCTTTTGCAATTGCAACAAAAGAATAAAATATTTAGGAATAAACCTAACTATACATGTGAAGGACCTATATAATGAAAACTGTAAGACTCTATTATAAGAAATTGAAGAAGATACAAAGAAATGTATAATTCATGTTCTTGGATTGGAAGAATCGACACCTTATTACTTAAAATGACTTTATTACTTAAAGCATATACAGATTTAACGTAATACCCATCAAAATCCCATTGGCATTTCTTAAAGAAATAGAAGAAAAAATTATCGGATTTGTATGGAAGCACAAAAGACCCCAAATCACCAAAGCCATCCTGAGAAAAAATAACAAGGCTGGAGGCCTCACTCTGCCCAACTTCAAATTATAGTACAAAGTGACAGTAATCAAAATGGCATGGTATTGGCAGAAAAACAGACAAATGGACCAGAGGAACAGAATCGAGAGTCCAGAAGTAAACTCATATTTTTATGGATAAATAATTTTTGACAAAGAAGCCAAAAACATTCAGTGGAGAAAGAAAAACCTCTTCAATAAACGGTGCTGGGAAAACTGGAAAGCCACCTAATGAAACTACACTGTGTCTATCACCACACACCAAAATGAAGTCAAAAGGAATTAAAGACCTGATTATAAGACCTGAAATAATAAATTGCATAGAAGAAAACATAGGAATTAAACTCGTGAACTTTGCACTTAAAGAGGATTTTATGAATTTGGCTTCAAAGGCAAGTGAAGTTAAAAGCAAAAGCAAATGAATGGGACTACATCAAACTAAAATGCTTCTGCTCAGCAAAAGAAGCCGTCAACAAGGTAAACAGACAACTGTCCAAATGGGAAAATACATTTGCAAACAATGTTTCCAGTAAGGTCCTAATATCCAAAATATACTGAGAACTCATATGACTCAATAACACCAGCAACAAAAAACAAATGCTCTAATCAAAAAATGGGCAGAGGGCCTGAACAGACACTTCTCCTTAGAGGAAATACAAATGGCCAATAAATATTTGAAAAGATGCTCAACATCACTAGCTATTAGGGAAATGCAAGTCAAAACCACAATGAGATACCATCTCACACCTCTTAGAATAGCTGTTATCAACAGAAGAAGTAATAACAAATGCTGGAGAGGATGTGGAGAAAAAGGAACTCTCATACACTGCTGATGGGACTGAAAATTGGTGCAGCCATTACAGAAAACAGTATGGAGACTCCTCAAAAAACTAAGAATTGCTCTACCATATGACCCAGCTATTCCTCTACTATGTATTTACCCAAAAAACCTGAAAATCCATATCTGAAAAGATATATGCACACCGATGTTTATAGCAGCATTATTCACAGTGCCCAGGACATGGAAGCAACTGAAGTGTCTTACGAGAGATGATTAGGTAAAGAAACTGTGGTATATGTATATGTATACAATGGAATATTACTCAGCCATTAGCTGAGATGAAATTTGCCACATGCAACAAAGTGGATGATGGACCTTAAGATAATTATCTTAAGTGAAATAAACCAATCAGAAAAAATTGAAAACCACAGGAAATCACTTATATGTAGGATATAAATTTAAAAGCAACAAACAAATATGACAAAGAAACAGAGACTCTTGGACACAGACAATAGACTACTGGTTACCAGAGGGTGGGGGTAGTGGAGAAATAGATGGGGTAAAAGGGGTCAAATATGTGGTGACAGAAAGAAATCTAACTATGGGTGGTGAACACACAATGAAATATAAAAATGCCTTACTGTTGAATTGTACACTTCAAACTTACTGGGTTTCGTTAACCAATGTCACCATAATAAAAAATAATAATAAAAGGAAAAAAAA
>NW_011888783.1:1872875-1884783 GCF_000151845.1 Pteropus vampyrus | reverse complement strand
AATTATCCAGCCAAGTTGTTTATGAATTTCCAACCTACAGTAATTGATAGAGAGCAGTGGTTCTCAGACTGAACGTGTGCAGTAGTTTTGATTTGGCAACAGTATATCAATGTTATTAAAATATAAATTATTAAAATGTAAAATTATTAAAATGTAAATATTATGTAAAACGAATAGTAAATAGTGAGTAGATAAAACTCTACCTACTTGATGAACCTGTCTCTAATAAGAAGAAAGCTTTGAGCTATTGGAGAAGAGGAAAAAACACTCTTGCCTTCAATGACCCAGGCAAAAATCTACTGCTTTTTAGGGAGGAGTAGAAATAAAAGGTTATCTTTTTAGGAGGAGGATCAAGATTCTTGGACACAGTATTCCACACTGATTCAGATCAGAGGTCTGCTACTAAGAGAAGTGGGGAAGAATCTGATCCTTTACTCATAACTCTCCAAATATACAAGGTACACATTTGCTCCCGTAAGGAAAGGGTCACTCAGGCCTTGGCACACAGGTCTTGTCTAAGACCGAGGCAGGACCAGGAGATCTTATACCTGCCTGAACTCCCAAAAATACAAAAATGAGGAAATATGATATATCTGAAAAATAAATACAACATTTTTCCTAGAATTTTCCTAAAGTATGAAACTATAATATGTACAAGGAAAGCTATACAAATAACAAATATTGTAAACTGTATAGATTTGTATTAACTGATGTAATTGATACAAAATAAGAAAGTAGCTATAATCACAGTTGGTTTAATATGAATTTAAAATTCTAGATATTTCTTGAGAATAGATAAAATCAAATTAAAATAAAAATTTAAAATAAAACTTAACTGCATATGTGATCAATAAAATTGAATCAAGGCTCAGAAAGACTAGTTTAAAATATATTATGAAACAAAAAGAGAAATTATGCATTCTACAATTGTAAAAAATTTAAAAAATATATTGCTCTAATTTTGATTATTTCTTTTATACTCTTTGCTTTAGGCTTATATTGCTTTTTTTCTCTAAGTTCCTAAGCTGGTGTTTAGACTACTGATTTTAGATCCTTTTTCTTTTCTAATATATGCATTCAATTATGTCAGTTTCATTGTAAGCACTGCATCCCACAAATTTTGAAAGTTATATTTTTAGTTTCATTTCATCTTGAGTGTTTTTTTCATTTCTTTTGAAACTTCCTCTTTGACCTATGTTCTATTTAGAACTGCACTGTTGTATCTCCAAGTATTTTGAGATTTTCCAACTATCTTTCTATTACTGATTTCTGTTTTAAATCCATTGTGGTCTGAGAGCATACTTTGCGTGATTTATACTCTTTTAAATTTGCTAAGGTGTGTGTTTATGGCCCAGATTGTAGTCTGTCTTCATGAATGTTTCACGCGAGTTTTAAGAAGAATGTGAATTCTGCTATCTTTGGATGAAGTATCCTATAAGTGGCAATTAGTTCCAGTTAATTGAGGTGATGTTCAACTCAACTATATCCTTTTTTTTTTTTTTTTTTTGCCTATAGGATATGTCAATTACCAATAGAGAGATGTTGAAATCTCCAACTATAGTATTGTCTTTGCCTTTTCTCTTTGCAGTTTCATCAGTTTTTGCCTTGTGTATTTTGTATTTTGACGTTCTGTTGTTAAGTACATATACATTAAGGATTGTTATGTTTTTTTTGGAATATTGACCCCCTTACCATTATGTAATGCTTCTCTTTATCACTAATAATTGCTCTTGCTCTGATATGTTCTTTTTCTGAAATTAATATAGTTACTTCAGGTATCTTTTGATTAGTGTTAGCATGGTATATTTTTCTCCATCCCTTTACTTTTAATTTATCATTGTGATCGTATTTAAAATATGCTTCTTTTAAACAATAATAGTTAGTTCTTACTGTTTAATCAATTCTGACCATCTCTGTATTTTAACTGGTATATTTAGGTTATTCCCATTTAGACTGATTGTTGATATAGTTGGATTAATATCTACTATATTAATTAAAATTAAAACAGTTTGTAACTGTTTTCTATTCCAGGCAGTCTTTTTTCTTTGTTTATTTTACCCCTCTTTTTGTGCCTCCTTTGGTTTTAACTGAGCATTTTATATGATTTCACTTTTTTCTCTTAGCATATCAGTTAAATTTACTTTATATATTTACTTTTTTCTCTGCAGTTTGCAATATACATTCACAACTAATTTAATTTCACTTTCGATTAATACTACACTATTTCATGGATAGTTCAGTTGCCTATAACAGAAGATACCAAATTTCTGGAACTTAGTAGAGAAAACCAATGAAACAAAAAACTTGTTCTATGAAAAGATCAATAAAATCGATAAACCACTAGTGAAGCTAAGCAAGAAAAACATAAAGAATAGACACAAATTACTAATACTAGAAGTGAAAGAGGGATTATCACTACTAATCTCATAGACATTAAAAGGATAATAAAGGAATATTATGAATAACTATGCCTACAAATTTAATAACCTACAGAAAGGAGCAATTCCTTGAAAGATATAATCTTTAAAATTTACACATGGAGAAATAAGTAATCTAAATATGTCTGTAGCTATTAAAGAATTTAGACTGATAATTAAGCACCTCAAAAAGAAGCACTAGCCTAGATGCTTTCATTATTGAATTCTACATACTATTTAAAGAAGAAATGGTGACAAAACTATTCAATCTTTTCCAGGAAATAAAAGCAGAGAGAGTGCTTCTTAATTCTTTCTGTGAGGCAGGCATTATCCTAATAACAAAATCAAATAAACATAAAGTGGTGAAAAATTGTACCATTCTGGAGTATGATGTTGTTAATGGGGGAGGTTTTGCATGTGTAAAGGCAGGAAGTACATGAGTGTTTTGTGTACCTTCCTCTCATCTTTACTGTAAAACTAAATCTGCTCTAAAAATGTTTTTTAAAAGAATTTCTAGGTGACCTTGCTTTTGGGTATGAGTTTTTAATATAAAACTGAACATATGATTAATGAAAGAAAAAAAAATTGGAAAGTTGGACTGCATTAAAATTAAAATCTTTTGTCTAAAACACTGTTAAGAGGATAAAGAGATAAGCCACCATCTTCAAGAAAATATGTGCAAAATGCATATGTTATAAAGAACTTTTATCCAAAATATACAAGTAACCCTTAAAACTCAGTAGTAGGAAGACACACAACCTCTTTTTAAAAAATGGGCAAACTGTCTGGACAAACACTGCACCAAAAAAGATATACAGATGACAAACAACTGTGTGTGAAAGATAGTCAATATCACTTATCATTAGGAAATTGTAAACTAAAACAGCAACAAGGCACTACCACATACCTATCAGAGTAGCTAAAAACCTAAAAAAAAACAAAAAGAAAAAACAACAAAAAAAAACAAATGCTGGTGAGATACAGAGAAACATGAATATTTATTATTCATTGCTGGCGAAAGTGCAAAATATAATTTTAAAGTGAATTCTACCATATCTTTTAAAAAGAAGTAGGTCTAATTTTTTGAGAATAATGCTGGTAGCAAGAAAGGAAAGAACAATTCCAATACTTCCTATGAGGCAAGTAGAACACTCATTTAATCACACACATACACACAAATATAAAAAAACCCCGAATTTATAGACAAATATCAGTTATGATAAAGGATATAGATTCCTAAATCAAATATTCACAAGAATAAGGAACCATTTTCATGCAGTGGTTCTACTAGGAATTCAAGGATAGTTTAGGTAAAAATATATTATATTGAGCACACAAATGTATCAAATGTCAAAAGATCATTTAATCATCTATCTATATCTATATCTATCTATATCTATATCTATCACCCATCCATCCACCCATCCATCCGTCCATCCGTCCATCCATCCATCCGTCATCTCTATCGGCCATCTATATCTGTCTGTCTGTCTGTCTATCTATCTATCTATCTTTCTATCTATCTATCTATCTATCTATCTATCTATCTATCTATCTTCCATCCATCTATCATTTATCTATCTTTCTATCATCATCTCTCTATCATCTGTCTATCATCTATCATCATCATCATCGTCATCAACATCATCATTATTAATCTTTCCCCTCTTGCGTGTCTGTCTCTAATTATCTTTCTGTGAACTTATTTACTTACCTATCTATTCATCTACTTACCCATCTCTACTCAAAAGGAAAAACTATGTTTAATAGCAAAACCCATGGTACATTTCAATTATTAATAGTGTTATACCCTTTTTAGTGGAAGATCTAATCAATAGCTTTTCTAAATAAAGAATCAAATAGAAAAGAAAATGATGCAAAACATTCCATTTACAATTGGAAGGAATATAGAACATGGGAGTAAAATTCCACAAGAAATGTTTGATATGTGTACGAAGATATGTTTCAAATTCTAATGGAAGGAGGTTCAAATAAATAGAAAATGAAGCATGGTTTATACCTCATTGTTTATTCTAAAGTTAATTTCTGAGTCATCAAAATATTAAATTTAATACAGTCATAAAAATGCAAGAAGAAAACTTGAGAGTCTTCATTTATACTGTCTTAGTGAGAGATGACATTCTAAAGAAACATTCTCTTAAAATAAATACATGACTCAAAAGCCAACAAGATAAAGTCAAATAACGAATGAAAAAGTTGGAAAAATATTAGCAAGCCATGTTTTGGATGGAGATATAATTTATATGAATTATCTTCAGATCAGGCAGAAACATACCAAATAAGTAGATAAGAGACATGGATGATCCATTTCAAGATAAGCTATGCAAATATTAACAACTTCTAAAAATACTCAACCTTACTCATAGTAAGATTCAAATTAAACCTATAATGAGATCTCATTTTCTACCAGTCAAGTTGGAAAAGATGAAAACATTTTAATAAATCATTGTTCATGAGGGTTTATGGAAGTTAGACCCCAGGTAATAAATAATTATCCTCTGAAGCATTATTAGTTGCTTTGGTAGAGAAAAAAAAAAGGCTTCAGAGTGTCTCATACCAATATTTATAAGTTCCAGCTACCTACAACTCTGTGACCAGAACTAATTATGGTGCCCCACATAGTTACAGACTGTCCATGAAATGAAATCCTATAAACTGTTCAAAAGGGGGAAATAACCAGTAGTTGGTAAATAACACTAATAATGATCTAATTGTGCTTTGTCATTAAATATTCAGTATATCTTTCTTCCCTCACACAAAATAGCCTTCCTAAAGTAGATTACTTCAAAGTTTCTCCATCACAGTATCAAGATGGTAAAATAGATTTTGCTTAAGTATAAATCAAGGAAATAGAGGTTCAGTAATCACTCCAAAAAAGTAAATGGTGAAGTCCCCGAGCAAGAGTTTTAATGTTTAGTGTGTACTTTTATGTTGACTATGTATTTGTGGTGGTGTGATGAAAAGTAGAATTCGTCTCTTAATTTGATTCATTGTAATATGTGCTTGTTTAGATTATTGGATATTCTTTGCAATCAACAAAGAACATGGGAAAATGTCTCCTGTGTAATTAAATAGTTAATTAATATGGGGCAGATTAATAATTTTTTAATCAAAGTTTGGGATCTTTATGTTCATTTGTTGATAAATCATTTTAAAACATTTTAAAACATCTTTCCCTAGCTGAGGAAGACTAAACCCAACAGCATATATCTCCGGCACTAAATGTGAAAGTGGAAAAATAATCAAATTTTGCATGTAACTGATTGCTCAGGTTTTATATGTAAATCATTATAAATGTCGATTTAATGTTGTGTAATTTCATGATAAATTCATTTTATCTTTATCCAATAATTTATTTGTATTTCCTGTGATATATTTTATACAAAGAGATCAATCTTAAAAATATAGATACTAATGCACATACAGTTGTTAGTAATTAACATTTAGCAATTCTACATTTTCCACTAGTCAGTATCGTAAATTCTTCTACAAGTGAATTTGAAACACCAATAATAGGCAAAAATAAAGATGAATTTTTCAGGTGCTGTGTTGTAAATTGTTTCTGCCAACAATTTTAAGACTATACACATTTCTCAATGTAAATATGCTGTCACTATGTCATGAGCTGATTTGTTTTGTTTTCTGTTCACCTATAAATGAAATGTATTTCAAAGGATGAAATTATGTCTGAGGTAAAATTACTGAAGTAGCAAAAAAAGGCACAGAATATGTAATATACCTCCAAATTCTAGGATGTGGAATTAATGCGGACAATACATTCTTCAGTGTGTTTATAGTATCTTTATTGTTGTCATCTGTATTCCAGAGGTTCTCTTGGGATTGCCTTTTCTTGCTTGTGGAATTTTGTTGACACATTACACGTCAGCTTCTAGAAAATTTATGGAGTGGAACAGAAGGGTGTTTCCCTCTTAAAGTTTTATATACCCAAGTTTTCTTCTTCTGATGTGGCAGCTGGGATTCTCTTTGGATCACACAACAGAATTTTGCCAGAATACACTTGAAGAGAAAAATGAAGAAAGAACAGAGTATACCAAAGTTTGACATGGAGAGCAAATCTTCAAATTTTAAAAAATTAACAGAGTTTTTATTAAAGAATTCTAAGTAATATAGATATCAATTGTATGATTTTAATATAAGTATATGTTGATATTTTGCATATTTAATTTTTAAACATTTAATTTTGCATTAGTTTACATACTTAATTTTTACTTATTTTGACTTATTTTTAGTACTTCTGCACTAAGCTATTACCATGATAGTGCTTTGTATATAGTGCTTTTAAAAGCACTTGTAAGGGATAGCTAAATTAGTAGGACAAAGCCCACAATTTATCATGTTACATTATACTACAAGGTGGAATCACTGTATGAACTTTTGATGCTTCTCGAAGTTTTATAACTTAGGTGATGCATTCCTTAAATTCTAGGTCAGTATAAATAGATGTAATATATATACAGACAGAAAACAATATTTCTGATGAGAATAGGAATCATGAATATAGATAGTAAGTCCTGTTTGAATTTCAGGGAGAGAAAATTTTAAAAGATGGGAAATTTACTGTAGGTATTAAATATTTTATTCACTAATTCTGTTAATGGAAGAAGAAATGTCTTCAAATTATCTACGAATAAATTATCTTCACATTATAAAGAACCAGTAGTGGGGAAAATAGATTCTACTTTAGTTCGGCAGAGCCTTATATGAAACTTAATGGCCCTGCGGCAAAAATTTGTCCAGTTTTTCTGCCTGTTAACCAATTGTGAATTAATATCTGAGGAAATAGAGAATGTCAAGGAGAATTTAATACCTTTTGGGGGGAGAATGTGTGTTTAGTCAAAAATAAGTTATTACATCTCCCAATATTGACAGTCACAGCTATACCCTATGGGTTTATTTCAAATATTTTTAGTATGAAAAGAGATAAATATTATACTGAAGAGTCAGAAATTAGTCTTAGTTTGACACTATTTCTACAGGAAACTTGCAATTTTGAAAAGAATGTTATATGTGATTTATAAAATTCAGGAAAAGATTATTAGCATAGAATAAAAATTAAAAGTGAAAGAAAAGGACAAAAGACAACTGAAAAACTGAAGAGAATTTCAAGGAAAAGTTGTAGGGCAACTGGAATGAATGACCAATATTATTAGCTATAAAGAAAATTGACAATGAAGAAAATTTTACCAATTACATGAAAAAAACTTTCAAACATCTTTCTAAATAAACAAGGAAAAAATTATGAAGAGTAAAGAAAAATGATTTTACACAGATCTGTGCAAGCCCCTAAACTACATGCAGAGTGAGATACAGACAACAAATAAGGATAGAAAGAAACTTTCTTAGGATTAATAAAGTCAATTCTAAATTTATAGATAGTAAGTCAGAATAATAAACAAAAGAACTTTCTATAAATTATTTGTTTTAAAAATGTACTTTCCATTGCATGGGTTTCTTTGAACAGCCATTATTTTTCTCAAGGATTCTTAGAACTTCTATTTCATCTTTAAGTAACAATTTAGGTTTATGTTTTTTATTTTATATTTTCTAGATAGTGGCCTACGAACAACTACTTTTCATCAATAAATCAAAAGAAACTCCCACAGATCATGAGAATTTTTTTCATGTTGCTCTTTTTTTTCTGTATATATGAGTTTATGTGATGAGAATATATTATTTTTGTATTGGGGAAAATTATGTAAAAGATTTTTTCTTTCTTAGAATAATGAAGGTGGGCCAGCTCTGAGAATATTGCAAAAGAATGAACATATATGCAACAGACGTTAAAAAATAAACTCATAAAATTTGAAACACCTTTACAGAAAACGAAAATGAGTAGTATCTTTAACTTCTCTTTTAAGTATTTTGCCTTGAAATATTCAGTGTACCATTACATATAGTTTTCATTGTTACTCCCATTTCATCATTAAATTTCTGTAAAGATTCTGCTATATTTAAAGATCTTGATTTTAGGAATTCAGTTATACTGATGACATCAGGAGTTAGCTTTAGATTCTTTATTGCAATAATCCCTGTGAATTTTTATTTATACTAGTGGATCATCCATATTCCAAATGACTATTTCAAAAATATTTGCAAAATTCTAGGTGTAGCAGTTTAGATTGTTAGTGTTATTTGCCACTGTAATGTAACTGATAAAGAGCAAGTATGAGGATAAGGACCAACAGTAAATTTATTTTTGTTTCCTCATGTTAGTATATTTTCTGTAATCCTTACTCTGTAGTTTTGTTGAAGAATTTTCTAATCTACACGACCATTTGTGAGAGTTAGTTAAGTTAAAATTAGTAAAAATAATTCTTAAACACACTCCCCTGGGCATGTATATCTGGCATATTGCATTGTTCAAAGGCAGATAGAGAAGTGAGGATGCTTCACATTGTGATACATGATGGCTGGTCACTTGGAGCCAGTGAGGCACAGGTGGCAAGTGTGTATTAAATATTGATATAGCTTAATGCCTTTGTTAATTTTTAGGTGAAATATACATAAAAAGCAGTGTTAATACTTCTCTGAGAGCTCAAAGAATTTTGTGTATATACTGGAGTCTATGGCTATTGGTTGTACAGCCCTAGCAGTGGAATGCAGAGGTTACATTCTCTATGTAAAATTGCTGGAATTCTAATTCTGGCTCAATCAAACATTGGCTGCACCTTCATTTCCTACATTTAAAATGTTTTTATTTGGAAAAAAATCTCAGATAGCATTTATAACACTTGAAAGAAGTATTACCTCCCTTACAGAAGAGGAATGTCAGGTACTGAAATGCTATATAATTAATTGCTAATACAGCTAGTAAGCAGCAGGAAAGGGATGTGAGCCAAAGCAATCCGACTTCTAATTTTTATAGTATACTACTTTTCAAAATCCAGATCACACTAATATTTACCTCATAGGCATAGTGTTAGGATTCAGTGACATATGAAGTATTAAGAACAGGGGTTAGCACATGGTTAGCACTCATTGTATGCTAGTTATTGTAATAGACATTTTATAACCAAGTATTTCAGACTACACCTGGGGCAGGAGATGAGAAGAGGGATGATGATATTCAGAGAGAACTGGAGAAAGAGACTGAGAAAAAGCTTGAAAGTATCCCAAAGTATTATCCTTCCTGTTTCTAATCACTCTTGAGATCTGGCTGCTTCTCTGCCCTTTCTGTGACTTGCTTCTTCATTCTTAATAAAGGCAATTCTTAGATTACAAGATTGGCAATTTTTTTTCTGTATTGCCTTTGCCATGCTTTTATATTTTATGTAATGACCCTATTGTTCAGACTTTACTGGATAAAGTGCTTAAAAAGAGAAGGGAAAAGAACAGAAAAGAATAAGAATGAAAAGGAAAGAAAGAAGAAAAGGGAAGAAAGGAAGTTCAGTTCTGAAATAGAACATTTATAGGCAAATAGAACAAACTATATTATCATAAAAACAATAGAATATAAAATAAAAAAATGAACATTTTTATTGATGACACATATCCAAACATTTACTTCAATATTTGGAAACAAAAAAATTACTTGACAAACTTGCCAAACGTCACACCAGACATTTGGATCACTCATTTTATATATATATATATATGTGTATATATGTGTGTGCATATGTGTTTGCCAGTCTTTTGCTTTTCAAAGGTTTTGGCATTTTGTACTTACATTCTGAAAGAATAAAAGAGCATCCCATAATGGAAACGACCATAATGGAATCACATGGAAAATCCCCACGCACATCACCTACTTGCTCAGGACATCTGTTACTTCATAAATTAGGTAAATCATTAGCATTAGCATTACTGAAGGCAAATCAAAGCAGATTGTAAAAGGTTGTTCTGCTTCATACTTTCTCAGTTTGCCTACAGATATATGACTTAAGGTATCTAAAGTAAAAACCAATCTCAGTTTCCTCAAATACCAACACTAAGAGAAAAGCTTCTCGATAACAGACAAAATAACAACATGACATACATTTTACACTCTGCAATATCGGTTTGCTTTATATTAGAGAGAAAGCCTTAGAAATTAACATTTAATATAATTTTCTAATGCCAAATATTTCCCATTGGTTGAAAGGGAATGCATAATTAAGTGGAAAGTCTCTCAGGAAATGACAAGGAGTGAGGACTATTGGTTCATACAATATGTGTTCACTATTAATTGGCCCTGCCAAATGACAATGATTGGGTTAAGAAAAATAGCTGTAACTAATGTTTCTATGTCTGTTATTTCAGAATTCAGTGGTTCAGCAAGTTAGATATTCCATACGTCTTAGTGACTGAAAACTTTTGCTTGGTTATATGATCATAAATAGTTAATACAAAAGAATAATAGCAATATCTACCTTTAGATTCGTTGGGAAGATTAAATTAAATATATGTAAAGCATTTAAACAATACCTTGTACATAGTACACACTTAATAAATTGTACTGAGTAATAATGATGCCATTTCCACTATTAGTAATACTATAATACATCTGGGACTTTCATTTCTTATGCAACCTACACAGAAAACAAATAGAAATAATTACTTCTAATTATTCAAATTTGTATTATCCTGTAACATTGGCACACTGATGTGGCACAGCAGTTAATTTTTGAAACCAAAGGCTTTGTTTATGTAGAACTGGAAGGAGAGAAAGAAATAAATCCTTTTTTGTATCATCTGGATTAATATTTCTATTGTCTCTTTTACTCTTAGATGTGGAACTTGATACATAGGAAGATAATATATATCTTTTCCTAAAATATATACATTTTAGGAAGTGACAGATAACAAATTCTGAACTCAGCTATAGGTATCACTCTTTGTTGCTTAAGTTACTTCATTATAGCACTGGCAAATTTAGATTTCTTCAAAAGGCAATTTATTGAAAACTGTATAGTCTTGCTCATCATATCTAATAATACCAAATGGAATCTGGTTTGATCAGTAGTGATATAATGAATACCATATGAATTAATAATATTTGGCCACTTCTTGAAGTTTTAATGGTTCCATCTGTCTCATAGTTTATTTGAAATAATTAATACTCTTTTGCTTTTCCTTGTGACAGTAATTTATACATCCTAGCCTCTGAGAGTTGTGTGTGTCCCTGAAGATGGAACCAACTATTTGAGTTAGAAAGAATGTGGAAATTGTATCCTAAAACTTTAACTACCCTAAGCAGAGACAGCCCCACACTTGCCTGGTTGATTCTTATTTATGAAATTCAGCCTCAAGGTTGCCAAGATGGTAGAAAGAAATAAATGCTATGCCTTTGACAAGCACCTAACCATTGCTACTGCAGTAAGAAAACAAAGTGAAATAAGTCAAGTAACTTTTATCATGTATTCATATGAATTTCATGTTCCCAAAATATTCTGTAGATTGGCATATATTTACAGAATGCAATGATTAGTCAATTTTCTATGAGCTGACATTTTCTTACACTTTTCATATAT
>NW_011888783.1:1862130-1870455 GCF_000151845.1 Pteropus vampyrus | reverse complement strand
TCTGATTTATTTTACTTAGCATACTACCATCTAGGTCCATTCATGTTGTCACAAATGGCATAATTTCATTCTTTCTTATAGCTGAATAATATTCTGTTGTACATCTTTATCCATTCACCTACTGATGGACAGTTAATTGCTTCCATATCATGGCTACTGTGAATAATGCTGTAGAGAACATACTGGTGCATATATCTTTTCAAATTAGAGCCAAACACACTACTTTTAAAGACTGCATGTTGAATTACATTAATTTCACTATACATTCTTTAATTTATTCATGGGTACATAAAGTACTGAGTATCAAATTTATACACTTGCTATTGTGGAATCATTGGATCTCTCTTCGTGACAAAAACTCAGTTTCTGTACTATTGTATGTTAGCTTACACTTTTGGAAATCAACCTGTTTAAATCAGAAATCCACCTTCGAAAACACATTACATAGAGAGTAATGCTATTATTATTATACTTTTTTCCAAAACATACTTTTTCTGTCTATAAAATGATGAAAAAAAAAAGAATTCTTCTACTGTAACCACTGGTGTAGCAGCCTGTTCCACACAGATCACATGAGGAGTGAAGTGAGGCAAGCTCAATTTCTTTTCCTTGTAAAGAGGTGTAATGCATTCAAGAATAACTCTATCCTTTTGTAGAGTGAGCATTGTTAAATATAGTGGAAGCAATCAGTAAAGTGGAGGAAAGGTAGATAAGTAGGACAGCTAAATCTCTATTTTTCTGTAAGGAAAAGTCAAAGTTAAGATCTAAATCTAAAAAAATCAAGATTTGAAAATTTAATCCTCATTTTTAAAGACTTGGAGGTAAATATCAAAATTTAAAGCTAAAAGAAAAAGTAGTTTCCTCTTGGGAGGGGGAGATGGGAGAGAGGAAGGGGAGACTGCTCTTTACTGTAATGAGTCTCATATAACCCATTGACTATACTATGTGCATATATACGTTGGGTAAAACTTTTTAAAAAAGTGAAACTAAAACCAAAAACATTGAATTAAAGCTTAGTTACCAAATCAGAATTGAAACATTTACATGTTTTCCATACCTTTTTACTTTTAAAAATAAAATAGATATTTGAGAGCATTTCAAGTAAGGTGGCATATTTGAATACTGGTTATCTTTGGCTCCCTACATTTAACTTTTTAGATAAAATTTTACATTAATGTTTCTATTAAACAAAATTAACCTTTTCCATAATTAATTTTTCTAAGCTTATATCTATGTAATACTAGATCTACCAAAAAAAATCATAGAAATGTTTTGTTTCAAATATTAGCCCATTTGCTTTATATTTCAATATATGAAGTTGTACTAGTTTAAATGGGCAATAGCACCATACTTCACAGTGAATTTGTATATTAATTATGAGTCAAATCAGGCCAGCCACTGTTTCTTCTTTTGTTTCCTTGAAATTTCAAGATGAACGCAATTTTACTTTAAACTGAAGAACATTTCACATATCAAATAATGCCTAAATGCCCTAATTATGTGTGATAAATAAGCTTTATTGAAATTTGAATGTCTGCTCTTGCCAGTTGCTCTCAAAATGCTTTATGCCATTGAATTGTATATTTCCTATGTATACTTCAGTTAATTACACATTTTTCTTTTTACCAATGTAAAACTAACATATACTAATAATTATAAGATTATTTAAGGGAAAATGCTATGTGGAAGCACAAATACATTGAAAGTGTATGAAAATGTATACCATATTTTTGACCTCAAACACATTTATAAAGTCCTTGCTCATAAAACATTCTGTTCTTTAAATTCCTAGGTTTTAAAGGATATGTACGCAAATAAAAGAAACTCTACATTTTGTTTACAGTTAATTCTCATTTTTCGTGATAATTGAGTACTATAAAATTGCTGCCAACTCTGAATTAGCAAATACTGAATAATTGCCATTAGAGGAAATAAAGGCTTAAATTCCTAAGCCTAGGTTACAGCATTTTTGTCAATTGATCAATGCACAGCCTTGTTTTATATGTTATTCTGTTTGAAGGCACCTTGTTTAATATATATTACTGTTATATTAATACTGAATTCATGGCCAACATAAATATAACTCCTGCCTGAACAAAGCTCATTTAACGCACATATTTTCTTTGGAAGACGCATCACAGATTTCTTAGCCAATAGGGAAACTAGATAGCACTTCAGCACTATGCTTGATGGCTATTTTAAACAACAAAATCACCATCAAAAAAACACAAAAATGTGAAAAATCAGCACTAAATAGATCACAAAAGTATACTTGTTTATAATATAAGAGCTGAAACAAGAAGACAGAGTACCTCCTTGTGCCATCTTAACTGGGAACTTGGGAGTCAGGCCTTTTGACTTTTTTATAGCTCAAAACATGTCTAGGAAATCACCAATGTGCAATGATTTAGGAGTTAAAAACAAATTGTAGTGAATAGGTGAGTTTACAAATACAGAATCCATGAAAAGATATCAGCTGTACTTTTATTGTTAAGTTATCATTTCTATGCCAAGATCTACAGAGCAGATATGATCTGCTCTGACCTCAACTGGATCCCTATATCCAGACTGTCAATTCTTCCAAAATTTCCTTTTAAATATCTTAAAGGAATGACAATTCCAACATACCCCAAACTGAATTATTCTTCTTTGCCAGAAAAATCTAATTTTATGTGTTCTGAATAATATTTAAACTTTAAAATGTTATATTTTTTAGCAGGTTTGTTACAATTTTTTATCTTTAATATGAACCTCTAAGATCTGACCTTATTTTCCTATCTTTTGAACTCTGGCCATTAAGATGTATTTCATTTCCTCAATACACAATATTCTTTTTTTGTTTCTTGGTCATTAAACAACTTGTTTTTCTCTGTGTTTGGAACACCTTTCACCCTCAAACTCTTTACCTGTATAATTACCATTATTCCTTTAGTATCTATTTTCAACATCATTGCTTCAGAGAGACATTTCTTGATTCTATGGACTACTTTAGGTCTCCCTTATTATACTCTAATGTTTAACTTTAAAAATACTCATTATACTTGTAATTTATTTTATAGCAGATTTAATTTTCATTGTTACACATTCAAGGACAAACAAATATATCTGTATTTCCTTATATATTGTTATATCTGATGTATTCTGTTTTTTAATTACAAAACCAATATCACTTGACTTAAACTTGTTGCTTCCAGTAAGATTAGCCACTTAAGATTATATTAATTGCATTAATTAAATTTAGTACAGTGTAAGAGATTCCAAAATATAGAGACTTTAATAGTGTAGCAGTAAATTATTTCAATAGGTCAGAAATCTAGGCTCAGAGTTCAGCTCTGCCTGAAGAGGTAATACTGGCACCCAGGTTCCTTCTGTCCTACAGCTCTAACATGTCTGAGAGCATCACCCTGAACAGCATGATTGAAGCATTACTTACACATTTACTTTGAAGCTTTGGGAGGAGCATAAAAAGCTAAATTCTAAGAAAAACACCTTGGAGATGGCCTGGAGTTACCCCATAGTTTGTACTTTGATTGGATTCTTATTCACTACTCTCCTCCCCTTTCCTTTAATGGCATTATACCTTTTGCTACCTGAATGCAGTGCCTACCAGTAGATTAGGTGGAGAAGATATTCCTGCTGCATCGATTTGGTGCTTGGCCATTTAACTATTGGAATGTGCATGGAAATAGCATGCTAGTTTCATTTAGGGGCTTTAAGAGTCTTCTTGTATCTCTAGCTTCTACTTCCCTACAAGAGAAAAAAACTGCATCAGGCAGTGACTGCTCCCTGGGGTTTCCACAGATAAAAGGGTATTATGACACAATGTACAGAATGCCACATTTTGCTTATCCATTTGTCAGTTGCTGGACACTGGCTTGTTTCTACCTTCGGCTTTTATAAATGATCCTGCTATGAACATCTGTGTAGACATTCTTCTTGTGTGCATATGTTTTCATTTCTCTTGGGTTTATGCCTAGAGGGAATTTGTTGGGTCATATGGTAACTATGTTTAATTTTTTGATGAACTTCTAGGTGATTCCAAGGGGCTACATCATTTTATATTCCCACCAACAGTTTCTGAGAGTTCCAATTTCCTTAAATCCTCACCAATGCCTGTTATTATCTTACTTTTTTGACTTTATTCACCCTAGTGAATGTGAAGTGGTATCTCGTTTGCAGTCCCTTGAAATTCCATATGAATTTTAGAGTCAGCTTGTCAGTTTCTGCAAAGAAGTCAGCTTAGATGCTAATTAAGATTGTGTTGAATCTGTAGGTCATTTTGGAGAGTATCACCATCTTATCAAAGTTATGTCTTCTGATCTGGGAAACTAGAGTGCTTTTTTCAATTATTTATCTTGTTTAATTTATTTCAGTAATGTTTTCTGATTTCAGAGTATAAGCTTCTCAGTTATTTGTTAAATCTCTGAGTATTTTATTCTTTTTGAAACTTGTAAGTGGAATTATTTTCTTAATTTCATATTCATAAAAACAATTGATTTTTGTATAAGGATTTTGTATCTAGCGAATGTGCTGACTCATTTATTCTAATAGTTTTTTAGTAGATTCCTTTGGATAGACAGGATCATGCCATCTGTGAGTGCAGTTATTTATTTTCACTTTTTCCTATACAGTATGGATGCCTTTTGTTTCTTTTTCTTACCTAATTGTCCTGGTTAGAATCTCCTGAATGATGCTGAATAAAAATGGTGAAAGTGAACATTGTTATCTTTTCCTGATCTTAAGGGCAAAAATTCCAGTCTTTCACAATTAAATATGATGTTAGCTTTTTGTTTTTGTTTTTGTTTTTGTTTTTGTGGATGCCTTTTATCAGGTTGGGGACATTTCCTCTTATGTTAGTTTGTTGAGTGTTTTGTTGTTGTGAAAGAGTGTTGGATTTTTATCAAATCATTTTTCTGCATCTCTTGAAATGATCATATAATTTTTATTTTTTATTCTATTAATACAATGTATTACATTAATTGAGTTCTAGGTGTTGAACTAACTTTGAATTCCTGTGATAAATATCACTTGGTCATGTATAATTATTTTATTTTATTAGATTCAGTATTCTGGTATTGTGGAACATTTTTTTGTGTACATATTTATAAGAGATACTGGTCTGCAGTTTTCTTGTGATGTCTTTGATATTGGGGGAATAGTGACTTCATAGAATGAGTTGGGATTCTCACTTATTTTTTTGGAGGATTTTGTAAATATTTGGTATTACTTTCTTCAAATGTTTGGTACAAGTGTATTCTATAGATAGGATAGAGTTGGATCATGTGTTTTATCTAGTCTGACAATTTCTGCATTTTATTGGAATATTTATTCATTCACAATTGATATTATTGATATAGTTGGATTTCTGCCTACCATTCCCCTTTTTAATTTTCTATAGGTTTTATAACTTTTCGTTCCTCTATATTTCCTTTACTTTCTTTTGCATTAAGTATTTTCTAATCTAGTACAATTTGTTTGATTCTTTTAACTATATAAGTTATATTTTAGTGCTGCTTTTGAATTTACCATATACACCTGAAGTTATCTGAATCAGCTTCTGATAATAGGTTAATTTCAGTGATATATAAAAATGTAACTCCTATGTTACTCTGTTCCTTTTCCCCTTTCGTAATATTACACTATATGTTGCATCTATTAATGTTTTAAACCCAACAATATATAATTATTTCCATTTTTATCTGTAGCCAATTTTAACCCAATAACAGCTTTGCTCTCATTGACTTCCTTTGTGCTAATGTTGACAAATATATTATATATATATTACATTTCTATATTTTATAGGCCTAATAATATATTGCATATATATTGTTTAGTGCCATTGCTCTAAATTAATGAAGAGAAGAGTGAAAATATGAATCTTCTGTCTTGTAAAATTATATAATTAATTTTTCATGTGGGTACAAATTATCATCTGAAGTCACTTGCATTCAGCCTGAAGAACTTACTTTACTATTTTTTGTAAGGTAGATCTAGTTGTAACAAAATCTCTCTGTTTTTTTTTCATTTTTAAAATCTGGGAGTGTTTTTTCTTATCCTTCATTTATGAAAGATATTTTTGCTGGATATATTATTCGTGGTTGATAGCTTACTCTTTGAGCACTTTGAGCCCTTTATTGTTTGAGCACATGCTTTATGATCTCCACTGTTTCTGCTGTGAAGTCAACTTGTCGGTCCTATTGAGGTTCTTTTGTAAGTAATGAGTCACTTATTGCTTGATGCTTTTAAGATTTTCTTCTTGTCTTTGAAAATTCAGCATTTTAAGTATGGCATGTCTGTCCGTGAATTTCATTGTTTATCTTAGTTGGAATTCACTGAGCTCTCTGGATTTGTAAATTAATATTTTCTCTCAAATTAAAGTAGTTTTTTAAAGTATTATCTCTTCTAATATTTTTATGCTCATTTCTCTCCCTCTCTTTATAGTACTCTCATTGTATGCGTTTTGTTTTTCTTAAGAGTTCCCTACAGTTTTCCGAGGCTCTGTACATTTTTCTTCATTCTTTTATTCTCTGTTTTAAGGCTTACACACTCTCTATCAATCTCTATTAAAGTTAGCTTATTCTCTCTTTTTATGCCATTAAAAATCCACTATTGAGCCCCTCTAATGACTTTTTAAAAAAAATTCAATTAATATACTTTGCAATTTCATATTTTCCATTTCGTTCTTGTTCATACTTATATTCTCTTTTATGTGACATTGCCACCATATCATCATTTACTTCTTTAATCATGGTTTCTTTTAGTCCTTTAAACATGTTTATAATGGCTACTTTAAAATCCTCTAATAAATCTAACATCTGATTGTCTTATAGAAGTTTTGTGTGTGTGTGTGTGTGTATGTGTGTTTGTGTGTGTTTGTGTGTGTGTGTGCTTAATGTACTTTTATCCTGGTGTATGGGTCCTATTTTTCACTTTCATTGCATGCTTTATAATTTTTTTGTGTTGGAAACTGGATATTTTAGATAATATATTGTACCAACTTTAAGTATGGGCTCCCCCTTTCCTTTGGATTTATTTGTTAATTTATATGTTTAGTGACTGATTTAGTGAATTATTTAGTGAAGTGTAATCCTCATGCGCATACACACACACACACATGTGCACACACATTCAGTGTTTAGTCTTGACTGTTCTTACACAGGAAAGCATTCTAGTCACTCAAGGATGACAGTGGTTTAGGTAGGACTCACTTACCTGAGATTACCGAGTTATTAGATTGCACTAGCTGATAACTCCATTGTTTTCAGTAATTTCTTAGAGCATAAATTCATCTAATCAAATTCTGCAACAAATCCAAATTCTGGATTTTTTTAAAGGAATAGTTGAGGTTACTGTTTTAATTTTGTTCTGACCCTAAGAGGAGCCCTTCCTGCTATTTTATTTCATGTTTGTTGGAATAACTGTAAAGTAGCTGGCCTACAGTTTAGTCTGCACTTCAAATCAACTCTTAAATTTCTTTCATCTCCACTATTCTTGAGAGTGACTTTTGGCTTAAATTTCACTCTCTGTTGCAAATAATGTCAATTCCTTTGGGAAGAGATTAGAAGCTATGTGTTGCATGGTCTGTGTCTCCTTCCCTACACCTGGGAAAATATCTGGGCCTGGGCTTTGGAGGTGAGGATGTGGACAATACTAAGTTTCTCTTTGAATGGCATGCTTATGCTCGGCCTGAGCAATTGTCTGGGTAGGCAGCAGCCCGAGTCCTTCTGGCTGCTTTGCCTGGCATAGAACCACTATATCAGAAGTCAAGGCAAGAGTGATCAAGGTACCAGTACTCTCAACATACTATGCCTGAAGTAAACCCTCCATTTCCCAAATGGGGGTTAGGGATAAGAAGAGATTTCCTACCTCTCCACCGCACTTTATGAGGCTTTTCTTTACAAAACAGGTAGCTGAAGATAGAATTAGAAATACTGACATCCTGTTCTTCCAGAAGGAAAGCCCTGCATATGAGTTCTCGAGTGGTGGAAAGCACAGTGTTCTTGAGTCTAGCAACCTGGAGTTCTTTACATTCTCATGTTGGAAGTAAATCTGTTGAATGAAGATGTTTTAAAGTGATCATGTCTTAAATGGTTAATCTAAGCTTCTGAAGCCCCATCCAACAAAATGATTCTGTCTCCTTTTCTTCATTCTTTATGTTATTTTACTTTCAATGTATCAGATATAAAGTTTAATGACCAATTTTCTTTCAAAATTATGCATATATATGTAATTTTTATTTATAAGGAACCTTATTATACTGGCTTGCTCTTAAGTGGTAAAATGATTTTAACTTTCTTCTTCATGTTTTATAGGAACATGGAAAGA
>NW_011888783.1:1859219-1862080 GCF_000151845.1 Pteropus vampyrus | reverse complement strand
ATTTCATCTCTTCTTATGGCTGAGTAATATTCCATTGTATATATGTACCGCAGCTTCTTTAGCCAATCATCTATCATAGGACACTTTGGTTGCTTCCATGTCTTGGCCACCATGAATACTACCCCTATGAACATCAGTGTGCATATATCTTTTTCAGATATGGATTTTCAGGATTTTTGGGTAAATACATAGTAGAGGAATAACTGGATCATATGGTAGATCAATTCTTAGTTTTTTGAGGAAAATCCATACTGTTTTCCATAGCGGTTGTCCATATTGCAGTCCCACCCGCAGTGTATGAGGGTTCCCTTTTCTCTGCATCTTCTCCAACATTTGTTATTACTTCTCCTGTTGATAACAGCTATTCTAAGAGGTGTGAGATGGTATCTCATTGTGGTTTTGATTTGCATGTCCCTAATAGCTAGCAATGTTGAGCATCTTTTCATATGTTTGTTGGCCATTTGTACATATTCTTGGGAGAAATGTCTGTTCAGGTCCTCTGCCCATTTTTTAATTGGATCATTTGTTTCTTTTGTTGCTATTGAGTTGTATGAGTTCTTTGTATATTTTGCATATTAGCCTCTAATAGGAGGCATTGCTTACAAATATATTTTCCCATTTGGATGGTTGTCTTTTTATCTTGTTGATGGCTTCTTTTGCTGTGCAGAAGCTTTTTAGTTTGATGTAGTCCCATTCATTTATTTTTGTTTTTACTTCTCTTGCCTTTGAAATCAAATTCATAAATTATTCTTTAAGTCAAGGTCCTTGTGTTTAGTTTCTATATTTTCTTCTATGCAATTTATTATTTCAGGTCTTATATTCAGGTCCTTAATCCATTTTGAGTTAATTTTGGTGTGTGGTAAAAGACAACAGTGTAGTTTCATTCTTTTGCAGGTGGCTTTCCAGTTTTCACAGCACTATTTATTGAAGAGGTTTTCTGTTCTCCACGGTATGTTTTTGACTCTTTTGTCGAAAATTATTTGCACATATAAACATGGGTTTACGCTATACTTTATATCCCTGTGACTATTTTTATATCTGGCAATTTGTACTTCTTAATCCCTTTCACCTTGTTACTCATCTTCCCAACTTTCCTCCCATGTGGCAACCCATCAGTTTGTTTTCTGTATCTATGAGTTTGTTTCTGTTTTATTTGTTCATTTATTTTTATTTTTATTTTATTTTTTAGATTCCACATATAAGTGAGATCATGTATTCATCTGTCTCTGTCTGACTGACTATTTTTACTTAGCATAATACTCTGTCTGATTTATTTTACTTAGCATACTACCATCTAGGTCCATTCATGTTGTCACAAATGGCATAATTTCATTCTTTCTTATAGCTGAATAATATTCTGTTGTACATCTTTATCCATTCACCTACTGATGGACAGTTAATTGCTTCCATATCATGGCTACTGTGAATAATGCTGTAGAGAACATACTGGTGCATATATCTTTTCAAATTAGAGCCAAACACACTACTTTTAAAGACTGCATGTTGAATTACATTAATTTCACTATACATTCTTTAATTTATTCATGGGTACATAAAGTACTGAGTATCAAATTTATACACTTGCTATTGTGGAATCATTGGATCTCTCTTCGTGACAAAAACTCAGTTTCTGTACTATTGTATGTTAGCTTACACTTTTGGAAATCAACCTGTTTAAATCAGAAATCCACCTTCGAAAACACATTACATAGAGAGTAATGCTATTATTATTATACTTTTTTCCAAAACATACTTTTTCTGTCTATAAAATGATGAAAAAAAAAAGAATTCTTCTACTGTAACCACTGGTGTAGCAGCCTGTTCCACACAGATCACATGAGGAGTGAAGTGAGGCAAGCTCAATTTCTTTTCCTTGTAAAGAGGTGTAATGCATTCAAGAATAACTCTATCCTTTTGTAGAGTGAGCATTGTTAAATATAGTGGAAGCAATCAGTAAAGTGGAGGAAAGGTAGATAAGTAGGACAGCTAAATCTCTATTTTTCTGTAAGGAAAAGTCAAAGTTAAGATCTAAATCTAAAAAAATCAAGATTTGAAAATTTAATCCTCATTTTTAAAGACTTGGAGGTAAATATCAAAATTTAAAGCTAAAAGAAAAAGTAGTTTCCTCTTGGGAGGGGGAGATGGGAGAGAGGAAGGGGAGACTGCTCTTTACTGTAATGAGTCTCATATAACCCATTGACTATACTATGTGCATATATACGTTGGGTAAAACTTTTTAAAAAAGTGAAACTAAAACCAAAAACATTGAATTAAAGCTTAGTTACCAAATCAGAATTGAAACATTTACATGTTTTCCATACCTTTTTACTTTTAAAAATAAAATAGATATTTGAGAGCATTTCAAGTAAGGTGGCATATTTGAATACTGGTTATCTTTGGCTCCCTACATTTAACTTTTTAGATAAAATTTTACATTAATGTTTCTATTAAACAAAATTAACCTTTTCCATAATTAATTTTTCTAAGCTTATATCTATGTAATACTAGATCTACCAAAAAAAATCATAGAAATGTTTTGTTTCAAATATTAGCCCATTTGCTTTATATTTCAATATATGAAGTTGTACTAGTTTAAATGGGCAATAGCACCATACTTCACAGTGAATTTGTATATTAATTATGAGTCAAATCAGGCCAGCCACTGTTTCTTCTTTTGTTTCCTTGAAATTTCAAGATGAACGCAATTTTACTTTAAACTGAAGAACATTTCACATATCAAATAATGCCTAAATGCCCTAATTATGTGTGATAAATAAGCTTTATTGAAATTTGAATGTCTGCTCTTGCCAGTTGCTCTCAAAATGCTTTATGCCATTGAATTGTATATTTCCTATGTATAC
>NW_011888783.1:1832303-1859169 GCF_000151845.1 Pteropus vampyrus | reverse complement strand
TTTTTATTTATAAGGAACCTTATTATACTGGCTTGCTCTTAAGTGGTAAAATGATTTTAACTTTCTTCTTCATGTTTTATAGGAACATGGAAAGAACAGATTCAGAGCCAGAAAAATAACTTGAACAAATATGATCATTTTTTTTCTCTCATAGCTATCATATTGAAATTTATATAATACATTACATAAGCATTGCCTGTGAACATGAATAATATCAGGTAATGTACCTGAAGACACTCAATTTTTTTTTAAAAAATGAGGTATCTCCATAAATAAACATTATGCAAATATCAGGCAATAAAAACAAAGACCATGGTAGGCCCACCTATTTAATTACTCTTGAACACATGGAAATTTAATTCAGTTTTGATGAAATATAACGAAACCTCAAATCTGTGTTTATATATCATACTGTTAATTCATAAGTAGATTTTAAGAATGACTCATACTTATTGAAAAATGTAAGATCAATAAAAAGTAAATTAGAATAGTTCAAGAGTCAGTTTACATGCCACATTAGAAACACACATTAGTTATATTTTACATCTTTCCAGAAGACAGATGGTTATTAGCTAGGCTTTAAAATGAAAGTTGTGTACTAAGCAAGTAACAAGCAAAATGCCCAAGACTACATTGGCATAATTTAACAACTGCAGTTATTGGGCAAGGCAGTCAGTGAAATTAATGATCTCTGCATGCAGAGCTTCTAAATATATACTATAGTGATTGGGAGAGGTGTGTTAATTTTGGACACATAATAATATCTAATAGACTCTGTCTTCAAGTTACTAACTTAATCTATGGTATAAAATGAGGGTGTTATCACTTCAAGAGTTAAGAAAGTCACCAAATATCTCATTTTCTGCTAGGAGATTTTTAATCACAGGGAAAATTAAACTTTTGAAATAATGGACATGCTAGTTTTATGCTTGAGAATCTAATAATCATCATAAACTGTTTAAGTCTTAATTGTTGTTAAGCCATGTAATTGTGACAGTGGTGTTGACTTTATAAAATTTTTCTATCAGAAACAGAAATTGGATGGATAGTCACAAGTATTAGTCATAGAAATTATTTTTTGGAAATTAATTTTTTGTGCATAGGTACTTCTCTGCTATAATTGCAAAATAACAAAATGTAATAATATGAAAATAATACAAGTTGGCAATTCTAGTTATATATTTCAACTGAGTTTGAAGTGCTTTGCATCATATTTTAAACCTTATATTATATTTCTCATGCAACCTGTTGTGAAAACTGTTTTAGTTGGAAAAGATAATATCTGTATTTCAATTCTAATAGATTACCTTAATATTGTGGAACTCAGTATCCAAGTAAGAGTCCTGTTTGTCATAACTAATGAGTGCTCCATGGAAGCTGGTGGCAGAATATTACCATTATTCAAATTTATATGATCAGCCTATACTATCTAGACTCATTTACAGTGATAGATAGATTAATAAGACTTCCCTGTACTTGTGTTTTCCATTTTACTTTTTAAAGCAAAATAGCAATGCCTTGAATCTTCTGAAGATTTGAAGGAATGACCCTATAAATTCCTTCAGTTCATTCTGAGATGACATCCTTGTTCTTAGCTCCCACAAGAAACTGTCAGCATCTTCAGAGTGAAAAACAGAATATAACTTCAAAGTCAAATTAGACTTAGAAGAGGGGAAAAAAATAGCTGTATGTAAGACAAATAGCTTAAAGTAGCAGAGGAAAAGTAGCTAAAGCATAATAAAATTTTAATTTCATCAATTATTATAAACCAATTATTAAGCATATTTTAAAAGCAAAAGTTACTAGGTTATATAAGTGCTATCACGTGGTTACATCTTATTATAAGTATAGTTATTATTGGAAGAGGCAATAGAAGAGAAAGAACATCATGGAGTTGGTTTCCCATATGGATCACAATGAATATTTTTGTCTCATGAAAAGAAAAAATGTATAGGTAGAAAGTTAAAGAACAATATAATAGCAAAGCAGAAAAAGATTTATGAGAATAGTAGAATCAAGTGGACTGACACAGACAGATCCTTGAATAATGGGTTTAAGATGGAATACATTGGGACCTCAAAGGTTTTGTGCTTTTGAAAGCCAAAGAAATAGGATTCTGCTCAGAGCGCTGCATTACTGCCGAAGGCATTTGCAACATTGACAGCACTGGCAGGCAGTAAGGGGTGTTCCTTTCTGTGACGTCATGGACTGTAGGCATCTAAGAGTAAACTAGAGAAGTACACTATTCATGAGCAGAGGTGAGGTGCCTTGATATATTAATAGTGATGTTCTTGACTGGCAACAGTCTTTGTCATGCCTTTTTTGAGAATGAAATCTAAAGACAATGATTTGTTGAAGCATGGGAAATCTAAAGACAATGATTTGTTGAAGCATGGGAATATGTGAATTTCAGTAATGCATGCTTAAAAATGTAATTCAAAAAGCATAATCTATTTTAGAAGGGGGAAGATTGTGGAAAACTAATTATAGTCCAAGCCTGAAAGTTACTTAAATCAGTTCTGCCTTCATTCCATTGGGCAGAAGTGCATGAAATCAACCCAACCAACTACAAAGGGAAAAAAGCAAATGGACTCCACTGTACATCCTAAAATACACATTGACAAAAAACTAACATATAAATGTTCAGAAAAAAATACAAATAGTTATTAAGTGTACAAAGATGTTCAAATTCAATAATTAATAAAAATACTTAAAATATGTTGACAAAGTTTTATTCTCATTTACTCTTAGACATGTATGAAATTTATTTCAGGAAAAATTGACATTTTGTTTCAACAATCTTAAAAATCTTTTAATATAGTTATTTGATCTCAACAATTCTTTTGATAAAATAATAAGAAATGTATACAAATACTTATGAATGAATATGCTATTACAATATCATTTGAATCACCAATTAGAATTTTTAATGTTATTTCTAAGTATATGAGGAATGGTAACTTTTTTCTTTTTTGTACTTTTCTATGTTTTGTAAATCTACTGGTATTAGATTGTTATTTTGGCATATTTTTAAAGAAGCAACAAAAACAATTGCATCAGTAAGAATTAGGTTCCACTTTGAGTAACAGAAACTCAAAACAAAAATGACTTCAACACAGCAGAAGTTGTGTTCTCAGGTAAAAGTTAAAAGGTAAGTAGCCAGAACTTGTAAAGTAGTTCAGTTCCATGAGAATCCCAGGGACCCAGCCTCATTCTATCACACCATTTTACCATGCATCTAATGTGAACTTCGTCTTCATAATTTCATCACAATCATATTTGAGGAGATGATATTTGGTGATAATTCTCTAAGGTCTGGCATTTTTGCACACGTTCTGAGGGAAGATGCCAATTTAGGAATGGTTGTACAAGTAGGCTTCCTTGGAAAGATAAAACAGTCTGTCCCTCCAGAGAGCTTTAGAGACATCTCTCATTGAGACTATCTCACTTTCCCAGAGACATTCCAGGGTAAGAAAGTATTTCTTCTATTTGCAAGGGAGATCTGCTTATTTCAGGATAATTAGGTAATGTCTTCCTTGTGGGTGAATGTTGGGCATGTTTCTAGCAATTCCCTTATAAGATTAGGATTTTCTACAAACTGACAGGGTCTGCTCTGCATTGCCCTCATGGACTTGGGGTAAGGCAAGGGATGTTAGCAAGCTGACGTTAGCATGAAGCTTATGCTGCTCACTGTGCCCTAACAAACTGTCTAAATCCATTTGGACTTACTGTTTTTCTACTAACTAATTTGTGTAAGTTGGCAAGTCAGCCTAGGAACTATGCTGCTGCTCAGGAACTGCTTGACTGCTTGATTTAACGGATAGAACAAGAAGAAAACTGGCAAAGCACACATAGAGCAGTTCTTAAAGGACAGTTCCCAGAACCTACCATGGAACATTTGGTAAAAATTAGTCAGGGAACCAAACAAAACTCCGAGGGTGGTGGTAATGTAATCTTTATCATTACTCTGTATCCAGCAAAATTATCAGCAGTTCTATTATACAAGAAGGGAAGCAAATGCTATAGGACAACTAGCTACTGTCCTCTTGCAGTAATTATGCTAAAAAAATAAATAGACAATTGGCAAGAAAACAATGCAGAGTGAAATAAAATTTATTTATAAATGTTTTTACAATGTATAGTAACACTCAAATATCAAGATATCTAAATAATTTAAATTACTCTGTTGGACAAAATTGACAATCAATGACAGATATTAAGTTGGATGTTGAGGATAATTTTAAACCTCAACCAGATTTTAGGAGAATTTTTGAAATAAAAAGTAAAGATAAATGCTGACAGTTTTACAGTAGCAGATAAAAGAAGGTAAATTATGTCTTCAGGGAAATATCTCATTGATAGGACAGAGAACACAATCAGAATATACACAAATGGGATATAAGAGAGACAATGTGTTATGAATCTGAAGGCGTTAAGTCATTACCTACAAATTTTCTTAGTGTAGTCCAATTGATTGAAACTGAATAGTAACAAAAACTAAAATTAGATGTCTGGATGGTAAGAAATAAGTCAGTATCTCATAAAATGACATTTTTGTCCTTGGGGTTATTGTAATTGTAAATCTATGATCCAATAGAGAACAAAGAGAAGAGAGAGAGAGGAAGGAAGAGGGAGGGAAGGAGGGAGGGGGGAGAGAGAGAGAGAGAGAGAGAGAGAGAGAGAGAGAGAGAGAGAAAGAAGTCAACTTGTAGCTCACTGAAGGATACATTTAAATAAGCAATTCCAGTGTCCATTTTGAATAGGAGGTAAAATAAGTGCTAAAGCTGTTGAGTATCATAGGCTTTTGTTGATAGTGATTTTGTTTTATTTTCTGTAATTAATCCTGTTTACTCATTTTCTGGAATTTTTCATCAGATATAAAGATGGTTTAAGAAAACCTAATTGCATTGAATAATTTTAGAAGGATGTGATCTTATTAACTGTCATTCATTTGTTTTATTTGCATATCAAGATGGGCTTATCAATTTTCCAATTAGTTTCCCGTTTTTAGATAGCAAGTGATTCTAACAGAAAACTCAATGTATTTTATTATGGGTTTGGTAAAAATGCCCAATCTAGCAGATAATTACACATTCTAAGACATTTTTATAGGCTTTTATTTCATAGCCCATGAAACTCAATATTTCGTAAATTTTATAGTCCATGAAATAAAGAGCTGGTGTAGCAATAAGTTAAACCATTTAGGTTTCAAAAATGAATGTTAATTCTGAGATTCATTATGCTACAGGCCAATCATCTAATGAGTTTGAGAATAATTTTATTTTTATATGTTTAGAGCAGACTCCTTATCACATAAACAAATTTTTACTGGAGAAAAAGTCTGAGACCAAAGAAGTCAGGCAAAATGAAGAATAGATTTTCATCTGCGATTTCAATTGCAGTGTAGATAGGCACACTTCTGCACCCGCCAGTGTTCATTTTATAACTACATAACCTGTGGTGAAGTTTGAAGAAAGCCTTGAACTACTATCAAATATAGACAAATGCAGGGTGTATCAAAAGAATGTTAATAAAAAAGCATCAATTTAAGTCTATGAAATCATAGGGTATTCATTCTTAGAGTGGCTCTTATTTGGAATGTAGCCTAAATATCTCTCTCGTCTAACCTCTGTGAAAGGAACGAATTTCTGTGAAAATGATGTTTAACACTGACACAGGTATTATAATGGCTTAAGGGAGTGTATTCCAATGTGTGTTCCATGGAATACTAGTTTTGTTAGTAATTAAAAAGAAATCTATGAGAGAATTCTGTGGTCAAAAAAAGTGAAACATTGCATTAAAACAATTTAAATGTTTTGTTGTTGTTGTTGTTTTGAGAAGGTGTTTCTTTGTTTTTGAAGCAGAGTTTCTAAGAGATCTAAATGCGTAATGTGCAGGAGAAGGCTCCAGTAGGATGACAGGCATTGTACTACTTCCCAAACCCATTTCACCATGGGATTCACTTTTTATAGAACTTCACCTAAGTGTAGCTTTCCATAGAACACATTAAGTTAAATGGTGACTTAATGATTCTATGAATTCAGTCACTTTCTGAGTGTTTAGACAAAGGATCCTTCGCAGATAAAAATAATTCTCTCTTAGCCTGCTACATTTTAGGTTTAAAGGAGTGATTTGGTCATATGTTAAGGAAGGCTTTTTTATTTAATCTTACTACTCCATGTAACCTTCATATTTTAAACAAATAGTGTTACTCAGAATTCATATTAACAAGCAATAATAAGCCATGTCTTCTGATGAAAAGAAGATGGCAGGAGGAGTTGAAAAAAAGGTAAGACCTAAGATTGGTTCAACCTCAAATTTCCCTTTCTTCCTCCTACCCAGTCCCAACACAGGGTACCTTAATAACAACTTTGCATATCAACAGGGCTTAAAAGAACACTCTTTGAAATATTTTGTCATTTTAATATTCCCATACATTAAAATTGCTTCACATAATCTACCATTAGATAAATTAATGGTACTATGTTACTAAATTTGTAAGGCAAATCTGTTCCCCAAACATTTTCCAGAATGCAGAACCTTCCAAATATTATTCCGATAGTATCTAATGCCTATGGCAGACAGCAAATGCATTCATTTTTAAAATACATAGCTTTAATCATGCATGGGAATAATTTTTGGAATTCTAAACTCCCCTAAACAATTCCTTTTTTGTGTTTGCATGTTTATTGATTTTTGAAATAAGACATCAGATATGTTAGCTGATAGCCAAAAACAGATTTACTGATGCATGATCTAAACTTAATTTTCTTTGTAGTATTTAGTAAAATGTCAAAAATATTCCTAAAAGGAATTTCTAATGTATTGTCAAAGTTGATTTCATCTAATCTTAAACATATTTATGTTTTCTATCTATTCACCACAAAGTAAACAAATTCCAACCAAAAATAAAAATATAATCGAACAATAAAATTAATAGCTAATTAATCCTGTTTACTCATTTTCTAGAATTTGTGTAGTCCAATTGATTGAAACTGAATAAAGTGTCCTAAGTGTAATTAGGACACTTTATTCAAATCTCCTATGTGTAATTAGGGAGAGTGGGTGAGTTTCGAAATTAATTTTATCTGAATCATTACTTAGATGGTAATGTAAATTTTGTTTTTACTATTAAGTTTTCAGATACATAAAATAACATACTTGTCATCGAATGTAAAAATCAGTCAATTTTCAAAAATAGTGAACTAGATATTACCTAAAATTAATATATGGTAATGTTTAAGTTACATGTATAATTTATATTAATGTCAAGGTTTTCTTTGAATTCTTTAGCCCATATTTACCTCTCCCTCTATCAATGCTTATACATAAATAACACTTAAAGGAACTCATTTAATATATGAAATGCTGCGAGAAAGTAATAACATGTAATAGCTTTAATCTAAAAGACATGGCCACCTTTCCATTTCCCATTCCCAAAGACTAGTTTTCTGCTGGAATGCTATGATCTTCATTCTGATATCTGCCCTCTGGTGATGTAGAAACTATTACAAACCACAAGCATTTAGATACTTATATATAGTTATTATATATTTATTGCATATTTAAAATACTATATTAATATAGAGAGGTGATTTCAAATATTAATGTTAATTCCTTGATATAATTTTTTAAGCTTAAAAACTAGAGAAGCTAGGAGTGACATTGCAAAACTGCAAAAGTTCTGCCCACGTATGCAAGATAAACTGATACATTAGAATCCATGAGAAAGGTTTTAAATAGTTTACTCTCACCCACTCCTCTCTTAAGGGAGTGCCAAGTTTACTTCTCTTCCCGCCATCAGCTTCTATGCAGATTGGTTACTTAGGACAGTTTGTTTCATATGAATTTTGGCACTAAACAAATCTAAACTAAAAGACAAGTTTGGACAAACTGGGATGCCAATGAGCATTTTTACTTCCTCTTTCCACCATGGACTCTTCGGAGTCCAGAACTCTCAGACTTTTGACTGCTGTGCTTCTTTCTGCTCAGTGGCACTTGATCAGTAGGATGATCTGTGGATTTCTGATTTGGTACCAGTTTGCTGGTAAGGAGAACAGTGGATTGCAAGAGAATGGCTCATCCATACATCTAACCAGGCCTTCAGCTCTACTCCTAGGGTTGCAAATGTGAAGGAGGGCAAGTTTTATCACATGATGTAAATACACAAATACTACCATAGGCTTCAAGAGAACTAATTACCAGGAGCTCAGTTTGAAGAAAAACAATGTTTAAGGATTTACCATAAAAAGAGAGGACAAAAACAATAAATGACATATACTGTAAACCTCATTTTTCTTTCATACGGCAAACACAAATATATTTCCAGCTCAAAACAGTGGTGGTAAAGATCTTCAAACTTTTTAGCTGTATGGAAGCTCTTCCTTTTGACTACTACATTTTAAATGAATTCTGTGAGTTAATAAGCCCACAGTATGACAGGTTTTATTTTTAAACTTGGTCCTACTACAACAAACATTCATTAATGTATCTGGTTATGTGTGTATCACATAATTTTGAATTGTTTCCTATAAAGCCAATTTTAAAACTTATAATCTTTTCTTGGAAGGAGTACAGTGTTTATTTTAAATGCCATATCCAAAACTCTTCACACATATCTAGAGATTTTTACCAAGGTATATCCCTAGGTAACTCCAGGCCTACTAAATTAGAATCTCCATGAGTGGGATTTAAGAATATATATATACATATACACACACACATATTTATACACATTCAAATACATATATATTTAAATATGTATGTAAAATTTATGCAGTGTTTTTGTACTGGGGTTGGAATTTTCTCAGTATTGATCTACATAACTCTTATTTCTGGAACATAAACAATCTGCCTTATTTATTGTAGCATCACCAGTGTTTAGTACAAAATCTGGCATTTTATTTTGCTTTTATTTTCTCTTCATTTAACTATTTTAAATTCAGTAATTTTTGGATTATTGGTTGGCCTTTCTTTTAATGAACTCGGTAGCTTATAGTGAGCCACATGAAGCTTTGGCTAGCTATGTTAAATTAAATCACTGCCCTGACATCTTTAATTCTTGATAAGTCAGAACATCTGTGTATTTTAGGAATACAATAATTTTTTACTAATACTTTATTTGTTCAAATTTCTTGTGTTGTGCAAGTTTTAGTTAGATGGCTGGTTTCATTCTCAGTAAGAATTAAGTAATCTCCATAATCCAATTTTACTGATTAATAAAAAGGTTTAGAGAAAAAAGACTAAGGTCTCAAACATGCGATGACAATTAAAAAACGATTATTGAAATTCACATCTGCATGGCTGCAAACACTGATTCTTAAGCAATGCAGCCTGGTATTATCTTTATTATTATCTTTTTTGTTGTCTTATTTGTCAAATCAGGAAATATTCATATGATTACCTCATTTCAGAATTCTGGTTTGATTCCTCTTAGAGTCTATCAATTCTTTTATTTTAAACAGCTCTATTATGGTATAATTGAAATATATAAACTGAAATGTATTTAAAATCATCACAACAGTACAAATAATGAGCATATCCATTATCCCGAAAGTTTCTCTGTGCTTCTTTGTAATCCCTCTGTCCAGACTTTCTCAAGTCTCTTCTCCCTGCCTTCCACCCCCATCCTTCTACAGCAACCACTGATCTGCTTTCTATTAACATTAGTTACATTTCCTAAAATTTTATAAAAAATCAAACAGAAAATACTGCTTTTGTTCTTGACTCTGAACAATTATTTTAGAAGACATGTTAACAGCTTGTATCAATAATTTCTTCTTTTATGTTCCTAAGTAGCATTTCATTGCATGGTTATAGAAATTTGTTTACCCATACATATGGTTTATTTAGAGTTTTTGGTTTTTCCAAGTGTCGCTGCCATAAACATTTGTGTTCCAATTTTTGTATGGATTTATTATCTTATTTCACTTGGGAGAATGCCTAGGGATAGAATGGCTAGGTCATCTGATAGGTATATGTTTATCTCTGAGAAACTGCAAAACTGTTTTTACAAAGTAGTTGTTTCACGTTATATTACCATAGGCAGTGTGTGAAAGTTCTACTTCTTTCACATCCTCCACATCTTCACCAGCATTTGACAAAGTCAATTGTTTGTTTTTTCATGTTTTTGTTTTGTACTTTAAACTTTAGCCATTTTAACAGGTGTGCAGTCATATCTTATTATAGTTTTAGTTTATATCTCTCTAATGACTAACAGTGTATAACATCTTTTCATGTGCTTATTTGCCATCCATTTATCTTCTTTGATGCATTGTTTATTTAAATCTTTAACCATATTTTTATTGGGTTTGATGTATATTATTGCATCTTGAGAGTGCTTTACATATTCTGGATTTTTGAGTTTTGTCAGTTTTATGAATTGAAAATATTTTCACCCAGTCTGTGGCTTGTGTGTTCATTTTTTAATAGTGTCTTTCTAAGAGCAGACATTTTTAATTTCAATGAAGTATGATTTATCAAATATTTTCTTTTATGGATTATATTTTTAGTTTCTATCTAGAAAATGTTTGCCTAACCAGGGCTCACAATGGTTTTCTGTTCTATTTTATTCTAGTCTTTGTGGAGTTTTAGGTTTTCCATTTAGATCTATGATTTATTTTGAGCAAATGGTTTATATGATACAAGTTGTGGATCTAATATTTATTACATTTTGCAAATGAATATTTAATTGTTATAGCACTATTTGTTGAAAAGACTATCCTTTTCCTACTTATTTTGCTCCTTTGTCAAAAATCAGCTACCCATTTGTTTATGGGTCTATTTTTGAATGATCTATTATATCCCATATTTCTATTTTGAAACTAAACCACATTCTCTTGTTTAATATAACTTTATAGTAAGTCTTCAAACATAACTGTTTTAAATGTTGTTTTGACTATTATAGATTTTTTTGCAGTCATGAATTTTAGAATCAGATTTCAAATTTCTATTAAAAAACAGGATTTTAACGGGATTGCTATTTGGGAAGAATTGTCATCGTAATAATATTGAATCTTCTGACTTATGGCTGTGGTATATCTCTTCATTTATTTAGGTCTTTATTTTTCTCTCAGTAATGGTTTGTAGTTCTCAGTGTAGAGAATTTTTACATAATTTTTCAGATTTATCCCTAAATCTTCATATCTTTTCATGAAATTATAAATAATAACTTTTAAATAGTCAGTTGCTTGTTATAGCACACAGAAATATTTTTAATTTTTACTTGTGGATCTTGTGTCCTGTAACTTTGCTAAACTCCCTTATTAGTCCTGGTAGGGTGTAGATTCCATAGGATATTCACATAGACGATGTGAGTAAAGATAGCTTTACTATTTCTTTTCCAATCTAGAAGCCTTTTATTTTGTATTTCTTACCTTATAACACTGGCTATCATTCTTAAAACAATATTGAATAGAAATGGCCATTCTTGTTTTGTTACTTATCTCAGAGGAAAAACATTCTTTCTTTCACTATTAAAATAGTATAATGCTGGCTGTGGGTTTACATAGATGTCTTACTTTGATGGATTTTTTATAATCATAAGTGGATGTTATAATTTATCAATTTTTTACACCTACTGAGATGATAACATGGTTTTTAATTTTATATTTTATGAATTAATGAATTCCATTGATCAATTTTTAAAAATTAAACCAGTTTGTATTCCTGGAATCAACACTTGATCATGATTATTCTTTATATATATCATTGTATCTGACTGGCTAAATTTATGTTTAGAATTTCTGCCCCTATGTTATTGAGGCATATTAGTTTTTACTTTTATTTTCTTTTAATATCTGTCTAACTTCGTTATAAGAGTAATACTGGCTTCATCGAATGAATTGAAATGTAATCTTGCTTCACCTATTTTCTGCAAGAAATTGTGTAGAACTGGTAATAGTTATTTCTTAAATGTTTACTAGGATTCTTCAGAGAAGCTATTTTGCCCTAGAGCTTTATTTTTATATGATAATTTTGCCTACAAATTTGTTGTTTTTAACAGATATAAGATTAATCATGTTATCTATTTCTTTTAGTTTGAATTTTGGTAGTTTGTCTCTATTAAGGAATTTGTTCATTTTGTATAATTAACCAAGTTTTTTGGTGTAATATTGTTTATAATATCTCCCTAATATGTTTTTAATTTTATAGTAATTTACTAACTTGTAACCTTTATTTTTTTCTTGATGTGTTTAACTTGATAGATGTTTATCAAATTAGTAAGCTTTTGACTGCATAGTGGTCAGCCAATAAACTGTCATAAGATTTTCTTCAATGTAGTGACCTAGTATGTGTTTTACTTTTGGCATGGGCTCCATTTGTGAATATATACTTTCAGATTTTAGGAAGTTTACACATCACCCTTAGCTTCCACTTCTTGCTTTTGGAGCTCCTCAAGGGCAGCCAAAAGTGAATGTTTGAGGCCCTCTCTTACCCAAGTTTTTCCTAGGCATGCAGACAACACTGCATATGCATCTTTCACACCCCCAAGGATACGTTGGAGATTTTCAGAGTCTGCTATTTGTGGTCTAGTTCACTAGATAATCCCTTCTAATTTTGCTCCAACCGAAATCACAGGCTTAGACAGTTGTGATGTTATTGATTCAAATTGCTTGCTGTAGTTTTTGAAAGGACTCTGGGAATAGGATTATTCCAAGAGTCCCTGAAAAACAATTGACTATGTTCCACTATGGAAATATCAGCAGAGCTTCAGAAGAGGTCAGCTCCCACCATTGGCTTTTTTTTTTCATGACTATCACTTCATTGACATGAAGATATAAGGGAGAGGTATAGCTCTAAGTTAAAATGTCACAGACAGACCTGAATTTCTCTTAAGGCTTAGTAATTTTCTTCAATTGATGCTTTTAGCTTGTTGTGTGCCTTTAATTAATTTTCAGAGTTCTGAAAATGGCTCATTTTGAATATTGTATCAGTAATTTTGTTGTTCTCGCCAGTGAGCAAATTCACTGAGGTTCTGAGTCCTACTTCCACAAACCCATATTTATTGACTTCTTGTATTATATATTATATATATGTATATATATATATATGTATGTGTGTGTATAAATATATATGGTCAAACAAGATCTTGTTTCTTTGGGTCTTAAGACTGCATAAAGGATATTTGTTCATAATTTTCTTTCGATATTCTTGTTTACTGCTTAGTATCTCAAGAGTTAATAGTATGGTATCTTGAGACATATATTCCCAAGAGTTACTCTGGCACAGTCCTGAACTGGAAGCTAGGCACAATGAATATAAATTTTGTGCTCTCTAGTAGCTCGTAGTTAAAGCCCTCAGTTAAGACCTGGTTCTATAAGATCATCCATATTAATTTAATATTTTAAGGGAAATTTAATGTTACTGATAATTTTGTGCAGTTTGATCCTGATTATTTTCTTTTAGGAAATTTAACATTATTGATAATTGTTCTTGTGAGGATATTGATTATTCAGAAAGTTTCTTCACAGTTTTTGTGTGTTAGAATTTAGAGACATTCAATAGGAAGATTATAGGATAATAAATATTCACTAATAATTTCCAATGCTTGATGTGATGTGATGAGTACTTCAACCTTTCCAATATCCCCAAGAAATAAGTGCAAATATTGTACTCATTTAAGAGCTAAAGAAATTTTCTTCTAAAGGGATTATATGACTTAAATAGTTAAGAGAATATTTTAGTGTGAAATGGATCCCAGGCCGTTTTGTTACAGTAAATTTAAACTGGATTTTTTTAAACAAAATTAAATTAAGAGAGGAAAAGAATGAGAAGGCAAACAAGTCAAAAGGAAATGAAATATGAAATTAATAAATAAGAAAAAAATAACTGAATTGGATAAGTCTATAAATATATGACAAAGCGTTAGGTAAATGACTACTAGCATACCTGTGTTAAGAAGCTGGCAAAATAGGCAGCTTTTAAAAAAAGAAGCAAGCATTCAGTGTTAGGTTCTTGACATGATGTTGGAAATTTAGAAATACAGATTGTATCATAAGTTTGCTGTTTGAAATTATTTTAGATTATAAATTCCTATTGCAGCAACACTTGAATTGATTTCAATTTTCTTTTCAATTGTAATTAACTTAATTTGGTTTTCGATTTCATCCACTTTGTTTTTATATTATTCTTTATAATAGCAGTAAAACAAGGCTAATCAATGGCCTGTAATTTCTAACACACACACACACACACACACACACACACCACTTACTAGCTGGACGAGTTAAAATGATTACTTCAGAGTAAAACTACATATTGATTTAAAAATTAAATGCCTGAAACATGAGAAAATTAGTAATAAGTAACTTGAACAGTTAGTGTTGGACTGAAAGTAAATTCAATGTTTATCTGAAAGTATTACTGTCCATTTTACTTCGACATGTCTTTCTTTTTGTGAAGACACTCAGAGAAGACCTTAATCAAAACTTGAGTAACCATATTAATTGCATAAGTATCTAAACATACATTTTAAAAACATACATTCATAGATAAATGAATGACTTGTATTTTTAAAAAATAATTTATGATATATGAACACATGGGAGAAAATATTTGGTCATCGGATAGCTTTGTTTTAAATTATAATCAATTTGAAAAAATAATTTGTGTTAACTGTATTTTGAATTAAAAAGCCCTCAAAGTCAATATTTTACATATAAAAACATAAAAATTAACAAATTTTTAAACAAAATTGTAAACATAATTTTGCTCACTAAAACTAAAAATTTTGATACTCAATGATAAAAAAGTAAGACAAACTATTTTCTCTTTAAATGCTTGAACACATTGTCACCATAGTAACTAATAGACACATCAGGAGAAAATTATTCAAATATATATTCTTGCAGGTGACTCCCACTCTTACATCTTTCTTTCAGCTACCTCCATGCTTATTATTAGAATCAAAACAAATATTAGTGAGAATAAAAGAAGAATTTCACTTGAAAGCATTACTTTCCGAGTAGCATTGACTTGCTAAATTATATATAGCCAAAGTAGTAAATATGCATTTAGTCTTTAGTCTGTAATATCAGTTCCTGTCTTTTTAATTGTAACGACACAATATTCCCTAGCACATTTCATTTTATATGAAAACTAGTTTTTTCTGGTCTTCCTTTCTAAAATGTAACATTTATTTGGAGTGTTTGTGTGTGGAAGTGCATAGAGAAGTAAATCCAGAAGACTAAATGTTGATTGAGACATCATCATAAGTAATGGACAAAGAATAAACTATTTCAATAAAGAGCAATTTACAAATTCTTCTCTAATAATATTAATTACTGTCATTTATTTTGATTTATACTCTATTATAAAATCATATATACGTTAACAAACCTCTGAGTTAGATATTTTATCCACATTTCCTGGATGTGAGTATAGCAACTCAGAAACATTAAGTAACTTGACAACTATTTACAGCTAATAATCAGTGAGACTAGAAACCAACCATGTCTGTCTATTTATAAAACTAAAGACCTTTACTGCAATTTACTGTCACTTTCTTATTACACACAGAAGCCAGATGGTAAATTGGAAATTCATCAGGCAGAGAAGCTATGGCCGACATGGTAATTTTACTCCAATATCCATCTCCTTCCTCCATATGGAAATATAAATATCAAATAATTTTAGCTAGGCACACGGCTGGGCCTTACCATTTATCAGCTTTTCTTGTAGCTATGAGTTGTAACAAGGTTAAATTCAGAGCAACGAGAAATAAGCAGAAATGATGTATGCAATTTCTGAGATATCTCCTTAAAAAGGGTAATACTTTCCCAAGACTGGCTGGCTGTCTTTTCTTTTCTTTTCTTTTTTCTTCTCTTTTCTTTTTTCATTTTTTTTTGTAGTCCCATATATAGATGTGGAGAGAAATCAGTTTCAATCTTACAGGATCACAAAGGAATAGTGGTTCCACAGGATGTCAGGAACCCAGATGTTTGAATGACCTTATAGTGCGAAACAACCTTGCCAATCTTAGACTCCCTTGAGAGGGCGAAATTAACTTTTTGTAGTTACTATATTTTAGGTCTCTGTTCAAAGAGCTTGAGTTGTACCCTAAATAAATTAGACTGTCACTGAAAAGCTACATATATATGGGCAAATAATTTTCAACGAAGGAGCCAGAAATATACAATGGAGAAAAGAAAGCCTCCTCAATATATGATGTTGGGAAAATTGGAAAGCCACATGCAAAAGAAAGAAACTAAAGTGCTGTCAGTCACCATATACCAAAATTAACTCAGAATGTATCAAAGATTTATATTGATAAGATCTGAAGCAATAAATTGCATAGAAGAAAACATAGGTACTAAACTCGTGGACTTTGGATTTAGAGAGGATTTTATGAATTTTACATCAAAGGCAAGGGAAATAAAAGCAACAACAAATGACTAGAACTATATCAAACTAAACTATATCAAGGGAAAAAAGCTATCAACAAAACAAAGAAGAAACCAATTGAATGAGAGAAGATGTTTGCAAATAACACCTTCAATAAAGAGCTAATATCCAACATATGTAAAGAACTCATATGACTCAGCAACAACAAAAGAACACAGACAATCCAATTAAAAAATGGGCAGAGGACCTGAACAGATACTTCTCCCAAGAAGACATACAAATGGCCAACAGACATATTAAAAGATGCTTAACTTCACTAGTTATTAAGGAAATGGAAATCCAAACCACAGTGAAATACCACCTCACAACTGTTAGAATGGCTATTATCAATAGGACAAGTAATAAGGAGTGTCAGAGAGGTGGGGAGAAAGGAACTCTCATAAGCTGCTGGTAGGAATGTAACTGGTACAGTCACTATGGAAAACAATATGGAGTTTCCTCAAAAAATTAAGAATAAATAGACTTACCATATGACCCAACAATCCCTCTACTGGGTATCTGTCCAAAAATTTTGAAGACATTTATGTACCCCAGTGTTCATAGCAGCATTATTTATGGTGGCCAAGACATGGAAACAACTGAAGTGCCTTTTAATAGATGATTAGATAAAGAAGATGTGGTATATTAATGCAATGGAATATTAATCTGCCATAAGAAAAGATGAAATATTGCCATTTGCAACAACCTTGATAATCTCAAGGTGGATCTTGAGATTATCATGTTAAGTGAAATAAGTCAGACAGAAATAGTTGAGAACTGTATAATTTCACTCATATGTGGGATATAAAACTGAAAGCAACAAACAAATAACATACAGTAAAACTCATAGACACAGACAACAGTAAAGGGGGCCAAGTATATGGTGATGGAAGGAAATTTAACTTTGGGTAGTGAACATGCAATGCAATATACATACAACATATTATTGAATTGTACACTTGAAGCCTATATAATTTTATTAACCAGCATCACCCCAATAAATTTAATAAAAAATAAAATATTTTCAAACGAAAAAAAATTTGTTTGATCTTTCCTAGTTATCTGGTACCTAAAACAGTTTCATTCATATGACAAAATTTAAAGAAGCTATTACTGATTTAAATATTCTTATAGCTTGTTTAATAGTAGGAAGCAAAGAAATAATAAAAGCAAGAGAGTTATTCTCATAGTTATCAAAATACAAAAGATAAGAGAAGCAACTGCAGCTGAAAACAGTTCCAATGCAACCAAAGCTAAGAGTGAAACAATGTGGATTCCTTAGCTCTCCTTAATAAAACAGAATAGAAGCGCTTCAGCAATAACAAACTTTTTCTTAGCTTAGAATTCTGAGAAAATATTGTTGCACCGATTCTTATGCCAGAGATAATTAACAATATAATTAATGATTCTCTGAATGATATTTCACAAAATACAAGGGTATTAGATGTATGACCATTTCTAATTTTGACTTTGGAGGCCAAAACATTAATATGCACTTGTGAAAGTATTCAATTTTACGATATCCTCTAAGTATATGCATCTTAAAGAGGATGGACTTTTTTTGAACGTGGTCTTATTAAAACCAAATTAATTGATTACTTTCATGTAATTGATATATTCTTTTCTACATATGGAAATTATTTATTTACATTTTATCTTAATTGTTTGAAAATCAGTATTCTCTATAGATTCAGATAATATTGAAAAGCAAGTAACATTATTTTAAAGTTTAAATACAACATATGCATTGAAAAAATCAAGAGGTAAGCAGAAAAGCCTGCTATAAATTGATGTTAAATACATTAGGAAATATGTACTTTATGAGAATTTTATGTAGGCACTAAGAATGAAAGATGGTAGTAATTAGAATTAAATATAAAATTCATTATCTCCACTCAAGAAAAATTCTCTGAATTTGAGTAATTCAGCCAGATGCTTGTTATTATTTATAGCCTTTCTGTTTCTTCTAAAATAAGTTTGTTTCACTTGCAAGTTTGACAATAATGATGAAAGAATGGTGATTTAGAATAACAATGGCTCACTATTTTTGGAGTACTTTAGAATGTCCACAAATTAGTAACTATGGTCAGATTCTCAAGACTGTTGATATTTCAATAACTATCATATAAGTATATACAAATTACTAAATTTAGTAAGGCCCTACTTTCATTGCATTTTCACATCTCTTACCAAGCTGAAAGACTTGGCTACAAGTGTCTGTTTTCCTCTGAAGATCATCAATTAACCCCAAATAAACTATGCAAATACTTTTTGGGTTTGCATTAGTAAATGTGTCTTCACCCCTAATAAGTATTTTATTGTATATTAAAATGGGCTTTGCTTTTGTTTGTGAATTTTTTAAAGATTCAATAGGATGTTTTTCTATTATTCCAGGAATAGATACCTCTGATTTTAACTAAAGCCTTCACGATTTTATAGATTACAAGCATACTTTTTATTGTAGGTTCTCCCAGGTTAAATATTTGTATGTATTCTGCTTTTTTTCTTCATTTTATCTTCATTTCTTTGGTTCTGTTCTCTGTCAATTTCTTATAAATATTTTTTTATCTTTATATATTAACTATATTTCCTTTATAGAAGCACCTGGCTTCTTCACAAAAATAAGTTAATATTTTGTTTGGGACCTTGGACTTTTTCATTAAATATTCCATCAACCTTTTCATTATAGCAGCATAATGTCTACTGAAGATGACTACAATGACTTTCAAATTTCTTTTGTGGGTTATAACAGATAGTGGATTATCCTATATGTAAAGCTTAGGTTACTTTTTCTCTAAATGCATTCCTTACTTTCACCTGTACAGAGAGAAGCTCAACTGTCAATGTATATCTATTTTTATTCTTCCATTTCTCCTGAGTAACCTACCCCTTACTAGTTTTGAGGAAGGAATGGGTGATTTTCTAATCTCTCCTCCATAATTTACACCACGGAGAGCTGCTGTCATTGCCAACAGCAGCTGTCAGTTTTCAGAGCCTATTTAAGTGTCATAAATGCAGCTGAAGAGTTGGCCTGCCTTCCTTATTTTGGTAAATAAAAGTACATTTGAGCAGGGCTGGAATATCCAACTGAGATGTATTTTACCCTTCAATTGTCCAAATTCTGTTCTCTTCCTCAGATGGTCACTATATGCGTATTAAAGTTTAACTAATTGCCGCAAGTATGGCAAAGAAGTTCATGCTATAGACTTGCTTAAATCAGTCACTTTTGTCAAATTACAACACATCGATATAATTTGGAATTTACTAAGAATTTAATGCAGCTCTCAGTCCATGTTACCTTGTGTACATAGTTTATGGCTCACATTCTGTCTTTCAGTATGCAACGCATGAGTATACAGTCTGCAATTATGAAAAGTCAGCATGATATGGTGGAACGTGTAAAGAATTTGAGTTCATTACTCCAGGTTTAGTTCCCGTTGGTAAACTTGATTAGTTCAGGCAAATTACTTACATTCCTAGATCCTCAATTTTTTTATGTATAAATTGTACCATTATATTTCCATTGGGTTGTTTTGAACATTACAGGTCAGGCAAACATCTATTCATCAATTACAGTCAATAAATTCTAGGTGCTATTGTTATTATAATTGTCCAGTGTAAGCATAGTAAAATAGCTAGAAATCCTTTTCATACTTTGAGAACATCAATTAGGATTTGGCCGTTAGTCACTTTTAAATGACAATGCTTAGTTTATAAACAAAGGGGCTATGTAGGATGACACAAGTGTTTTTCAATATTTAAAAAATAAAGAATGCGATATGTTCTTATCTTCTTAAACATCCAGATAAATAGTGAAAAATAAAATCAATTAGTGTGTTGGTCTATGTTAGTGGAAATGTACTCAGTGGAACAATAGCAAGTAAGCTTTTAATAGCTTCTATCTTAAAAAATATTAATAAAATGTTTCTATTCATATAATTTTTATAACTATTTTATATACCTCTATATTACTTAGAGCTTGAGACTGTTTATTAACATAGGACTATTCTATTCATTCTGAAACAATTTCTCAAAAACTTAAACTATGCTTTAAAAAAATGCTATTAAAATCTGTGTTCCACACAATACCTAATTACTCATGTTAGCACAATTTTGAGAAATGATCTGGGAAATGTAACAGTTGATAACGTGTTAAATATTATTACTGCTCCATGTCCAATACCTTTCATAATGTTCCTGAGTACATGGTAAAGATAAAGAAATATTTTTGAGTGGCTAAATAAATGCTTAGCATTTTATGTATCTATATCTATGTCTATGTCTATAGCTATATATCTATCTCTGTCTCTATCTCTAATCTACTATCTGTATATCTACCTATTTATCTCTCTATATTTTATTTTAGAATCCTCTAGGCAAACCAAACCATAGATCACACATACAGAATGAAAAGTAATGTGACTATTTTTCATGATTCAAGAATCTCACGAAATAGCCATGAGTAACAATTTTAGCATACACTTTCTCTTAGTTTGTATTATTTTAAAATTTTTCTTAATTCACCATTTCACTTTGAATATTGGACTCTGCTTAGGTATATATTATGTTGTATTTGTTATACTTTTAATTTGTTGTAAAAATATTGTTTAAGTGTTAGGTTTCATAATATAATTATATTTCACACTATAGAAACTGATTGCTTTATCTCGGTGAGTTTCTTTATATTTTAGTAAGTATGTTTGTTGCAGTTTGCAATCAGGTTGTAGCAAAGGAGAAAAGGCAAAAATACATAGTTTTACACAACATTTAACAAGACAATGTTTCATTACGAAAGCAGAGGAACTAACCTCTGGTATTAGGTTCTCTGAGGAATACTAAAAGTAAGAGAAGCACATTAATATTAAAGCCATTTATACAATTTTCAGTCAGCTGCAAAAGCTCTAAATACCTTTTCTTTCTTTGCTGAAGGAGTAGGATAGTAGATTTGTGACTTTCACTATTTTCAGCAAAAAAATTCCTTCTTCTACAACTTGAGAATTTACCAGAAAGTCATGAACTTGTATTAATCAAATCCAAACCCTTTGTAAGTAAATTAATTAATCATAGTTTATAGTTTAATAAATAGAGAAGGTAATATGGAATATTTTATTTAGAAGCAATAGCTTCATGTAGTAGAAAATTTTAGAAATAGAGTTAAATGAATATTAATGCCATTCAATATGCTCTTTTCTTTTTCTATCTCATGTTTAGTATATTTCTTAGAAGTTATGATTTCTATTGATGTGCCAAGTTATATATTAGAAATTTCTTAAACAGTAGAATAAATACATTTAAGGAGGGAAACATAACGAAGAGGTGTAAAGTCTGTTTTTCTCCACTACAGATATATGTGTAAACCATTTTATAAACATATTTGGTCACTCTCAACTTGCAATAAAATGTATTTTTTTGAGACACTGGGCAATTTAATTTGCATTTAGATGTAGCATTTTGACTTTTACCTAACCAAAGCACATATTCACAGAATAAGCTAATTGTCTGGAGGTGTTCCTTTAATAAAGCATTTAGGCTCTGGTAAGACATACTAATAAGGTATACTTAGGCAAGATTAATTCATTCAGTCCATGCTTATGCTCCCCCTGGGAATCAGTGTGTGTGTGTGTGTGTGTGTGTGTGTGTGTGTGTGTGTGTGTGTCGTGCACGTGTGCCTGTGCATGTGGGTGTATACTTTCTGTTTATTTTCTATATAATTTTTCAAAAATTTTGCATTATTTCTAAAATTTCTATAGTGCCTTCTTGTTTCCTTGTGATATTCACACCATAGAATATTGTATAGCTATTTTTGTATACAATCTAAAGTGAAAAGAAATTATTTTGAGTAGATTAATATTAAGTAAAAAATACATTTAGTGATGGCATGCTTAAAACAAATATGAAGCTTTAACATTCTAAAGTAATAAGCATGAAAAGCATATAAAGTAAGCATTAAAAAAATAAAAATATGTAGTTTTAATTTTATTGATTGCTTCCCCCGAAATAGCAAGTCTCATGGAGAATTTGAACATGCTAATAATGGACAACCATAGAATATTTACTCATTACTTCAAAAAGATGTAATTAAATTTCTAAGAAAAACAAAGAAAAATATACAGTGTTTTGAATGTACAACTAATTTAGTAATCTTTGTTTTCATAAATTATAAACCAAAATAAATATTTTATTGAATGCTCATCATATAACCCGGGACTCAATTTAACAATGATGCATTTGCCGATTTAGACACTAAAAGCAAAACATGGTTAGCACATTCAGTAAAATTTGAAAGGATTTTTGAGAGAGAGGTAAGTTTATAACAATATAGTCCATAAAATATCCAAAAGAGTTATCCAAAAAAAGATGGGTTTGGATTCAGTTTATGCTAACTAAAAAAAAAAAGAGAGAGAAAGAGAGAAAGAGATTAAAGATGGTCTTTTAAGGTCTAGGGAAAAAAAACAAATGAAACAACTGGTATGTATTCTGAGTGCTTTGGGAGCAAAAGTAACAGTCTGACTGCAGCAGCATATACCTGAGTGAAGAAGAGGCAATCAGAATATTTTCATAAACTGTAATTCTGTAGGGAAAAAAAAAAGCTAGATTAACCAAGTCAAGTTGTTCAATATCATGTACTTCTAATCATAAGCCTCACTTTTCTTTATGGTGCTCTCACAGTGCAACTTATCCCAGTGATTCCAAACCATTGATTCACCAGTCCTCTCCACTGAAATGGTCTACCTGTACCTTTTTAAGGGAAACACAGTGGTCCAAAATTCTCCTCCCTACATTCACCCTGTTCCTATCAAGAGAACATTATCTGTTTGTCTCCCATATCTTATTGTTTAATTACCTATATCCCCCAGCCCATACTAGCCGCTCAGTGTGTTAAGCCTAATAATGTAGTTTTATTAAACAGCAAAACTAACAAACAACTTCTAGAAATACAGTACTTTAAATCAAAATAAACAAGATAAATATCGTGGAAATTATTGACAAATTTGAAAATTAGTAGGGATACAATGGTAAGTTAAAGTAATTTTCTAGGTTCTAAATCTACCTTGAATACTCTGGTTAGTTATGTTTCTTACGATTTTTAGTACTACATTCTGTACTCAACCATTAAGAGAGCAATCTTCTGATCATAACATTCTTTTGAATGTCTGAGTGGATATTCTTTAAAAGAACTTATTGAAGTTTTTTTATTATTAGATTAATTTGGACTTACATTTTGAGATTCATGACATCTACCCATAATGATTCTGCATGCTCAATATTATTCACTCTATTTGTTAATCCTGATTTCATAGTTTATGTGTTAGAAACTGTATTTTTTTTCCGAGTGAATAGGATGATGAGATTATCAACTCTGAGAACAAATAAATATCAAAGTGTATATTGATGGTGATAATATATTAGCAAAGACTTAAAAAAAAAAAAGTTCTCATTGTTAGTGTTTTTTTTCCTGAATTTTGAAGGTTTTTTTTTTTCCTTACTAACATTGTAACGGCTTTGCCAAATCTCTAAAAGTCATTTATTTTCAGAAAAAAAAATAAAAGCATGAGACTATATTCACCATAGTTCAGCAGCACATTCAGGAAAAAGGAAAAATGTAATTTACTTTCAAAGATAATTTATTTTTGCTTTATAACTGAGACAATCAAAGTGATCTTTCTTTTATGATATCCAGTAGGGACAGAAGAAAGTGTTCTTCGTTTATCATAATTATTCTGCAGAAAATTTAGCTTTCCCTTAAGAAATCCATTGAGAAAAAGCACTTTGCTCAAAATGGTTGAATCATATGTCTCAGGAGGCTATCCCACGAAGGAGATGTTTTCCATCTTCACTCACTTCTAAAGAGCTGTCATTAACACCCTTACCAATCATGTGCTGTAAATTATAAGCATGCTCTATCAAGTTCATTTTTTGGATGGGTATTTCAATTTAAAAAGGTGGCATTTTACGTAGTTTTAATTTTACTTCGTTTCCCTGAGTCACTGTCCTTTGCATGTATGTGGCTTTTTCTCATGAAAATAAATGAAATGTAGCTGTGACAATAAATAAATGTGATATAGTTATAGATAGATGAATAGATATATTAATTTTTTGCTAAAATATTTTAGCGTTATTAGAAAAACATTATTCACCACCCACTGTTATTTTCTCCCTTAGGTTATTTGACCACCACTGGGATTAGTATTAGAATATTTCTTAGAGCTTGGTTTTTATTATGATCTTGAAGCTTGACAGTATCACTGAATGCAAAGCATATTTGTACAATAAATACATAGGCTATTATCATAAGTTAACAAAATTCTCCAGCATGCACATGGTTATTATTGTAGTGGGGCAACATTATTCACCTGTATGTTCATTTGCTATAGAATGTTTTCGAGGCTTTTTAAATAAAATGTGCATATATTCATATTGATTCCTCTACATTTTGCCTGAGGGCAAAGAACTGAAAACTTAATTTATTCTCCTTAAAGAGATAAAAAAGGGATAGCTATAATCAGGCTACGAACTAATTGGAACTCCCAGATGACAATGTAGCACAAGGCTTTATATTTCTACTTTATGAAGAAGTCTTGATTATCAAAAATATAGAGAGAAAGCACAAATAAATTATAACTTAAAATCATATCATTATTATAATTTTTAAATGCCTATTTTTAATTTAAAATTTTATTTTCCTGAAATTTGTCCTTGTTTGAAGTAATGAGAAAAAGTCAAGCTGAAAGATTTAATTGAGATCATAAAACTTTCAAGTACTCAGAGCAATTAAACAATAGTATCTAAAGGGAATAGTATTGACAAACAAATAAAAACTATTTATAATTACCCTATGAGAGTCTATTAGTAAATTTCTGAGGAAGGGGATATTAATATTTTACCTTCAAATCTGTCATAATTTTATATCACTGTATGAATGTCTAAGAAAGCACAGCGTAGGAGTCAAATCCTCATGGAACCGCACACATCTTTAACTCAGTTCAGTTATCCAGTGTCTTTTGATACTGCTACCTAAGTTCTATAGGTGGGTAGAATTTTGTAATAATATTCTTCTGAACTTCTGAGACTCTGGCTTACTGACGCAATTTCTTGACCTAATTAGATGAAATATTAGCAATAATTGGATCTACTTATTTTGACTATAATTTCAAATTAATGATCTTACATTGCTTATACTTACTCACAAATTATAAAAGTGATTGTTGTTTTAAAATTTCCATGTGGTTTGTTGTCTTAAAACATTTCATGTGGAACTCAGATGTATTTAGACTGCATTTATGCACAGTGGTTTTCTTATATTTTTCACTATCTGTTCTTTCTCTTTTAATCTTCATAAATTATTCATTAGGGATAGCATGGGTAATTGTGTGACTGAGAGTCTGGAATTGAGGAACAGTAATAGTGATATTTAAAAAAAGTTATTTCTTTCTATATTACAAAAGCATCTGTATTTTGTAAATTCAAAATTATACTTAAAAATTGAGTAAGCATGCTATTTTTTCTGATATTTCATCTTTCCTATCAACTGAAATACCTGAAGAATACATGTAAAAATTACATGACAATGATTTGCTTCTAATATAGGCTATAACTTGGTTATTCAGTTTGTTCCTGGCTTTATATTTGTTTCACTTCAATATTTCTTCGGTAACTTGCTTCTCTGAAGTAAATGGGCTAAGATTAGGCAACAGCTTTAGAAACTTGATTCTGATCTTCCTTTATCTTCTAATATTTACGTTAAAATGACTATTAATCCTGTTTATAATGTTATGCAAATTAAAAGAATTGTATAGTATTTTAATAATTAATAATAGACCTGATGAGGATACGAAATAAAATACAAAAATCAGACATATTTCTATAATCTAAAAAAACTATCTGAAAAAGAAATAAAACAATTCCTTTTACGGTACCTTCAAAAAAAAAAAACAGGAATTATTTTAACCAGTGAGGTGAAAAAATTGAAGAAAACACAAATAAATTGAAAGATATCCTGTGTCCATGCATTGGAAGAATTAATGTTAAAATGTTCATACTTCACAAATACATCAATAGAATCAATGCGGTCCATATCAAAATTTCTGTGAAATTTTCCCACACTGTAAAACTACTAGGAAAAAAAAAAAAAAACAGGCAAAAGTTCCTTGATATCAATGTTGGTAAAGGTATTTTTTGGATATGACAAGGGCAAGCAACAAAAGCACAAGGAAATCAGTGGGAATCTGTTAAATTAATAAGCTACTGCATAGCGAAAGAATCAGCAAAATAAAAATAGCAACTTATGGAATGGGACAAAATATTTGCAAACTGTCTGATAAAGGGTTAAGATCTAAAATATATATATAATGAACAGCTTAATAGCAAAAAAATGAACAAATAAAATCTCATTACAAAATGAGCAAAGGTCTTGAATAGACATTTTTTCAAAGAAGATATACACATAGCCAACAATTACATGGAAAGATACTCTATATCACTA
>NW_011888783.1:1829377-1830873 GCF_000151845.1 Pteropus vampyrus | reverse complement strand
TTGGGCTAAGAAAGCAAAAACATGAAGCAATAAACAATTTTAAAAAATTAGAAATTTTAGATAAAAAGGTAGCAATCTTATGAAAAACATACTTTAAGATACTTGTAGAAAATAGTTGCAGAAATAAATGCCTTTTGATTATTGAAAGATTAATCCATGATTTCTTCAGAATTAGACATTAATTGGAATTCAGTAATAAGAATCTCATTTTATGATAGTAACTTACTACTATATAAATGTTAGGAGTTAGCGATTTGGTAATAATTCACTTTCCTTGTTACTGTCCAGTCCTCAAGATGAAATCTTCCTATTTAAAGTAGATATTTCTTATTTTGTCTTCCTCAATAATTTCTTTGATAAATGTCTTTATTAAAACATAGTTGTAGATGATAGTGGGAAGCATACGCTCCATCCCCTGGCCACATGAACTATTAACAGTGATGCCAATCATAGTGTTATATTCCCTTCAATGCAGTCCTTGTTCTGAGGATATGTTCACAATTCAAGCCAGCTAATCAGAGTAATATCTTTGTGATTACAGACATATAATGAGATGATGTCTAGGGCCAGGGTTCCAATCATTGGAGAAGCTGGTCAGAGAGAGTGATGCTGACAGTTTTGAGATGTATTTGAGCTGAAAGCAAGAAAGTGACAGCATTCATGTCATTGCACCAATTCATCTTCAAGACCATTTCAACCTTCTTCACAGACTGAGCATTTCATTGTTTTAAGTATTTCAACTTTCACTTGAACACAAAGCATCCTAATTGACTGCATACCTCTCAAACATCCCTGATAAGGGAGAAGAAAAATATATGTATATTAAGTGAGGCTTTATTCTTTCTGAACTTTACTTTTTGGTTTGTTTTAGTTTTAGTCAGGGATGTCTAGATTATCATAGCTATCTGTTGGCAAAGAAAACAATAAGAATTTTTTTTTTTGATGAATTTCTCCTGTCTTTCAAATGTCCTTCTTCCAGTCAACCTGCCTGCTGATCTGAAGCATTAAAACTTTATAACATGCTATGACTACATTTCTTTCAATTATAGAATTTATCTATTATGTGCTTCAGGCCACTGGTTACAAGTTTAAATAGATTTATTAATATAGAATTTCCATATTAATCACATCGAATATTACTAATATTACCAATAAATATAACTAATATGGCTGATGTATTACTAATAAATATTACTTAATGAGGCTGGTATATGATCAGTTTTCTTTATTATTGCCGACAAAACATCAATATCTCTTTTGGCATCTCTTTTATTGTTATTGTGGTAGCCATGGTTTTTTGAATTTAGACATCTAATTTGAAGGAAATCTGAAAATATGTTACATCAAAGTATTCAAATAAAAATGATAGCCTAAATTTATCTCTCAGTGAAATTTATATTTTAAGAGCAGACTTAAAATTTAAACCCCAAGTACCATATACTAAAGCTATGATTTCTGACACCATTGTAAACTGGGTGGTGACATATTTTGAGTAC
>NW_011888783.1:1796759-1829327 GCF_000151845.1 Pteropus vampyrus | reverse complement strand
TTTTTTTTTTGATGAATTTCTCCTGTCTTTCAAATGTCCTTCTTCCAGTCAACCTGCCTGCTGATCTGAAGCATTAAAACTTTATAACATGCTATGACTACATTTCTTTCAATTATAGAATTTATCTATTATGTGCTTCAGGCCACTGGTTACAAGTTTAAATAGATTTATTAATATAGAATTTCCATATTAATCACATCGAATATTACTAATATTACCAATAAATATAACTAATATGGCTGATGTATTACTAATAAATATTACTTAATGAGGCTGGTATATGATCAGTTTTCTTTATTATTGCCGACAAAACATCAATATCTCTTTTGGCATCTCTTTTATTGTTATTGTGGTAGCCATGGTTTTTTGAATTTAGACATCTAATTTGAAGGAAATCTGAAAATATGTTACATCAAAGTATTCAAATAAAAATGATAGCCTAAATTTATCTCTCAGTGAAATTTATATTTTAAGAGCAGACTTAAAATTTAAACCCCAAGTACCATATACTAAAGCTATGATTTCTGACACCATTGTAAACTGGGTGGTGACATATTTTGAGTACCAGAAACTACAAAGAAAGTTATTTGTTTTCTCTACACCAGGACAGAACAAGCTTGAAGTTTTTACATATATCTCAGATAAGATTTAAACAGATTCTAAGAGTATTAGAGTTTAAAAACAAAAACTAAAAACAAACAAAAAACACAACTCCAGAGACTATATGGATGTTTGGTACAGGTTATCCTTTCACCCTCAAAAGTGTGTACTATAAATGAGCAAACGTATACAATACCCATGTCACTAATGTGTGAGTGGCACATTGGTGTAGTTGTCAGTCTCAAACATGGAGAAGCATCAGAATCCTTTGGCTTCCTCTACACTAACTGTAAGGACTAGATCAGGAGTTATAGAGACCTCAACACTGTTTCTAGAGTCAAGTGACTCCAAAAGGGAAACCTGCCTAATGAATGATGAGTCAAAGTCAACCTAAAAAGGAAAAGCAATCATAAGTGAATAGAGCTTATACTGCATATCTCTCAAAAATTATATATATTTATATAATAAATTTATTGTGGTGACATTGGTTAATAAAATTATATAGGTTTCAGGTATACAATTCAATAATACATCATATGTGTATTACATTTTGTGTTCACTACATGGAGTTAAATTTCCTTCTGTCACCATGTATTTGATCTCCTTTACCTTTATCTACCCCCTCTCTCCGTTTTGTTTTTTTTTTTTGAAAAAGTGAATGCTTCTGATAAATATCTTTTGGCCATGCAGTGAACTAGTCTTAGTCTGAAACCATCATATAGATAGAACAGAGCAATAGAAAGAATCATGGTTCCTGATGACATTTTTGTGCTGCCAAATCAAGCAATTTGAGGCCTGCCATATATCTGGGTTCTCAAGTGAGATAATACTTTTACTTTTAAAACCAGTTTGATTCAGGTTTCTTTTCATGTAGTAGAAAGCATAGTTACAGGATCACTATCATAATTATATCTTTGTGTATTCTGATATTTCTGACTAAAGCCTCTTTACTGTTTGGACTGCCACATTGAGTTTTTCTATTTCTTCAAGACCCTGTGCAACTTTCTCTGTTCATCTCCTATGTTCCATAATCTCCTCAAGCAGAAACTTCCCTGCTATTCTAGTGAATCCTCCATTTGACCCTCGACCCAGTATACAGTGATTTCTCCTAGGTAAACTCTGCCTCCGTCTCTTATTTAATGTGAAATATAATTGTGCGAGTGCACATACCATTGTTAGTTAGGATTTTGTCAGGACAGACTTTAAAAAACTACAAAAAAGCTCATAAAGAAAATACTACTTCCTAACAGCTATAGTTTTCACATTCCTGGCATATCAAGGGATCTTAAAGTTTATCAGTATCTGTATGACCTCGTTACTTCATTGCCATCCACTAGGAAGAGAGGAGAGGATGCAAGTAAATTAGCATGTGCCTTTTACATTCTTATCCAATAATTTACCAGAGCAATTCAACTTACTCAATATTTCTAACTCTCCCTGTATACCAAAATCCCTGTTAGGCAGTGTAGAATATAATATAAAATACAAAGTTTTAGCACCTACTCTAAAATGATTAGCATGTAACAAGTAAATTTATAAAGACCTAAATTCGTAAAAAAAACAGTAGAGTTAGGCAAGTCCTAATTAGGAGTGGAAAAGGAATAAAACCAATAGTTATAAATTGCTTGCTATGTCAAATGGCATTTTATATATGCTGAATAAAGATGAGCTTCAGCTGATAGTGTGAGGCTGGGATTTGTGGGTTAGAAAAAAGACAGTATAGAGAAGACGTTTGAGAATGTAGAGACATGAGCAGAATGAACAGAAATATTACATAGTAAAATCTGAAATGTTCAGGAAATAATAAATCATTTACTCTAACCAAAGTGTTTATGTAAGGAAGAAGCGCCAGATAAAGCCAGATAGATAAATAAAAATCATATTGAGGAAGATGAGTATTATCATTGAAGCCCTTCATTTAAATGGGAGCTACTACAAGTTTTTGAGGAGGATTGCGATTTAGAAAATGCACTGTGGAACTCCTTGAGAAATAGATTGGGTAGACAAGGAAAGGAGTTGGAGGAGTTCCGTGAAGCATTTATAGCCACAATCTAACAAAGATTTAATGAAAACAATAGTAAAGAAAAGGAAACAATGTAACTTCTTTGAATCCTGTTGATTTTTCTGGAAGTATATGTTTTGTCCTTTACATACATACTAAATGATGGCTGGGTTTTTTTGTTGTTTTTTTTGTTTTTGGTTCTGGAGGGACAATGAAAATGGATATCCTAACAGCTGTCTTTTCTATATCGAACGCACATGTTCCGTGGTATCTGGCAATATTCCAAATATCATCATGTCAGGAAGAAATAAATTATATGTCAAAAATGAGTCTCAGGTTGTGCTGTAGAAATTATCACATGGCCTTTTCTCTCACTGTATAAGACTTCTTTTCCCAATGGAATAATTTAAGAACAACCCAGTATAACAGCAATTTATTGAAAAAAGAATGATTGCCTCATGCTCCGTGATGCTATGCTACACCCGGGACTGGCCAGCATTTTAATGCACAGCTGCCTAAGCATCTGCCTCAGCGTTGCTAGTATTCACTGTCCCTTGTGCTTCTTGACTGTCTTCAAAATGGAACTCAATATGAAATCAAAGGTCTTTCCAATATTTCCAATTTAGATAAAGTGAAGATTTATAGTTCAATGCCAAAACTGTTTTGGCCTGTTTTGTTCCAGAATTTTATTTTATTTTATTTCATATTTTATTGTTAGTTTCAAGTACACAGTACATTGGTTAGACATTTATATAGTTTATGAAACAATCCCCCTGATTATCTTCCCTCTGGCTCTACAAACAGCCATTACATTACTGCTGACTGCATTCCCTATGCCATGCTCCCCATCCTCATGTTCCAGAATTTTTATTACAAGAACCATTCTGCTACTTGGATCAATGATGTTAATGCAAATATTTGATGTGTTAGTATTATTTTAAGAACATTAATATTTTAATATTTTTGGTTCTTAATATTTCATAGTAAGTATATTTTGTCTTAGCCCCATGAACTTCTCTTTCCAAATCCTTAAATGACTAAATATTTTTCTTTATTTTGCCAAACATCCAGATTTTCACAGTACTTTCTGTCTATTACTATTCACCTCTCTTTCTTGCCTCTCCTAGTTCTCTGCTTTGATATTTCATTGTTATTTCCATGTGATTTTCTCCAGCTTCCCAGCCTCTATGACTGAATGAACATTCTTATATTTTCAACAAACTCAGTTAATTGTTCAGAGGAAATAAACCTGATTAATAATTACAATTAGGTCTACATTATCCTTAAACTTAAGAAGATTAGTCAAAATAAATGCGGTTTTGATAACAGTTAGGGCAAAACACATGGTGGTGATATTGTGCAGCCACATAGCAGGAAATATGTGAATCTAAACACGTTCTAGATGACTGAGAAGTCTTCAAGCCTTTCATTCTGAGAGAACATAAAAAGCAATATTTTGAGCAGTGAACACACAATGCAATATATATGTATGACTTACTATTGAATTGTATACTTGAAACTTGATGGATTTCATTAACCAATATCACCATAATAAATAAAAATAAATAAATAAAAAGCAATAGTGTACATAAGTAGTCCTCATGCTAATTTACTGTTTTTCAATTTTTTTTCATTATTACTCTTAAGGAAGAGTTAAAAATTTTAACCTAATCAATCCCCTAAGAAATTTTAATGCTAGTTATACTGTATACCTTATATGTACTATATAATATCTGTGCTTTATACTTAAAAGAGTAAGATTATTTTTGCACCTAAAGCCAACTTTTGCCCTGAGGGTAGTGTTATCTTCTCCAATCAGAATTTATGCTCTAATGTAACTTTAAGATATGATATGATGTAAAGTCATTATTTCCAAAATTAATGAAGACACAGAGTCAAGAGAGCTGTGTTAAAGCTTGTATATTTGGGTCGTGGGAAATGTAACGATTACTCAGGTGAAAGAGGCAGATGTTATTTTAAGAACTATCAGGCCATGGTACTGACCTTAGAAAGTATAGGAAGTCAATTAAAAAGATCAACAAAATTAACCCAGTCTAAATCCTACTGGATTATAAAACACATGAGTAATTTTCTATCAAAACATCTCTGTAGAGTTTTTATTTTTATTTTTTTAAAAAGGAAAACCCTGAAGCATCTCTCGGTATACTAATCAAGTTATTTCAGCAAGCAGAAAACAATAATCTGAAATTAAGTTCACAATCTATGAACATGAAAATACATATATTATACTTTAGACTATTGCACAGGGGTAAGTGTAGATCAGATCCTGACAAAGTGTAATTTCAGCCTCCTGAATAAAGACTGGGAAATATTGACTAAGATGGGCTGGACAGCCAACTTACCCAGAGTCCACTAGTGTAGCGGTCCCCAACCTTTTGGCACCAGGGACCAGTGCTCCTATGAGACTGTAATGCCTGATGGTCTGAGCTGGAGCTGAGGTGGTGATGCTAGCGCTGAGGAGACGGTGCAAATACAGATGAAGCTTTGCTGGCTCACCTGCAGCTCACCTCCTGCTGTGTAGCCCTGTTCCTTACAGGTCACAGACTAGTACCAGTCTGCGGCCTGGGTGTTGGGGACCGTGACACTAGTATTTATCTGTTTTGTCTTTACCCTTTTATCCGCAGAGATTTGGTTTGGGAAATGCTTACATAGTAAGCCAGAGAGTCTGCCAACATCTAGAAAGTTACTCTCTTAAACCTAGAGTTTCACTGAGGGATAGAGAAGGCTATGCCACTTCCAGAAAAAAAAGTAATAGTGAGTTACAAGAACATTGTACACGAAAACTCAGAAAACATATTTTTCAGTTAAAGGGAAATTCTCAGTATTTTCAAAGTTGATTTTAATCATTTTATTTCTCTTAGTTTGATAATGGCAAGATGTCTTTGTTAATGAAAAGTCACCGAATAGCTAGACAATTATTTTCTATAAAGAAAAAAATTTTAAATATCAGTTCAAAGTTTGTTCAGATGTAGCCATCTGCGAAGTAAGGTGTTTCAGCGTATAATTAGAAGGTGTGTTCTTCCAACTTTCATGCCAGTTGTTATTTAATCACAAGGGAAATGGACCAAATAGAATTATTATGTATTTTTTTAACTATTGAGAAGGAAAAGTTGTAAGCATTACATATATATTAAATAAATATATTAATTAATTTCCAATTACTTTAACTGTCTGAATGATAATCAAATGAAAGAACCTAACAGGTTTGTCAACATAATTTTGTTTTTGAAATTACATGTGTAATCATTAGTATATTTCATATTTTTTATAATTACATCCAGTATGTTCTTTAATTGAATGTATGTTTCTCTTTATATCTTATTAAAATTTGAAATAATAAATGATCTGCAACATTCAAATAATGAGTTGTTACACGAATGTAAATATGAATATAAAGTAAGATAAGATTAAATGTAATTAAATGATATAAATTCAGCTTTAAGCTTTTTATATTAGAAAACTCAGTATCTAAAAATAAAAAGATACAAAAATTAGACACTACAAAACATGTAATACTTTTCTTTAATGCTATAATTTAGTTACAATCTAAAATATGACTTCTGAAATACCATAACATTTTGCAGAATCAATTACCATGATTTACTTTAATATACAATGTCGTAAAGTTATCAATAAAAATTTAATGAATGAATTAAATATGCAGGGCATTTGATGTTTTTATATATTCATGTATGTGTGATTTTTTGCATATATTCAAAATAAAAAAGTAGAGAAACATAATAAATTTGATTTTTATCTAGAGAGAGAGAAATTAAGTTTTTGTTAGTGACAGTTTAATATCAGAGTCCCTTATCAAGCTCTGAATTTTGTATGAACTATTGTAACCTTGATAAATTCAAGTGACAAGATTGAAAAAATATTTATATATAGATGGATCAAAAGATATATATTTAGATAGATAAAGATTTACAGGGAGAGCAAAGTAATTGGCCAAGAAGTAGAAAATTAGTGTTCTGGAAATTTATACTGTTATTCACTGAAGAGTTTTAAGTATGTTTTCCTCTCTAGGGATGGTGATCTATTCGCCATCAACCTCCTACATATTTTTGGCAGTCTAACTCAGTCATCCATTCCAGATTCTTACCTCACTTTCTACCCCTAAGATTTTCTCTCTAGTGTACTTCTTTTTATAAATAGTTGCTTATGCATTTTTTTCGTCAATGGCTTTTGTAATCAACTGTTAAGTGACATTTCTGGTTGTGGTACTAGGCAATATCAATGACTAATCCTAGGAACAAAGATATCCATGTTCATAAAGAGAAGGCTGTGATTGTGAGGTTAGTTTGATAGTCAAGGTAACAGAAGGCTAAGGAGAGCATAAATCCCTAGTTTGCTTCAGTGAGGATGAGGAACATTACAGTTTTGAGAAAATGCTTATTGCAGAATTACCAGCTGTATAAATGTCAGGTGTACTGGCTCTATGTTGGGTTCCTTTCACTAACTACATATGAATACTTAAATTCAGTAATCAAACATACAAATTGTGATTCTGAATTTCTTTAGATGCCATTTAAAATGTTACTTAGGCATGCATTTTACAATGTGGAGACTTAAGACTGAAGTTTAGAATAGTGAAAAAATATACAAAATACAATGAAAGTTATATGATACAAGATAAAATAGAAAATCTTTAGGGTAACAAAATATTTTACAAAATTAAATGTATCATACTAATTAATTTATAATGAATCATATTCACATTTTCATACTAGTAAATGCGGCTCTGAAATAAGTAGTTCATTCAAAATGATATGATTTCTAGCTTTAGTATTCCATTTTCCTCCTGCTTGTCATTTCAGTTTTATGTTGGTGTTTAGTACAATTGTATATAAAATTTGCACAGTAACTTTTGACCATCTGTTATTGGTATCTGTTTTGTTTCTTTTTTTAAAAATTGTAATAACTGTCATGAATTCTAAAATGGAGTATTCTTCTGGCCTTCTGGTTAAGATCATTCATACATCTGCCCCCAGGAAAACTGAAGTGACTGTGGCATAGAATGAGCTCTGTGATCTACTATGGCTCATTTATTTCTAACTGTTATGACTAGAGGTGTTTCTGAAATCTCGATGACAAAAATGCTCTGAAGATAGTACTTGATTTGAAAGTGCAATATTAGTAACATCCCTCTTTACACATGACTGACCAGGAAAAATTCTCTCTTTTTTTTTTCTCTTTTCAGTCTTAAATCATTGATAGTTGTGGTATTTTGCCTCCTCCCACATCTACCATCAATTATAAATACTAGGAAAAATATACCCTTTATTCTTTAAAGACTACGTACATTCTTTAAAATAAGCTACTTCTCTTGAGGACTTGCAAAGGCTGCCTGGTATTTCACTTTTGTCTTAGCAAAGAGAATAGGCCAAGGATTTGGATGTAAATACTGCTTTGTTCCTTACTAAGGACTTACGTTAATCAATCAATCGCAGTCAGTCAGTCAGTCAGTCAAACTAACGAAATTTTGATAATGCTGAAAAATATATCCCATTAGTTTTTGTTGACTAAGGTACATGTTTTAAAGGTAACTTAATCTGGTATAGTGCTACGGTCCTGGATTTGACAGTGAATAACATGTTACAAAATGGTTTGATTTTTGTCAAGGGTCCAAACTACTATCATTATAGAACTGTCGCTCTACCCTGGAAAAAAAATGTAGTTTAATGGTGGAAGTTTGGGATAGAACCTGGCTGCACAGGTTCTATTGACTTTTCTCAGTTCTTTAATTTTCACCTGTGAGACATAATCTATGAGCTGGAAATCTGGAGTTCAAGGATGATGTTTGACTAAGCCAGGATGTTAATACACATACTCCTATTGTTTAGCAGGAAAGTGAAGTTTCACAGCACAGTTATGTGGAATACATATTAAATACAATATAATCTCAGATTTGAAATATACATGCCACTTCTCATGCTGGAAGCAATCGTGTCAATAGTTGAGGTTCTTCAAGATGTTTTTCTACCGAATATATCTCACCTTTAGCTTCTTTAATTTATTCAGCTATTGCTTTCATAATCAAACCTCTCTCCAACTCCAAAGATTTTCATATTTTCAAATATCAATTTTGTTATTTCTCATCTTGGAAAAATAAGTGAGCATAAAAATAACTACATAAACAAACACACAGTGATGAGTCCTGTAAAATGCTTTAAAAAGATAGTATTTAAAGAGAGAGATTTAGTATTTATAGTTATGAATAGATGTTAGTCTATAGTAAAGACAAGATCTGTTATTTAATAGATTTTTTAAATGGTTTGTTGAAGAGAAAATCATTTCTTCAATGAATTACCTTTGTGGAAAATTAAATGATATATGTGTGTATGTGTATTTTTTTCTTTACACTCTATACTTTTCCATAGATTCATACGTTGGTATGTGTATATATATATATATATAAATATATATATATTATATATAATATAATATATATATATATAAATTTCTTTAAATTTATTTATTTTTATGGTGAAATTAGTTAATGAAATGCAATAATTTCCAGCTGTACACTTTAACAGTAAGGTATATATATATTTACACTGTATATTCACCTCCCATAGTTAGATTTCTTTCTTTCACCACATATTTGACGCTGTTTACCCCATCTACCTCCCTTCTCCCCTTATCCCCTGCCCTCTGGTAACTACTAGTCTATAGTCCATGTCCATGAGTCTCTGTTTGTCGTGTTCATTTGTTGCTTTAGGTTTATATCCCACATGTAAGTGATATCATGTGATTTTCAACTTTTTCTGTCTGGCTTATTTTACTTAGCATGATTATGTCGAGGTCCATCTATGTTGTCACAATTGACAGTATTTCATCTCTTCTTATGGCTGAGTAATATTCCGTTGTATATGGTTTTTAAACCAATAGCACATTTTCTTGATTAAAAGTAGTTTTAAAGTCAAATAGTTTGTATCTTTTGAATTTATTTCTCTCTCTCTCTCTCTCTCTATATATATATATATATATCACTTATTATATATATATATAGAGAGAGAGAGAGATTATATATATAAATTATATATATATAATCTATATATATAATCTCTTTCTCTCCTCAGCTATATATATATATAATCTCTCTCCTCAGCTTCTTATATCTTTTGCATTATAATATAAATTTAGAAACATCAATTGGGATTTTGGAAATGGAATCTGATCCTATCCAAATAAGTTTTGATAAATTATTTTGAAGTACCATCTATGTAGTCAACTTTAATGTTACCTTATCGTATTTAATTTCTGATTGATTTTCAGTTATGTACAATTTTTGTTCTGATATTTGTATGTACTCTTTTGTAAACAATCTTATTTTGGGTTTAACAGTTTTATTAATTTGTTCTAAAAAAATCAACTTTTTAAAAAAATTTCTTAACTGAGATCTCTTTTAAAATCCCTTGACTTATGTTCTGATACTTATTATTTTTATCACTTTCTTCACAAGACATACTACATTTTGTTTTCTTGATGTGATATGTTTTTTTTTCTGGATGTTTTTAATATTTACTCTTTATAATACATTTCAGCAATTTACCTAAGTGTTATGTTGTCTTGTTTTGTTTCCAGTTTAGGGTTTACCAGCTTCTTAGATCTGTAGGTCAATGTTTTTCATTAAATTTGGGAAATATTCCTGTACATCTTCAGAAAATGTTTCGCCATTCTCAATATTTTCTCCATTGAATGTTTGAGCATTTCTTATTTTCCTAGAGATGTATTATGTTCTGTGCATTTCTTCAAACTTTTTTCTTTGTTTTTTTAATATTTTTCTGTTGATTTCTTATGTTGAGTGACTCTTCTGCCATTTTCAATTCATTATTACATCCAACCAGTGAATTTTTCATTTTAGTCATAGATTTCAATTCTAGAATTTTTGTTCATTTTATTGTTTTCTCTACTTGTGTGTGTTATGTGCCATTGAGTCAGTTCCAACTCCTAGCAACCCTGTAATGTGATGTGTACAATATCTTGACCTCAATAGCCCTTACTAGCTTCTGTACACTCATACCTACAGCTTCCTTTATGGTGTCAATTCATCTCATATTTGGTCTTCTCTTTTCCTACTACCTTTTATTTTTCCCAACGTTATTTCTCTACTTATGTTTTCTAGCTGTTCACTTCTTGTAATCACATTTAAAATATATTTTTAAAAACATATTTCTTTAGTTCTTTAAATATAATAGCTATCTTAAAGTCTTTTTGCTATAGCCAATATCTGAACCATCTTGGGGTTGATTAGTTTCTAGTGGCATTTTTTTTTTCTTTTTCTCCTTCCTTCCTTCCTTCCTTCCTTCCTTCCTTCCTTCCTTCCTTCCTTCCTTCTTTCTTTCTTTTTCTTTTTTTCTTTGACTAAGAATTGTTTTTCTCTATTTCTTTGGCTCTTCAGTAATTTTTGTGTACCGAACATTGTTCACAATTTGTTTTGGAGATTGGGAGTTTGTTATTGCCTTCTAAAAAATACAACTTTTTGTTCTAGTAAGTTGTTTAATTACTGACTGATCACCCGAAATTTTGGTAGGCTTGATTTTACACTTTACTTTCGGAAAGATCTAAGATACTTAACAAGCTCCTCAGTCTCCAAACTATCTCCTATATGTCTTCTTGGTTTGTTTAAGATCTGGTAGGCTAAGTCTAGAGTAGGAATTACTAGAATGTAGTCCTCGATTCTAGTGTGTGACATTTCTTGTGTCTCAGCTGGATTCTCAGGGTGTTATGACCTACACTATGGATAGACTGAAGTTCTACTCTTTCCCATACTTCTTGATTTCTAGTACTTCTATTGTGCTTTCAAGATGATAATAACCACTCTCTTGTAAGCCATTTATACACACCCCTGCAGTCCAGTCCTTGGCCTAGAATTCATGGCAATCCTTAACATAGAGCTCTGGAGATCCCCTCTATATAGCTCCTTCTTATGCAGAGCCATGTTTCACAAATTCCAACTGATTCAGCTGCTCTGAACTCATATCTCTACCACCTCTACTCCAAAGTAGCATCATACTCTAACTGGACTCTGGCCACCTGTGACAAACAGGAAATTGTACTCAGACCTAGAGCCAAGACCATTCAGAGTTCATTTACTGAGTAAATATTCTCTCAATGCTGCAGTATATATTTGCTTGTTTTGTAACACTTGAAAACACTTTTATATTTTTGTGCATTTTATGATTTTTAAAAACAGGAAGGCTAGCTTGGTGCCAGGTGCTCTACCATAACTGGAAGCAGAAGTCTTAACATCATTTTGCATCTCTATGACTACAATGGCACCTAATTCCCAGTCTCCTATAGTATTATCTCAAGAGATAAAGATTTCTTAAAATCCAAGATATTTTCTACTAAACTACTGTGAATAAAGCCAGTAAAAGAAAAATTGGCATTTTCTTTTTAATATATTTTCTATGGCCATGTGGAAAATGGATGAAAATAACTAAACCTTTCTGAGATTAGTTTTCTCATCTGTAGAATGGAGCTTGGAATTGTAACATTATAGTTTTATTCTTAAAATCGAATTATGCACACATGAACACCTGCACATATATTAAAATATAATAATGTATTGATGCATATTAGATATTCAATACAAGTTAGCTCTTCATTAGTAGCAAAGTGCTAGGCCAGGGGATCCCTTGAGATTTGTTATGTTCCCCAGAATAATGATTACTAAAAGATCATTTTATAATTTTTAGTGTTTTCTAAATGTTTAAATATAGCCACATAATTTTGGAGTAATTTTATGACATAAATATTGTTTTACCCACATAAAACTAATGGAACAGATACTCAAAGTTCAAGAAATTTGCCCAGAATTTTACAGCAAAAAGGTAATTGCATACCAAAATCAGTTCCTTACATTACTAGTGCCTTTTCCACACCTTTAACTAGGTATAAAATTTCAATATAATAGAAGTAGAGTCACTAAACATTTCCTAATACAAAATATGGTTTACTATCATTTGAAATCATAAACATAATTATTTTTATGATTATAATGTGATATTTATCCTTACTTCAGAGAGTAGTAGGAACTACAACCTTCTCTATCTGGAATGGAAGAAGTAAAAGTGTCTCAATCTGTTCTAGTGTTTACGTTAAACAATCAGATGTCTATTTTCTGAAACAAACGTAGTCTTTAAAAAAATAGAAAAGATCTGCTATTTGAAGATACAAAGATTTCTTTAAGAAATTTCCAAGATTTCTTAATGAACATGATCTCCATTTCTTCTCCTATAGTATCATTAACTCTGGAGCTTAAGAAGGCATTGTCATTTTCATGTTTATCTCAGGAGAATTCCTGCTTCAAGAGTGTAATTATACATGACAATAGACTGAGGAAATATGATTTTGATTTGAAAAACCAAACAAAAATTGTCTAAACATTCAGTAAAATATTTGGAATAAGAGTGTTCAACACTACCCTTTTAAAATATCACTTTATTTTTACTCTGATTAAGATGTCTAAAGTAGAATACAAAATGGAATAGAAAGTTCTTAAATTGGTTAACGTGTTAAACCAACAAAGAGATTTATTAATTAGGCATTATTAGAATATTCATTGAAATAGAAGGAAACTTTAAAAATTCATAAGACTGTTGGATAAATTTTAACACTAATTGGATATAGGTTGGGTTGAGGAAAGTATTTGCTTTAGTGTAAGTGGTTGGGATAAGGAATGAGTGGAGGTAAAGAAGAAACATGAGTTAATAATTGTTGAATCTGGGTTATAGATCCATTGCTATTTATTTCAGTGTTTGTCTTTTTGTATGTTTTTTTCAATAATAAAATGTCTTCAAATTATAAAATGACAGCTTATATTCATTACTATAACTATTCTTATACTAGGAAGATAAAGTTTTCTTAGGGAATGAATATTACCTAAGTGAGATATACTTAAAGATAGATAGAATCATTAGTAATGTGAGGATAATCAAAGCTAAACACAGACACATTAGGAATAGTCATATAATTAAGACCAAACAGGAAAATAGAACAATAAAAATATATAACAATTTAAAGAAGCTGAATAAAAGGAGAAAATGAAATGCAAATAGGTAGAAAACACATGCTAATGGTTTAGAGTAAGACACAGAAGAATATTATTATAAATTCCTGCTGAGACCATTTGGTCGAATCTCAAAATCATGAAATTCAGACTGATGGGATCATTTCCTCATTGAGGCAGGTTGCAGGTGGCAGGGCAGGCAGAGTTAGTCTGCCCATGATAAGCTCTTATTTGAACAGGGTAGGGGATAAAAGTAAAGCTTTCTGTGAGAGTGGGCTTTTATCCATTTTATGACAGTCTGTATCACAGTGCATCTATTTCTCTCATTTGATATCCTGTGTAACAACATTACATGTATCCTTGGCATTATTGCCTTCCAAATATTTTCTTCCCATTGAACATTTATATTTTGATTATTTCTTGTTACTGTGTATTTTACTCAACATTGACTTTGATTATCTTTGCTGAATCTCATTTTCTTAAAATGCCTTTTTTTAACCATGTCAGATGGCTTGATATTATTTACTTGTCCTTGCTAATTTTCACATCTCTTTCATATTTGCTGTATTCATATTTATATTATATAACTTTGTCCTTCAGAAAGTCAGATGTACTTGGTAATGCTTTTCTTTTCATAAATCACTGCCAACTCCCATGAGTTTGAGGTTGACTTGTTCAAGAGAATAAGTAATAATATGGAAAATTATTCCTCATTTTGCCAGATAAATAGTGCTGTTATCAATCAGTTCTGCAAAATATAATTAGAATTTCATAAAATATGACCTTTGTAGTATTCTAACTTATTTTCCTGACTGAATAACACAAAGTAAATATTTGCTGACACTATTGACTATACTATTTTCTGTAGGTTTTGTGGGGAAAAGGTGAGCAAAGAATAGTATTTTTTTTAAGACTAGTGTTTCAAGCATTTTCATATTAATATATTCTTATACATAGTTTTAACATGCAATTACAAGCTCTTAGTATTTTTAAACTAAATTTAAAACATGAAAGTATTCTAATTATCTCAGATTTTTTATGTTCATTCATTTTTCTTAACTGAACGTGGCGAACTTTAGTCTCCTTGAAACTTAACTGTTGGATCAGAGAAAATGAACAGACTGAACAAGTAAGCAAAACCATAGTAGAATTGATATTGAACTAAAAAACTTTGAAATGTAAAGTACATTTAGTCGAATCTATCTCTTTCTCCCTCTATTGACTTAAAATTTTTGTTAGGCACAGCAAACAATATGAAGCTCAAGAAAAATCTCATGGAAAAGGGAAAAATGAGGTTAAAACCTGACTCAGAAAGAAGAGTTTTCCTTGGTTGCATACTTTTAATTTTCTAATTTATGGGATTAATTTTGAGAAAGACTTTCAGAGATTGTCTATGATTAAAAGATCAGACACTGGAGAAAATTCAGCATCTGTATCTTCTTTTTCCCTACTTCTTAGTTGTGATTTTAGATTATTTTCTTACCATCTTTTAACGTCAATGTTTGTATCTGTAAGTATCTGTAATATACAAAAAAAAATAATATGTGAAAATCTGTCAAAACATTGTGAGCGCAAAATACTTGCTAGTACTTATTATCATTTTTACTTATACAGATACTCTAAAGAAGTTTAAGATATTAGTTAAAATTCAATACTGATATAGCTATACTGATACTATACCTGTACTTTTACAGGAAATATTTCCATAAGATACCACTAAAACGATTTTGTAGCACGTTATGGAACATTCACACACACTCCTTGGCAGTTCTACTAGCAAAAAGTTCAAAGAATTATGCAATAACAAAGTTTTAGAAGCTATTCAACTCTATTTTGGTATTCTCACTTGTGAAGATCTCCTCTGCTTCCCAAAGAGGAAAACTCTTGGAAAAGTGACAACATAGGAAAATTTATTTTTTCCTTTGCACTTAAAATATAATTCTCTGAGAGGTGTAAAAACATTAAAGAAACTCTTTAGAAGAATTTGGAAGTTTTCAATACTTCCTGGTAGTAAAAATATGTTTTTATTAATCAACAAGGGAAATATACATTGTCTTTGGGGATGAAATACAACATATCTTCAAATTCTGAGATTAATTTCCTATTAGATTCTTAAGATGAAGAAAGCCTCAAAATCTGGTATTAAAACCACAACATTAAATATGAAGCTTTTAATAACTACATCATTTTTATTATTATTCCTTTTGTTCCAACCCTTTTCTCATGTAAATATGGTTATTTCTGTGGCTCATTCAGTATTTTTATTTGCCATTAGTGAGAGTAGAATGAAGCTCATAATCAATCTTTTCATTTTTGCTAAAGAACAATTGGGTGGAAAAAAGTCAGAAAATATTTTGGGATGGGTCTAACACTAGGGATCTTGTTTAAGGTAGATAGTAGTTTTTTTTATATTAAAACTAAAATAATTATAAATCAAACTGTTTTTAGAGCATCACAACAGAATACCCTATGGTTTTTCTTTGTTAGATGAAATGAAAGGCTTCAAGTTATAAGGAAAAAAAATAACTTGGGAATTTTAATCAGTCATTGTAATTTATTCCTCAGTCTTCTATTTGGAAGTTGTATCACTGTAAACAAGAAGTATGAGTAGATAGCCAAAGAGTAGTTACTTATGATTTGTGATCATTATATGATAAGGATATTCCTGATATGAAAATTAATAGGAGGAAAATACTACTGATGAAGGTGTTTCTCTGTTTGGTGATGAGGAAAGTAATGAGACAAGTTAGTCAAATATGAATATATGTCTGTTTTTTGGTGAGTAAGAGACGAGAGATAAACGTAGAAACTTTCATTAAGGAAACATTTGCTGTGAGTCTATTTGGTAGAGCAGTCTCACAGTGGTGAGAGTGGTCAAAGATATCCTAATAACCTAAACACTAATAACCTAAAAAAATTTGTGTCACAAACCAAAGAATCAAAGCTATATATATTTATTTGTGTTTTATGTGTATAGTTCAAAGATACAAATTCTCTTTGTATATGACATAAAAAGCATCCTGAGATTATTGCTTCCACAGATGAAAAATGTACAACAGCTTTTGAGAAAATTCTTATAAAGATAGAAGTGAGGTATCCTCTAATTACCTACTTCAGTTATTTCACAAGCTCATCTGGTTAGAAATGTTCACATTCTAGAATTTTTAAAATAACCTGAATTCTCTTTGAAATGGAAATTTGTCATCATATAGTATATCCGCATAATTGAACATTAATATCTTTTCTTATGCTTCAAAACTATTAACACATGTGAAAAGGAAATATACAATTAAGATATAATCATTTTGCTTTTTTCGGTACCCTGTTGAGAACCAGATGATAAATCATCAGACATAGTCATTTCTCTATCAGTACAAAATATCATCTATTACAAACATTAACAGTTCATTCATTAGTCATAACAGCAGTGTTCTCATTTGAAGTGATCAATTACTTGTGATTTCAAAATTCAGAAACTCTAGGCTTCCTCTAATTATAAAGAAAGTGATTGCATCCTGATGAAACACTATGCACAAGTATAAATTTGTCATATCATCTGAAAGGAATAATGTTTCCAAGGTAACTTGCTATTTAAATGCTAATAACATGATAACAGGAAAGATTTAAATATTGTCTTACAGGTATGCTAAGTATTTTGCATAAACAATTACTGACATATACTTAAATAAGCTTTTACTTAGTAATTCTGTATCAAATTAGAAACATCAAGATTTCAAGGCAAAAACACAAATTTTGTTAAGATAGGTATTTTAATTACTTTTATAAGTAATAAAAAGTAGAATTTGTACATTTTTATTTCACCTTTTGAGATTTTTTTAAAGCATATTACTATTGGAATAAAAGGTTTTTTTTACATTATCTTCTTATATCAACAGCAGAAAATAGCACTATAATATTTTTAGAACCAACTATACTTTATTCCTCTTTGTCACTGTCAGAAGATATACAAACAAATGCTTAAGTAATTTCTGTATAATTCACCACACTTTCATTCAGTAAACATTATTTGATGGCAATACGTAGCAGACACTGAGGAAGCTCTCTAGAGCTGCCGGCTAATCAGTATTTGGAAGTTCAGATTTAATCCATAAAATTTTGAGATCATTTCTTTTCTTAGCCCAGGGTTAACTTTTAATATTCTTTTTCAATTGTTTGCTCCCCCAACCTATTTTAAATTCTTAGACAATTTATTTGAAATTTTGGTTTTAGCTACCATCTAAGATGACTCTCCAATCTTCCAGTCTTACTTTTTCTAAAATTAGGTAATAAATATGATGAAGTAAGCACTGTGCCTGAGGCACAATATGTTATTTCCCTCTTCTTATTCCCTCTATCAAAGGTATTCTCACTCTGAATCTTCAGCTTTATCTAATTATTCAACACTAAACTATATTTTACCCCCTTAAGATTGTTTTGCATTTCAACACTAATCCAATAATTAAAACATTTACAGCCCCATTTTCTCCCCAAAAGAGAGTCTATATAAACTTCTGTAAACTTGAATTTTTATACACATATCTGCTAAGCAGAAGTGAGACAAAATTGTTCCCAGTGTCTCTGAGGATTATTCTCTGATGATATCGCTGCTGAACAATAAGGAATAGAAAATTCTACACAGAGGAATTAATGCAGCCTTAGGAAGAACTGGTTAGTTATCAGAGATTTCCTGTTGCTTCAAGATGACATATTTAGCAGCTTCTGGACACATCTTAATGTACTATTATCAAATGTTAAACTAGGTATTAACTTCAATGAATAGTTAAACTTACGTTGAACGCTGATCTTTTCTAGTGATATGATAAAGTTTGGGAATACAGGAAATAATTTAAGTAATTTTGCTTAAAAGTCAGTCATGTGAGGATTTACAACTTAAGCTTGAAGCATGAATAATGACATCATACCAGGCATCTGAAGTGGATGTTGGATAAATATTCTTGATTTGTTCTTTACAGGTGCTAAGTTAATGCATTCTCATGGGAATTTTATGGGTTTAATATCACCAAGCCTTCACAGATGAAAACAAAACAAGTGTCATAAAAAGTAGACAATTTCTCCAAGATCACACAGCTAGTAAGATCAAAATTTGAATGAAAATCAAAGTCTGTCTGACTCTCTAAAAGAAATCAATGCTAAGAAAGCAGAGTTGAACATCTAAACTTTCTGTCTACTTTTGTTTTAGGTTTCATTATAGGGAAATCTTTCACCAGGGCCACAATAAACACCAGTCTCATGACACTTGTTCAAGGGGACGACATAAGGAAAAAGTAACAGACCAAGAAAGTAGATGTACTGTTATGATAACAGGTCCCCCTGTTCCAAAGATGTAATTGCTGTGTTTACCTCATCGAAACAAATGAAACAACTACCAGATTCTTTATAGAGATCTCTCTTCCTACCTTGCCAACTAGTTGTCAGAATTTACCTTTGTTCTCAAGTTTCATTAATCAAGAAAGTGCTTACACTGGGTGAAGTGGCTGCTTTTCTTTCAGAATTGGGAGGCTATAATGTTGAATGCATTCTAAACTTATATAAAAATCAAGTGGAAAGTTTTCTATTTGAATTTTATAGTTAGGAAAAGTTTTCAGGTTATTTTAACATTCTTGCTGTAAGAGGTTTTGTTTAAATATTTCTGGATTTTTTATCAACCTTACATTACACAAAATTTTTTCCAGCATATTCCCAAAACTATAATTTGCTGTTCTGTATTTGAGGAACTCAGTTACTTGATGCATATTCTTATTGAAGTTAAGACTGAATGATTGATCCCCACATGAAACAATTAATATTATGGAGAGCATATCCTTGGCCAGAGACAGCACTTCTGATTCTGCTTAACAGGTAGCTTCAAGGAGGGCTAGATTAAAATAGTAGTTGATGAAATTCCATCTACTATGGGAAAGACAACTGAAAACATAAGTTACTTTGATAGTTAAGGAGTAGCAAAATATTCACAAAGAAGTGTTTATTTCATTGTTACACAAAATGGGCTTTTCTATATGGCTGTAATGAAATACATTATTTGACTCTCTTTAAATGGATCCAGAGTGAGAGTGAAAAGAATGTTTAAGGAGGGTCAATGAATTAGGTATATAATCCTATAAATGCTGAAGAATAAGACATAATCTTGATTTTCACTTGTCAGTTTGAATAAAAGAGGAGGCTTCACCTGGGACATTTTTTCTTTTTAAGGTTTCAAAATACTTTTAAGAGAAAGCTTTTATGGTAATCACAGTACGAGATAGCCTTTTTCACATAAATAAGATTCCCAAAGAAACATATTTTCCTAATCGAATGGGCACTATTCCAAGTGCATCAGTAAATTCTTGCAATTCCGCACTTTTAAATCAGATGTATTTTTTGGCTCCAATATTCTCTTGTATATTCAAGTAGTTTCAGTGAGTATTGTTCTCACAGTTGCTGAAATGTATATATAGGAAAACTACTAGACTTTCTAAACCTCACTTTTGCCCTTTGATTGTGATTAATAATTACTACCACAATTAGTTGCTTCCAGATTTAAGTAGGTAATGTATGTGAAGTCATCTAACCTCATAGTAAGTGGTCAACACATAATAAATATGATTTCTCTGCTTATTTATATATAATATTAAACCCCTATAAATTTATATAAATAGAAAAATACCATTATTATATTTAATTTCTTAATATGGATGGTTATGAGACAAAAGACCAATAACAAAATGTTGGGATCACATTTTATCACAAAATATTTATTTTATTCAATAATAAACTGTATAAATGAATGAATGAATTAGTGGATATATCCATATTAGTTAATCTGTGTTTTATTATTTTAACAAGTTGAATAAATATTTTAAGTAATCTATTTTTCAGTATCTAAGAAATTGCCTACTATCTCTTTGGACAGCTTATTTATTGAGAAAGTTTGTAATCTCACTTTCTACTTTGCATACATATTTCATTAAATTTTGCGAAGCACTAATTTAGTAATTTTTTGATGAACTTTAAAAGTAATAATGCTGTTTTCTAACTAAAAGAGAGAAGATGAGAACATGAGAAATTAAAACTCAAAGAATAGTAAATATTTGAAACATATAAGAATATAATTGTCATTTGCACACAATTTATGTTTTCTAAAATAAGTGAAATATTTAATAAGAAAGAATATTTAATAAAAACACTTACATGGAAACTTTAAGGAATAAAGCACTATTTCTATATACATCACTAGATAACTTTATAAATGACAAAGTAATTACTGTGTCCCCTTTACCCTTGGGCTAACTAATTTGGGAATATCGGATAAATAGTATTGTATTATTTACATATATATTACATTTTATATTACATTTTAAAATGACTTCTAAATCATTATTATTTATAGGAATGCTTACATACCTTTTGTAAGAAAGCAAAGGCGGCTTAATTTCTTTTTAAATAAACTGAGCGAATGAGTGTAGGAATATCTCAGCATGAATGGACGTGACATGTGTTCGTATCCAAGTAATAGATCCAGAATCTGAACACTTTTGCTAATGATCTGTAACATAATTATATCTCCTCATAGCCTTTCCAATATTATAGCACTTAAAACATTTAAAGTTATTAATGCAAATACTTTGAATTCCATTTTAAAAGGTACAATTTTTAAAGAGAGAGATAGTTACTTCTTCTTTGCATTCTCTATACCTGCTCATCATCCTATACTTTCTAAATATTGGATGACTGAGTGGACTGAATGAATAATTTAGAACTTGGAGGCAATATTATATGTTACTACTTTAGAATGCCATAACAATTTTTTTTAAGAAAAAATTAAAAAAAAAAAAAAACCTTTGAAGCGTTTTTGCAGTTCTTTCTACTGACTTAACACATACTCTTCAATGTCAGTGTTGCAGTTTGAAGCCCTGACTACAGATAACTATTCTTTGAACTCCCTGCAATTTCACTTTTGGGGGACATTATGCTGGAGAAATGACCAACACAGTAAACTCCCTAAATCAGTTCAATGACATTTTATATGTATATTTCTATATGTGTATTTCTGTGTATGCTTGCAAACTCAATAGCTTCACGGTCTGTTGTTTTATTTCTCAGAGGAACAAGTATCAAATATCTAGCACAGACTAAGCATTTAATCCCCTAAAGATGACGAGTAAGGTAAGACATCTGTGAAATGGAAACACTTATAGTTAGAAGAGTAGAAACCTGTCTCCATAGCATAAATTTAGCACATAAATATCTTGGTCACATTCTCCAGAATAGAAACTGGATTAAATTAAAAGAGTTGATATTTTGCAGAATGATTGTAAAATTACACATGTAGGTCCAAAAAATAGCTACAAAATTACTTGATAGGGGAAAAAATAGAAAGAATCCCATGTGAGAGGCAGAGTTGAGAATTTTAATAAGCTCAATATAAAGAAGCAGTGAACAGTGGATTTCCCAAATATCGATGCAATTATAGGAAACATTGATGTACATATGAAATACAGAGACAAAATATAATGTTTTTTATTGTGTATTGGGTATTGTATATGTGAAATATTTCAGTTATTGAATAACTGGCATACAGAAAACAATATAATTTGATATTTTATCTTAGTACGTTTTATTTCCTTTTTTTTAGTAAAATGATCTGGTGATTTGTATGATCATGTTGCTTTTTTTCTTTCTCATTTTATAGAAACAAATTCCTTTACGTTAGAAAGGAACAAACTCCTTTTGTCTAGCTATTAAAATCATTATATATATATGGTGAATTTACAATTGTAGTTTCTCAAGAACGCATGTTTCACCTATCGAAAATTACCTTTCCTTCAATACTTGATTTGATTATTTGTCTGTTTGTTTGTTTATTTATTTATTTATTTATTTATTTATTTATTTATTTATTTTACATTTTGATATTTGTTAACTAAAATGGTCCAGAAAAGGGTTGGATCAAAATACAGGGGTAAGGGTTAAAATAAAAGTTGTTTTTAGTTTGATTGTTTTTTAGGAGACTGTAACCAGTCCAGAAAGCTGTTTTATCTCCTTAAACAGGACTCAAACCACATCATTTAAGTGTTATATTTCAAAAGAAATTCTTCCTCTTCCCCTTTGTCTTTGTTTTTACCTGTAAGCCAGCTTTCCTAAGAACATGGATGGATTGTGGTGGGGTGGAGTGGGGAGGAGGGAAAAGTTAGATAAAACAGTTAAAAAAGAAAAAGGCAAAATCTTAAAAATGAAAGCTAGTGAGGAAAAAGGGTCACTAATTGCCCAAGAAGCATTCACTGAGGTAATCCTCTAATCCCTCCATAACCATGTCTAGAGAGGAATTTAGAGAGGCCAGCAAAAACAATGCATCCTTGATTTTCTGGACACTTGGTTTGGGTTGAGGAGTTTCTGGTTGGATGGATCTCTTCTTGATGTCTTTACTACTATTTAGAATCCTTTGATTCTCAATAAAGAATTGATTAGGATGACTCAAAGAAAAACCTCAATTAACTACATTATGTGTCATCTCTAAGAACTTCTGACGGGCTACCTAGTAGTGTGTCCCTACTAAACGGAAAATCTAGTTTATCCCTCTAGGAGAGATCTTAGATGACTATAACTTCTGCTTCAGCAGCTCTGGATTGCTGTGACTCAGTGAGCACCCATACTAATCACCTTGGCTTGGTGGATTGGTTAGAATAATCTTTAAGCAACTGAAAGATATATAGTCTGAACTTTTACCTTCCTTTCAGAAGCTATGACGGTTATTGTAAGAGTAGCCTTTATCAAGCTTGTCTAGATCCATCTCTCCTGTAATAAATTATTGCTTCCAGAACTGCAGTGCCTATTCCAATGTCAAACCAATGACCTTAGGAAGAGGACATGCTGCATTCGGCCTTCATGGCAAAGGTGATTTTCCAGCAAGGCTTTGTGTAACTGATGCATCCAAGGTGGAAAGGATTTGGTAGAAAGCAAATTGATCTGATCTAAAGAAATTTTCCCAGCATTTTCCTGTGTGCTGGAATCTTGACCAGTGTAGGAATGACTGACGTGTTTAAGCAGAGGCTCAAGTCTCTCATGGGACTGTGCATCCAGCAAGGATCTGGCTATAAATCACTCTGGCCTCCAGCACCTTTGGGGCAGCAGCTGGAAAGGCACCAGAGATGTGTGGGGAGGAACTGAGCCATCTGGCCTCTGGGAGGGCTGGAGGGGCAGCCCTCCCTCAGACAGAGTGCTGGCAGAGGATCCTGCACCTCCACTGAGACCTCCCCAGTCCTAGCTTGCAAACTCAGGCAGGTGCCACATCTTGATTTGGTTTTTGTCTTTAAAATATAATTCTCACTCTAGAATCTAGAATCTAGATAAAGTTACTTAATAGAATGATTATAGATTTGGAAACCTCAGGTAGGCACTTTTCAAAGTTTTGAACTTATTACTTTGTGTATTTGAAAAAATATAATCAGAAGAGATCATTGAATGCTATGTTATCTTGCATAGTTATTATAAATGAATACATGATTCAAGTTTTAACATGAATTTTGCGTTCCTCTAGTAACAATTAGTATTTTTTTAAGAAACTTTTTAAATTTTGCTTTTTTTCCTGCATTTTACAAAGAATATGTTCTTTGTCTTAGTTATTTCCAGCTACTACAGTGAAATGCCATTGACTAGGTGACTTATTATGAACAGACATTTTATCCCTCACAGTTCTGGAGACTGGTCTGCAAGATCAGGGTGCCAGCATGGTTAGGTTCTGGTGATAGACAGCTCTCTTCTGTGTAGCAGACTGTCTACTTCTTGTATTCAGATGGTTGAAACTCTCTGCTCTCTTCCTATAAGGATGGTAATCCCATTCATAAGGGGTCCACCCTCGTGTCCTAATTACATCCCCAAGATCCCACCTTCAAATACCATCATATTAAGGATTACATTTTAACATATAAATTTTGAATGGATGCAAATATTCAGTCCATAACATTCTCCTCAGTACTAATCATATGAGAAATTTCAAATACAAAATTTTAATGTTCAACCATTTTAAATTACCCAATAACAAAAACAGATATATAGTCCCATTATCTTTTAAACTGTAATAATTTCAATATTAAAACTTGCTTGAAATGTCACAAATAGAATATTTGCTTTAAACATTTCTAAAATAAATTTGCATAAAGTACTACCTATCCTAAACTCTCTGCATCAGAAAGCAGTTGAACAAGATAATTTTCTAAGTATTCCCTGTGATCCCATCTAAACTGTGCAACTGGATCATTCTCAAGCCCGTTGGAAACAATGACAGCCTTGGCAGGCTTGTGACGGTTGGCATAATGCAGATCCCTGTTTCTGAAAAGTGCCCACATGGCTTAAGTCACAGAGTGTGGAGTTTTGCCAGATTCACTAGATGGTTTGGTGTGGGGAGGTGGATAAGAAGAAGAAAACAATAGCAAAAACCACAGCCACTATCATTCAGTTCATTGTATTGTGTTTTAATTTCCATTGAGATATTTTTTTGACTCATGGATTCTTTAGAAGTGTGTCTATCTTTTCCAAATATTTGGCAATTTTCTTTTATTGATATCTAGTTGGATTCCATTGTGGTCAGAGATACCTTCTGTCTAATTTTAATTCTTTTACTTTTTTTTTGTTTTGTTGTTCAGGGTATGGTGCATCTTGTTATATGTCTATGGACACTTGAATATCATATACATCCTGATGTTTCTTTGTGGAGTGTTTTATAAATGTCAATTAGAACCTGTTGATAGATGGTGTTGTTGAATTCTATGTCCTTGAATCTGTAGAGTTTTGTCTTATGCCAGTTTGGAAATATTTTCATCCATTATCTCTTCAAATATACATTTTTTCTATAGCTGCCCACGTTCTCCTGTCAGGGGCTCAGAAGACATAAATATTATGTCTTTTTTTTTTTTTTTATCCCAGATCCTGGAGCCTCTATTCATTTTTATTTTTTCATTCTATATTCAGATTGAGTAATTTCTGTTGTTCTGTCTTCAAATTCATTGATTCTTCTGTCCCTTTCATTTTAAAGTTTATGTACAGAAATACTGGCCATTCATTCTTATCTTGATATATATTTAAATGACAAATATTTAAATTCTAAAGTACAGGGGACTAAATCTGTAGCAGGTCATGGTGGTGGTAGCTTCCCTAGAACCAATGAAGAATTCTGTTTGGGAGAAAAGCTGTTCAGTCTCGTGAAATATCCTATAGTGTTATTCTTCACCCTTCCCATGCCCCACTGACCAACCTAGGAAATATTCTCATTTCTTATAGTAGAAATATTATATTAGCAGGGAGAATGGAAAATTAGTATTTTCAAGGTATGATATTTTAGCTCTTAATTTATTGAGAATATAATGGCGCTGAAGTTAGACTTCACTTGGTATCGGTTAACTAAGAAAAACATGTGCATAAAGATATCAATGATATTTATTATGTCAACATAGTTGTTCAGAACAATAATATAGATACACACTCTTGGACACACAGACACACACTTACATTGCAGAGATTATTAAAGATAAATTTCCCCATAGAACAATTTTGTTTTAGAATGAGGTCAAAGATGAAATGTTACATTTAAATTTGGTGATCACTTTATGTTAGTTACCATACAATTCATAATTTAATATAATCTGTTAGTAGATCAAATATTAGATCAAATGTGGAAAATATACATATATTCACCTGGGTAGTTTTATTTCTAAATTTTATATAGCTATGTTATAATCTAAAATAGTTAATGCATATTCCAAAGAAATTTAACTTTAAATGACAAACATTTAAAGACATATTCTTCATGAATTTTCTTTTATTTGCCTAGAATATGTGATCAAAAGTACTTGAATTCAAACTTTCCAAATATCTCTTCTAAATAGCTGACATTTCAGTTCAATTCATACTATTTTTAAAACTTGAAATTTTAGAAGATGCAATTATTATATTCGTTCAATGTGTGTGTTTTAGCTCTTATCATAGAACTATGTATTTAAACACACACTTTACAAAAGAGCAAAACAGACAACAGGTGGAAAGAAGTTTTGGAAACTTAACATATTGACATTGTAACTGCTGTGCACTGTAGGTACTGTAAATAGAAGAGCTGTTTTTCTTCCTTTTGCATATTGATTTACTATTAATAGACTGTGATATTTTGTATTTCATAAAAGTTGCCTGCAGAGTTTTTTGAATCAGATATCGGATTTCAGAAATTCGAAATATAATTTCAAGTTGGTCATTTTTAAATATATTATACCATTATTTGAACTCAGATGCCAGTGAATATCCTTTTGAAGGGAAGGGATTCCTTTGTTCTATTATACACAATGAAAAGAGAATTCTCTTAAGTTTTATGGTTAGTTTCCATCAATCTTCAGATTATGCCATTGCTGGGTTGTGTTAAATTGCCAATCTGCAGATATAATGACCTTAGAACGTGAGGTTGAACTTATTCTAAGGCAAACCCCTTGCTTTTCCTATATTACCACCTCACACAGCACTACAAACCATTGTTATCTTCTGTTAGAAATGATTGAGTTGTTTTTGTTTCTTTTCTCTCTCTTTTTAAAATAAACATTGAAGAGTCATGGGTTTCAGAAAAAGTATCCTGAGAAATTATATACAAATAATTGAAACTCATCCATGCATGAAGATTTGATGAAAGAATTTAAATATTTATGTCTAGTTGTAGACTGCAAATATTTGACAACTAATACTGTAATGGGTAATGATAAGGCTTCTACAATTTGAGGCATACGATTCTTATTTTAATATTTTAATAAAAGTAAAATTGTTCTGATAATGATCAGTCAGGTCTAAAGTGCCAAAGTGGAGCAAGAGCTTTTAAGATAGATTATGGGAATTTTTTAGATTAAAAAACCCTCAAGTAAGCACTCATAAAGCTTGCCCTATTGTCACTCTAACTCAAAACACTTTCTGTCTAATTATCCAGGGGGAAAAATCACATTGATGTAGTAACTGTTTTTAATTCTCTATTTGTTTTAAAAACACTTTCAAATTTTGAAATTAAATAGTTTATTGTGAGTCTTTTTCATGTGTTCAGGATATTTATGAAGTCATTAAACATGCCAAAAAAGATAACTCTTTAAACAGGATAACAAAAGAGGCTCTCTAATGATATTTAAAAAAAAGAAAATTAAGTTTAGAAAGCTAATTACAAAAGGATCAGAACTGCATAAATCACAAAAGATTATGACATTGAAATTCTGTAAGTATAAATCTATGGAAAGATTTTTAAAATAGCTGATCTTAGAACTATAAATTACTCTGTTTATATACCTTGCTAAATATATTCAACAGATATATTTTTTTCAAATTTTGATTTAATAGAAACAACCTGTTTTTCTTTTTTTAAAAAAGCTTTATCTAAAGCATTTATAAATATCAGTTATCAACTATCTCTGCTAATATTGTCATTATCAGTTTCAAAGGTTATTTTTCATGCCAGCAAACAATTGCCATCAACAATACTTTTAGTGAAAACTATAGTAAAATGTTTCCAAACACTTTCTTTTGTCTATACTGCTTCAGCTTAGAGGAATTTTATTCTTTCAGGAAAGATCGGTTTTAAAAGTATTTATTTACCTTTTGTCCAAACTACAGTTTTTACAGTCCTTCACAGGCCCACTGCCTTTTAATACCTTTAATAAAAGAAAACAACAACAACAACAACAACAAAACAGTTATTTCACTTCCCTAGCCTCTCATTCACCATGCTTTCACAAACTTCACTTCCTTACTATGGCTGAGTTCTGATTTCATATTTCACAATGGGCTATTTAAAATGAATTATCTGTGGATAATTTTATTTTATTTTTTTTGCATTATTTTTGCAAGAGGTTCAACCAAGCAACCCTAGCTTGTTATCTGCTGTTCCAAGTCATTATCAATCAGATGCTTTTTAAGTTATCATTGTCTGAGATTATTAAACATTTTACTTCTTTGATGCTCCATTAACAATGTTATAAATTTCATATATTACATAGTGTGTTCAATCCTTTAGAAAGATGTTGAAAATATGTCCAAAAAACTCATTATTCTAAACAAATGCCTGGCCCTCCTAAATATATCTGATATTGACAAATTGATGCCTACAGAGAGACAGCCATATCCATAAGACAAAGGTCCCATTTATCTACTTTTGTTTTGTAACAGCTTTATTGAGGTATAATATTTATATCTACCATAATATTCAGTCACTTAATTTGTATAACCAAACATTTTTTTACTATAATCACAGTGTTGTGCAATAATTACTAATCAATTTTGGAACATATTCCTCACCCCAAAAGTAAATTAGATATTTTTTAGCTTTCACTCCCAATCACCATCCCCACCCCTTCCAGTGCCAGGTAACTACTCATCTATTTTCTATCTGTATAGATTTGCCTATTCTGGACATTTCATGTAAATGGAACCATATAATATGTCATCATTTCATTTAGTTTAATATTTTCAAAGTTCATTCATTTTGTAGCATGCATCATTACTTCATTTCATTGTATGGACATACTACATTTTATTTATCCATTCATCAGTTGAGAGTCATTTGATTGTATCCAATCTTTGCGACTATAAATAATGTTGCTATGAACATTCATATGTAAGTTTTTTTTGTGGACATATATTTGTTTTTTCTCAAGTATATACTTAGGAGTGGAATTACTAGGTCAAATGGTAGCTCTATATTTAGTATTTTGACTTACTGCCAGACTGTTTTCCAAAGTGTCTGAACCTTTTTAAAGTTATCACCTGGAATATATGATGATTCTGATTTCTCTACATGCTTGTCCAACCTTGTTAGTATCTGTCTTTTTTATAATAGCTATATTAATGGTTATGAAGTGATATCTTGTTATGGTTTGATTTGCATTTCTCTGATGACTAATAATGTTGGGCATCTTTTCATGCGCTCAGTGCCATTTGTACATCTCTTTGTAAAAACATTCAGTTCTTTTGCCCATTTTTTAAAATTGGGTTATTTGTCTCATTATTGAGTTATAAGTGTTCATTATATATGCTAGATATAAGTTCTTATGATTTCAGAATATTTCTTGTGTTGTCATTTTTACTTTTTCTATATTTTTTTATTTTTCCAATTATAGTTGACATACAATATTATATTAATTTCAGGTGTACATCATACTGATTAGACACTTATATAACTTATGATGTGATCACCCCAATAGATCCAGTATCCATCTGATACCATACATAGTTATTATAATACTACTGATTATATTCCCCATTCTGTACTCTATATCTCCATGACTGTTTTGTAACTATCAATATGTACCTCTTAATCCCCTCCCCTTTCAAACTGGCCCTTCACCCCCAAATCTGAAAACCTTCAAAATGCTCTCTGTATTAATGAGCTTGCTTCTGTTGTTTGTTTATCCTATTCTCTAGATACTACGTATGATATTGTCTTTCTCTGCTCACTTACTCCACTTAGCACAATACCCTCTAGGTCAGTCCATGTTGTTGCAGATGGCAAGACTTCATTCTTTTTAAGGCTGAGTGATATTGCATTGTATATATGTACCACTTCTTCTTTATCCATTCATTTATTGATGGACACCAGGTGGCCTCCATATCTTCACTATAGTAAATAATACTTCAATGAACATATGGATTCTCTGGGCTGTGTCAGAGGCAAAGGAATCAAATGTGTCAGATTATCACTGCTCTTGCCAAATTTTAGCAGATTGTCATAAATGCTTCGTCACTTGCTATATGCCTATGGAACCATTTCTAGAGACTTTAAATGATTTTCCCCCCATTTAATCAGCTTATCTGGGGATTCAGCTCCACAGAGCCCCTCACACTGCCATTGAGTATTGGAACTCACATATACCTACTTTTGCCTCAGTGATAATGATGATTATGGTAATAATAATTATTATTATTATATACAGGCTATATAAAATGCTATATGTTATATAATAATAATTATATACAAGTATTTAAAAAATAAAATATATATTTTCCAAATAATTAGGTGTTTGATAAAACATATTTATTTGCAGTTTCTCTATGGCTGAGGTAAGCCATGTTTTTTCAGTAAACTGGAAGTATCTGTGACATTGCATTATTTCACCTTCCATGTGTATGTGTGTGTCTGTGTGTTTGGGTTTCTCTTCTCTACAAATGTGTACTTTGTTGAGGGCTTGATTGTGCTTATTCATCTTTGTATTGTCTGACACATATCATATTATAATCCACATTGTCAGCTTTAATATGCTAGTTAGTTGACTATTTGGTAGATGACAACTGTCTTGCTAAATGTTTGAAAATATAAATAGATTTTGGTTTTGTGTAACCACAGATTATTGCTCTTCAACACAATGTAAAATAATTTGGGTGAGAAGTCAGATGTCTTTTGGTTTATTGTGAGTTGAAGGTACACAGAACTTACTATATGCCTTAAAATCCCCTCATCTACTTTTCCTGAATCAAGTTCAATACAACAATCCTGGTAGTTGAATCATAACTGGAGCTGAAGTGAAAATATAAATACATTTTAAAATTTTCTACAAGTTCCAATTTTCTACAGAACTCCATGGACAGCTTTGTAAGAAGAGTGTTCTTTGGTTAAAAAAACAAAACAAAACCAACAAACAAACAAAAAAACCACTAGGTGGCTGAAGACATAGGTTGCCTAACTATCAAAACCTTGGTAAATTGATATAATTCTCAATACAATAGCATAACTTTTAGAAAGCTATTCTTTAATTGACAGCTAGTCTCTTGGAGTCACCATTTATTTTCTTTTATTTATTTATTTGTTTGTTTGTTTGTTTTATTTTCAGGCAGGGCAACTCTTGTTTGACCTCCCAGATTGCAAGGACCTTGTCAGTTTACAACCCCTTATTTTTTTATTTTTTATGCCTACAGCACCTGATCTTCCTGGGTGGTCTCCTATCCAAGTACTAACCAGGCCCGACCCTGCTTAGTTTCTGAGATCAGATGGGAGCGGGCTTGTTCAGGGTTGCATGGCCGTAGACCTGGAGTCACCCACCATTTAATAAGTTGCATTAAATAGCAAAAAGGTAACTGGAAAACTAAACTGTAATCTAGTAAATCTAATGAAAAATTGTTCCAAGCTGTAGACTTAAATTTATTACCCAAGACTGGATTTTAGTAGAACACAGGAATAACCAGCACAATGCTTATTAGTTTAACAAATGCTATCTGAATGCATGTACTTGGTCCAGGTTATAAATGCATTAAAATAAAATGGCTCATACTTCCTTCCTTTTCGTGAAAATCTGGGAATAGTTGGTGGTTTGACATTCTCAAAATATGTTACTTGTCCTAGAAAATTTACAAGCTATTCATGGGTTAGTAATGTGAGAATCTTTATTTTAGTATAAAAATGGGGACAAGTCCCAGGTGAGAAATTTTAATTAAAGAAATCTTCTATCAGAATAATTGATAAAATTAATTGAGTTTTTTGCTTTTATATATACACAAGAATAAGTTTAAATATTTAAGAATACTATTTAAATAATTGTATAGTATTTTAATTTCCAAAGTTTTTATTCAATAATTTTGTAATTATTTTGAAATCTTATTATTACATCATTGTGAGTGAAAAACAACTCTGTCTTCTAAACTTTATAATCTTGTATTTAAATCACAGATAAAATATGAAGATATTTTAAAATTCCATTTTCTAAATTTAAACTTACATATAAAAACAAATATTTCTTTTACCATATGTGTGTGTGTGTATTCAAGTGAGCTCCTGTATAAAGAACTATTATGAAATTGAAAAGAAAACAAAAATGTTAAAGAGCATATAAACATAAAACCCAGCTATGAAACACATACTAAGAAAGTCATACATTGATTTTTCATCTTAATGAGCCATCATCCTTGCCTTTAAATGATCACAGAATTA